>NC_137502.1:25029555-25079555 GCF_041902795.1 Electrophorus electricus
AGTCAGGCAAACCTCACCTCTGTGAACTTTTTCAGCCACACCCACATACCACTGGGCACTAGCACACATGACCACCACTGCACACAAGCACCTCATGGCACTGTGCCATTGCCGCCTGCTGAAACAGCATTGCATAGTTCCCTCATTCTCTGCTGTTCTCACGGAAACCAAACCATAAAGAGTCAAAGGTCAATGCACTTGCATGAGCACACGCGAGCACACACACACACACACACACACACACACACACACAGGTGTTCACAGTTCACTCAAAGGTTTGAGCTGCTCATACTAAGTAGACCAGGATAAGCCAAAAAACGTAAAGGAACTTGTTTCTTTAGGACACTGGAGGAAATTCAGCTCTGATGTTTTTTATAGTGCACAGTGCAGACATGCTTGGTTCTACCTGACTGCTGGCAAAATCTACAACAGCAATGTGACACTCAATATGGTGCCCAGTTAAACATACAATAGAGTCAGACACATACACATAGACACATACACACACATCCATAGAAACGCGTACTCTTGAAATGTCCAGGAACTAGCTGCAAGACTGACCACATGGACACTGTACACCAAACAAACAAACAAACAAACAAATAAAGCCCCACCAGCTGGCAACAGCACACACACACACACACACACACACACACACAGCAAAAAAGTGGAGCTTATCTGCTTGGTGTCCCATTATAGCTCCTCCTCACTACACACATGCACTCGCACACACTTGTTGGGCGGGGGGTTGCCATCTCAAGCTGACCATATAATAGCTAGTTCTGAGATAGTGAAGAGCAGAAGGTAATTCGTGGAGTATTTGCAGCAGGAATCCACAGGACTACGGTGGGTTCTCAGTCCGGAGGACCATGGACAACACAACGCAGGGTTACAGGACACAACGCAGGGGTACAGGACACAACGCAGGGGTACAGGACACAACACAGGGGTACAGGACACAACACAGGGGTACAGGACACAACACAAGGATATAAGAGCACACAGGGCCCCACACAGCTGCCTCTCTGCCAGATTTCCAAGCCAAATCACCTGGGCTGCCCCAAAGGCAGCGGAGACACGGTGAGTGTAAAAACAGCCGTGGGCCTCCTGTCTGCCCAGGCCTTCAGCATGACGACCTAACCTCTGCGCCTGACCAAAACCCCCACCAAAATAAAAGACCCACATAGGCAACTGATTACCTTCTATGATATGCAGTGTGTGGTGAACTAGTTGACCTCTATGTGTGTGTGTGTTTAAAAATAGAGATGGTGGTCTAGAGAGATGACGATAATGAGAGACATGTAGATCTTACTGCTCTGAGTCAAAATTGGCATGATCCTGTCGAGTTTGTGCATGAAAGTGTGTGTGTGTATGTGTGTGTATAAGTATGTGCTTGTGTGAGACTCATTTATCCTAGCCTTTGTGAGGTAGTGTCTGTGTGAGATTCACTATCACAGTGTGCGACTGTCCTGCGTCATTCACAGAGACTGAGTCTGTGTGTGTGTGCGTGCTTGTGCGTGAGTGTGTGTGCAAATGACCACACAAGTCAGAAACAGGTCATGCAAGTTCACACAGCCATCACTGCACTTCCCTGTCTCAGAGCAGGCTGCAGAAGGCTTATGAGAGGATGAACAACACACACACACACACACACACACACAAACACACACACACACACACACATTTGTACTCTGTAAGCATAAAAATGCCTTTATCACACCATAATGCACAATCCTTCCTCTCAAAAGTAATTCTCTTCAATTCACTTTCTCACAGTTCACTTCACTTTCTCACAAGCCATGTAACACTTTACCTTCAAATAGACTATTAATATTACTATTATTACCACTATTATTAAACTCACAGATTTATTGTAAAGCTGAAATAACGCATCTGGTGTACTTTTAATTTGGAACTGAAACACCCATAGAAGCAAAATGACATTTAAAAAAAATGCACTTACAGAAATTTAAGTCTGACTTGTTCATTGTCCGGATTGCAATAAAGTCTTTCCAGTTGTTCCTGCGACTCGTCCGATATGCTCTGCCAGACCTGTGTGTCGGCCCGCCGGATTTGCCAGTGATACGGCAAAACGGTGTGGTGCTGTGCGCAGTCACTGCCATAGACGCAGACGCCCTGGAGGAAATCCACGCAGACCGACACCGCGTCGCCTTGGTGCGTGTGGTACTGCAGCTGCGTCAGGAGCTCAAACACCAGGTCCAGCGAGGCTTCTTCGCTTTTGTCCTGAAAGATCTCGTTCGTCGCTGAGCCCTCTTTGACGGCGAGGCAGTTGGCGCCCTGCAACGACTCGGAGGTGTAGATGTCGTTCAACTTCTCCCCCTCGCACGGTGCGACGACCGCGGAGGGCGCCGGCGAGTCGCGCGCCTGCGGCTGAAAGCGGCGCGCGCTGGTGTCTATCGTCGCCCGCGGAATATTCGTCACCTTCTGCTCCCCCTCCGTGAGCTCGGCCGCGGGATCACTCATGTCGGCGGCGTGCGTGTCCTCCGCCATCAAACCGGACACGGCACCTGCGTCCTTTAAGCACACGGGGCTCATCCTCGCCTGTTTCTCCACGGCTGCGGTACATATATTCCGCTGAACCCGGGACGGATTTCGTGGAACAAAAACCCCGTCTCCAGCTACGAGATCATCCGAACTTAGTAACGTGGTTAAAAGAGGATCCGCTAACGTCCGCAAACATTTTGCGTCCAGCTTCCTCTGCCCGTGTTTCTTTTTAAAATAGGGTTTCACCAAAGGGATCTTGTCCACCACTCCTATCTGTTGCTCGGCGAACTCTCCGTTCCTCACAGTCAAACTCAGTGCGGGCTCCGTTAAAACTTTGTCGCCGCCGTCTTCTGTTTCCTGCATTATGTACAAACTTTTCTCCTGGACCGCTGCAGTGGACTATACGGGAACAGAAAACGTGAGGTTAGAAAAACGACAACTCATAATGATCAGACTTTGCACGCTCTTAGTCATAGAGCTGTCATATGGTTTCAGTAAATCGGGTAGTCATTCACCACTTGACAGGTCAGGTGAGTAATCGATATACTCACTCGGGCGTTATGTGAGTGCGTGTGTGTGTGCGTATTTGCATCTCTGAAACCTATCGTTTCTCGAGAAAAGATAGTAGTTCAACGGGAGAGGTGGCACTAGTGAAACGGAAAGCTTATCTCTAAACAGCCCCCAACAACGGCTAAAAAAGGACTGAGCTGAGAAAGCAAGCCGTTGTCTCCTACGCGCACGCCTTTGTGTCCTCCTCTAATGAAGGGGATGCCATCGAGCTGTGTGGCGATGCAATCGTGCTCCGACATCACAAAACGCGCTCCGAAGGCGAGCCTGTTTTGATCATTTGATGCAGATCCATCGCGTTTAAAGCGGAGCCTACGTGCCAGTTCCAGATCGCTGCTCGAGCAACTTCGCACGTACTGCCTCCGTTAAAGCGATCCCTGCGCTGAACGCGAGAACACCCGGACACTGCGGCGCCCCGCAGAGCCGCTCGCGACGGTGCTGATTCTACAAAGGTTTCACCGAGCAAACTAAAAATATAGCAACTTATTTAAGAAAACAAAGAACGCTGCGATAACATTCCGGTGGAGAAAAATACCGTATCAAAGGCAATTCCTTTCGACGGGTGCCTGCAACGGACTAGTTTCGCTCCCGATTCCTTTAAAGACGCACGGTTCACAGATCATACCTGTAAAACTGCCCCCCCGTTTCCCCTAAGAGCTGTCGTCCAAGCCGTCGTCCTGTCCGACCGCGAGCCTGTCCGGTCCCGGTGAATCCGCACGAGCGGGCATAGGACAGGGCAGTGCGTGACAAAGCGCTCATGCACAGCGCGAGGCTTCGCCGTCTCCCGTCGCCGGACCGGCAGCTGTTGCAGACTGAGTGTGCTCGAGCTTGCGCATCCGCTCACGAAGCGGGCGACTCCGCTCCGGAGAGGGCGGGCCGTAGCGCGCGCTGGGAGCGGGGAGGAAAAAAACAAAAAACACAGGAAGTTGACCGACGTTGATAGTGTGCGCGTGCAAGTTCGCTCACCCTACTGGTTTGCAGTTACACTTGCTAGAAAAAAAAAACAAGAAAATAACAACAGATGTTTTAATAAAATAAGTCGGGGTGGTTGTTCGTTTATATATGGACTACTTCATTTATATGTCTTTCTTACCATGTAAAGTTAAAGGGGGAAAAATAACCAAGGAGTCAAGTTTCCATGACTACACAAGCGTAGTGTGGTGGCGTGTGACACCTTCTGGTAACCGAAATGGGACGAAAGGTTATCCGTGGATCTAATGAAGAGTTTCGTGCATACAGGATGCGTGCAAAGGTTTTTTTTTACGTGCTAACAGTGTTTACGCCATATGACACGCTACAAGGCCAATGTACCCATATCACGCACCACTATTATTCTGTCAGTGGCGTGCATGCATGCACACAAACCGAGAGCGTTTTAAGTAAATGCCAGGCTGAATAGCTGCTACATCGTTGAATTTGCATTTAACCGTTTAAAACCTTTAGAACTTCATCTTTCTAAGCAAAATGGTCCTTCGATTTTGCTCTATTTGAATGAATACAACGACGTCAGATTAGCGTTTAATGCCTTCTATAGGCAACGCCTCTGTGGATGTCAAACGTTTCCCCTCCACCACAACGCGTAGGCGAACCATACTTTCTCGTGCACGGACATGCCAGTTCGTGTCCTCTGTCAAACCGGAATCTGTAATGAGGTGAAGTGACGTCTGTGTATTCCCATGACTACATAAGCACGAATCAGGACCGACTCTTGAGAACACAGTGGACCTCTGAGTTGCATACGACAATAAGAAAAGTCCTATTGATTATAATATCGTCTTTTATCACCAGTAACAGTAACAAATAATAGCAACAATAGAAAACTGTAGCCTACCTTATAATTATAATCTGCGCTTGTAATGTACTAACAAAAGTACATATTAGATAAGAATGATTTAATTATCTATCTATGGTTACCAACAATGATTGATTTATCCTATTGTTATACCAATAGAATACAATGCACAATTAAGTTATGCTATACAAAAATAATTAAATGGAGAATCCCACTGCTCTGGGGTCATGTGCTAGTTTGGATTCAGTACTGCTTCCATTCACATCCAGTAATGTATATTCTTCTTAATTCCCTCCTTTATAAAGAGGGTGCCTGTGTCTAATTGGAGGTCGTCTGAGGCTTTGACACCTGCCTCACATTATTATCGAGCTGAGTGCCTCTAACCAGACGTCCACACATGTGTGTGTAAGCTGGGCTCTCTGGGGCTCTCTGGGGACCTGTTGCTGGAAGAGAGTGAAGAGGAGGGGGCATGAAAGGTCACAGGGGCTTACGGCTATGGCCTGGCCCTGTTGATTGGCCAGGGGGTCGGCCAACATAAAGAGCTCCCTGTTGTGCTGTTGCCCAAAGAAGACAGGAAGAAGGAAACAAAGACTTGTTCTTTAGCTGCTTCTGCTCCCTCACCCACCCGAGCTCATCTGCACAGGGGCAGATTACCCAGCAGGCACCGGGTAACGCTCGGATCAAAGACACGGCTCCTCAGCACCTCCTTCTTCTCAGGGCCACCAAAGATGGTGGGGAAAAGGAAGGTCAAAGGTCAGCCAAAACATTTTGAAAGCCAAAGTCATCTGTCTCCTTGACCCCAGGATCCCCCCCCCCCCCCACCGCCCCCCTGCCTTGCTATGAGTGTTTCAGGTGCACCTCCCATGCCGAGTCACGCGTCATTCACTCAGCAGCACGACTCATTCTTCTGCTCCGTCATTGTGAAGACAAAAGACACCGGTCCATCGGGGTTTCCTCGCAGGGAAACCGGTAGCACGGCAACCCTGACAGGTTCGGGGAAAAAGGGCAGATGATGAACAAGGGAGGGAAAGGCGCCAGACAGATCCATGTGTCAGCCAGGGCTCACCTAAGGTCAGGCTGCCATGTGCAACTCTGGACTTTACCTGACGTGAAAACTGATCTGGGATCAGCCCTATAGCATGTCGCCACAGCAAAGGAGGGTGGATGGACGTGAGCCAATGCATGGCGCTTAGTGGTTGCGGAGAGAGATGGAATTTTAATGACCTCGTCGAAAAGCCACCCAGCAGGTTGCCACCACCGAAATGCCACACATGCCTCCAATTCGGTCGAGAGAAACAGAAAAAAAAGAGTTCACGTGGCTTTTGGCACTTCAGAATATTACTTGAGTTCACAACAATGAGAATAAAGTGCAAGTCGATGTTTTTGATTTCCTATAGACCCGCGAAGTGCGGCCATTTGGTGTCTACGTTAATCTCAGCGACTAATGCAGGAGCTACGATGTCAATGAGACTCGCCACCTTCCAACTGCCAGCGAGAGAGCGACGACAGACGTCTTACAGGAGCAAAGGCACGGAAAGCACCCTCTGTCGAGAGTGTCAGTGCCACAGATGCTCTGTGATGAAAGATCTGTTTTACTGAGGTGGTAAAGCTTCGCACCTGTGTCAAATGTGGAAGGTTTAATGACTTGAAAGTTTACGTTGTTTGAATAAGACAGTACATAAAACAAAGAATACGGAGAATGCTACAAGAAATGTGACAAAGAATAAGTGTGGTCGGCAGGGGGTTGATAACGTGCTCTCTCAGACTAGCAGTGAGGCCTTATTAAACTTAATTTCTCTGTTTCTCCACTACACCACTTCCACTTTCATATCCCCAATTTGTGTCCAGCCACCAGCTGGCAAGCACAGAAATGTTTGGACCCCAGCACGCTGCACGCATGCGACAGGGCTCCTCTCTACTTTCCTTTCTGCAGCAGGCACTTGGTTTCTGTTGTGCTGATGGGCCTCTTTCCTTTCTGGCATCGGCGTGGGGTGTGTGTGTGTGTGTGTGTGTGTGTGGGGGGGGGGGGGTGGAGTCCTTTTCGGTTCTGCCTGCACTTAGGGTGGCTGAGAAAAGCACGTTCCCCCGAGGATCCTGCCCCAGTCATCTGTCAGGAATGCTTCTCTTACACCACGCAGCTGATTGGGAAACACAAGGTAGACACACACACACACACGCACACACACACACACACACACACACATACACACAGATGAACACATCCACACACAGAGTGAGTGTGGCTTTCTCTCCGTTAACGCAGGTGCAGGGCCTGTTTGCTCGGCCAAAGTCAACAATGTAACTACAAAAGCTACTGTTTCATGTCACGTGTCTGTCATGTGTTCCACTGCCCGCCCCCAGCGAGATATCCCATACGGAGGAACGTCAGTGTGAGCAGTAGAATGACTCAAATGCGCCCACCCCTCTACCAAGCGAAATAAGGTCGTGTGCCCCTGTGGTGAGGAGCTTGTATTTACCTGGCCAAGCTGTCAGTAATGGAGGCTGGGAGGTCTGGTGTCTAATAACTGCCCTGTGTGACCGGGAGATGTGCAACCAGCTGTGTGTGAGATGTGCAACCATTCCTGTAAACTGGTAAGATACATGCACAAACATTCTATCAAACTCTCTTTGGTTTAATCTCTCATTCCATCTTCCGGACACAAGAACAGGAAGAGATTTGTTCAGAGGCAGCATAATATTATAACTATGATGAAAGAAAACAGCAGCTGGATGGATGGATAGATGGATGGCTGGATGGATGGATAGATAGATACTGACTAGAAGCCTCTAGTATGATATGACCACTGATAATTATTTATTTAAAGGATAGATTACACCATTGGGACAGTCACTGACATTTCCACGTAACTTGCACAGGAAACACTTACGGAATAGTACAGTAAGAGGAAGCAGGATGATATATTGGGAATTAGTTTTTTAAGCTCCAAATGGATATAACCGATGATTGTCACAACAAACAATCTGTTGCCATGGCAAACCTTTTCAGTTTCCTTCTTTACAGTTAATGCATGGCAACGTGCTCCTCTCGTTGAATCGTCTGAATACGCAGGAATTGCTTTCTATTCGCCTGAATCCTACGCAATTGCTTGCGTGCGCGAAGTGACATTAATTTAAAAATGTATATTGCAGCAGCACACGATCAAATCACAAATCTTTTCCTCTCTAAGATCGGTGTGAAAGCTTCCTTAAGATCAGTGTATTACGCAAATAAATGCGTTATTGCAGAGATGCACCTCCCGCTGTCAATGTTTAAGTATGGGAAGCCAAAGTGGTCAAAATTCGCCTCAAACGAAACGCGTTTTATTTGTAAACGGCAAAAAAGGGGTTCTTTTGGACGTTTTTACATTGTCATATACACCGTTATTTTCCACTACGCCGTACAATACGCCGCAAAAACCATAACAACCCCGCATATTACAGCGTTTATATGTCAGTTTAAAATGCGGTTAAAAACGCAGCATGAAGTGCTCTAAAACGGCGGTTTTTTTACGCTGCTTTCACGTCCCTCCAGCGGCGTTAAAAGCGCTGCTTTATAGTAAGATAATGAGCTCCACCTACCAGTTTAAGACAGCCAATACAATTGAACTTTCTTCGCCCAATACATTCGATAGTGAGTGCACTCCGTCATGTTTAAGGGATTTACTTTACCATTCAAAACAACGTTAATATGGAAATCTGAGCCAAGACCTACGACGTCTCTACAATCACTGAAGTGCGTTGTTCTTGTCCTGGAATAATGATTCTTGCTCTTGTCAGACGAGAGAAGGCGTGTGTAAAATCACCTCTGACACATACCGTTTCGGATTACCGAGTCATCAGATGTATTCCTGTAAATTCCCGTTTTAAAAAGAAAATGTAAGAAATAGCTTTTATTGTTATGGAAACATCAGAGTTTATCCTGAACCTGCATGTCAATCCTGTAAGCGATTTAACCAATAATAAAAAATCTTATTTGTAACTATGACAACACGGTGGTGACATTTGACTAGTGGCTGAAGCTTAAGATCCACCCCTTTAATGTACTTTAAATGTTTAAAGCCCTTAAGCCCTGCATAAAAACTTTATGGTGAACCATGAAACCGTGAAACACATAGGGACATTCCTTAACATGCATGACACATATACAAATGGAAGCGCTAATCCAACTCCGGCGTGTTCAGTGTAGGCCATTCACGCTAATGGGAAGACGAGCAAGGCCTTAAATTTGGAAAGCCAAAGTTGTCAAAATTCACCTCAAACTAAAGACATTGTATTTGTAAAACAGCTTTAAAAAGCAGCATTTTGGCTGTTTTTACACAACATAATACTACACCAAAATATATACTGCAAAAAGCATCAAAAACACTGTTTTATGAAGTTTATACGTCAGTTTAAAACACTTTAAAAGCACCCTATTAAGTGCTCTAAAATGGCATTTTTTACACTGCTTTTGCATCACTTCACTGTCATTAAAAGCATTGCTTTATAGTAAGAATGAGCTCCACCTACCAGTTTTGATAGTTGAACTTTCTTCTCCCAATCACTCACAAATAAGGTCAGTCTAGACCAGTTCACTACACATCTTATCGGCTGATAAACCACTCCTCAAGTTTGTTTATTTTGGGGATTCAAATACGTGTTATTTTGCTCTATAATTTATTTATTAATTCATACAGTTATTAGCTATTTAGGTTAGATAGCTAGAAGTTTAGTAGACCTTGCAGTAGCAACCATGGTTAGGTACTTCAGACATTGTACTTTAAATGTGCAATTTAAATGGGCAAGTACTTCAAATAAGCAGTTAGCTAACTAACCTAGTTAGTTAGCCAGCAACATTTCCTACAGCGGGAAGATGGTGAGGAGGAACTTCATTTTGCATTGTAGACAGACACAGAATCAGACAATCCAGGATCTAATATAATTAAATCAATATTGAGGTAAGGGCCATTTTAAATGAATTAAACACAGAGTCTGTTAAACTTGTCAAATACTAACCAGAGACAACTAACTAACTGATAATTGGCTGCAAAACAAAGCTCACCCAAAGGTAACTATCATTGGCCAGTCATGAGTTGTTTCACAACAAACTCAAGAGGAATGTTAAACAATGAATATGGATCACAGTGCTATTGGCCTTGGAGTGTCCCTGTTTTGTACACTTGTGTTCTTGCTCTAAGTCTAACCACTGGTCAGTTGGGACCCCCTGTCTCTTAATGTTTCAAGAACTGCCTGGTCCCAAAGCTTCTGAGTTTATTTGGTTATTTATCAAAGCTTGAGCTGTGTCTGCTTCAAATGGGAGCTACTGAGTATTTCCAGCTTAGAAAGTGACTAATGAGAAATAGCCTTGTTCTTTAAAACTGTGCAGTTTTTAAAAGGAAAAATAATTCATTGTAATTATCTATATGACAATGACAATCTAAAATGAAATTATTTGTTTTTGTTTGTTTGGTTTTTTTTTTAAATGTTTGTTTGGCGTGCCCTCATTTGTTTTCCTCTTTGTCTCCCATTCTATGTGCTGTTCATGTGTGTGTTCTTGGTCAGGGTAGTTCCTACCACAGTGGAGTCACCAGCATGTGCCAGAGCCACTCCTGCTGTGCTTGAAAACAAAGGCGTCACCTGTATGATCCCTCACCCTGCTGAAGAGACTGAAAGCCTTGGCTGCAGATTTTGGTAATTAGACCATCAACAGCCGCTGCTTTATTCTGTCTGGTTTGCTCACTGTGTCTTCTGTGCACTCCAACTACAGCAGTTTCACCCTCTGACATAACCGTGATGGACTTGATTCTTATTGTCACTCTTTTTAGATGACCTCAGGCATGCCCACACATTACTCATTGGTCTTCTGATTAATCTTAACGGCTAAGCTTATCTGTCTATCTTTCCTAACACATTGCCATTACTTTATGCTCCCATCTTTTCTTAAATTGGCTCCTAGCTCACATTGCTTTTTAGTATTGCTTGTGATATCTGGTGTCTACCAGAGGATGGGGTCCACTTCTGAGTCTTGGTTGCTTTCAAGGTTTCTTCATGATCTGAAAGGTGTTTGTCTTTACTATTGCAGCCTTGTTATAGGACTCTGCAGCCAAGGCTTTCAGTCTCTTCAGCAGGGTGAGGGATCATACAGGTGACGCCTTTGTTTTCAAGCACAGCAGGAGTGGCTCTGGCACATGCTGGTGACTCCACTGTGGTAGGAACTACCCTGACCAAGAACACACACATGAACAGCACATAGAATGGGAGACAAAGAGGAAAACAAATGAGGGCACGCCAAACAAACATTTAAAATAAAAATAAATAAATAAATAAACCCCACAGTGTAAATCTTTTTTAAATAAATGAATAGACAAGCCAAATGGACTAGAATGAATGAGTAAAGGACAATTATATAGATTCTCTCTACAAACATCACAAGGCCTGTACCAATAATTTAATTTTAGATTGTCATTGTCATATAGATAATTACAATGAACATTTTTTTCCTTTTAAAAACTGCACAGTTTTTAAAGAACAAAGCTATTTCACATTAACCATCTTCTAAGATGGAAATACTCTGTAGCTCCCATTTGAAGACAGACACAGCTCAAGCTTTGATAAATAACCAAATAAACTCAGAAGCTTTGGGACCAGGCAGTTCTTGAAACTTTAAGAGACAGGGGGTCCCACCTGCCCAGTGCTAGACTTAGAGCAAGAACACAAGTTTACAAAACAGGGACACTCCAAGACCAATAGCACTGTGATCCATATTCATTGTTTGGCATCCCTCTTGTGTTTATTGTGATAACCCCTTCCCCCTTTATTCAGTTTTAATCATAACAAGTTTGAAGTGCACAGTTGCTATAACAACACTACCAACCTGCACCTCTGATAACTAGCTAGTCATCAAATTTGACACAAACGTATAATTGTTCCTACAAGATGAGAAACTTGCTTTCAGTTCTAGCACGAGAAACAATTCGTGACTAGCCAACTATATATTTATCAGTTAGTTAATTGTCTCTGGTTAGTATTTGACAAGTTTAACAGACTTGGCGTTTAACTTGTTTAAAATGGCCCTTACCTTGTCGATATTGATTGAATTACATCAGATCCAGGATTGTCTGATTCTGTGTCTGTCTACAATGCAAAATGAAGTTCCTCCTCGCCATCTTCTATTTGTAGGAAATGTTGCTGGCTAGCTAACTAGGTTAGTTAGCTAATTGCCTATTTAAAGTACTTGCCCATTTAAAGTGTGCATTTAAAGTATGATGTCTGAAGTACCTAAGCATGGTCACTAATACTAGGTCTGCTAAACCTCTAGCTAGCTAACCTAGCAAAAAAACATATATGAATCCCAAAAATAAACCAACTTGAGCATTGGTTTATCAGCTGATAAGATGTGTAGTGAACTGTTCTAGACTGACCTTGTTTGTGAGTGAGTGGGATAAGAAAGATCAACTATCAAAAACCGGTAGGTGGAGCTCATTATCTTACTATAAAGTGATGCTTTTAATGCCACTGAAGGGATGTGAAAGCAGCGTAAAAAACAGTTTTAGAGCACTTAATACGTATAAAATTAATATGTTTATACTGACGTATAAATTCCATAAAACACAGCATTTTTGATAGTTTTTGCAGCATATTTTGGCATAGTCTTTTGTGGTGTAAAAACGACCAAAACTCTGCTTTTTTTTTTTTTTTTTTTGCCGTTTTACAAATAAAATGCCTTTAGTTTGAGGTGAATTTTGACAACTTTGGCTTTCCAAATTTAAGGCCTTGCTCGTCTTCCCATTAGCGTGAATGGCCTACACTGAACACGCCGGAGTTGGATTAGCGCTTCCATTTGTATATGTGTCATGCATGTTAAGGAATGTCCCTATGTGTTTCACGGTTTCATGGTTTACCATAAAGTTTTTATGCAGGGCTTAAGGGCTTTAAACATTTAAAGTACATTAAAGGGGTGGATCTTAAGATTCAGCCACTAGTCAAAGGTCACTGTGTTGTCATAGTTGTAAATAAGATTTTTTATTACCGCATAAATCGCCTACAGGATTGACACGCAGGTTCAGGCTAAACTCTGATGTTTCCATAACAATAAAGGTTATTTCTGACATTTTTTTAAAAAACGGGAATTTACAGGAATACATCTGATGACTCGGTAATCCGAAACGGTATGTGTCAGAGGTGATTTTACACACGCCTTCTCTCGTCTGACAAGAGCAAGAATCATTATTCCAGGACAAGAACAACGCACTTCAGTGATTGTAGAGACGTCGTAGGTCTTGGCTCAGATTTCCACATTAACGTTGTTTTCAATGGTAAAGTAAATCCCTTAAACATGACGGAGTGCACTCACTATCGAAAGAATTATATCTTTAACCTGCAATTAATCCAAAAGCGCAAGCAATTCTGCCCTCTACTGGGGTTAAATGACAGTGCGGAAACCTGTTTGTTAGGCTAACCACAGTGCGTGTTGATCACTTCTATTCAGCAAATTTTATATTCGATAAACTTAGCCTAATTTGTAGCCTACATATAAAAAACATTCATATTACAAATATAGAAATATCATGTGTGACTGCAGTATGCACGTGTTTTTATGAGCACGTTTTTGTATAATCATTTTGCCCATAGTGTGAGTCGTTGCAACAGTAAACTGAGAATAAACATTTCCGCTTAGGCTAATTGTCTGAGAATGCGCTCTCGTCCTCTTCGAGTGTGAAAATGAAATTTTGTTCCACACTGGGGGAAAAACGATAGTATGAAAAAAAGCTGCCACAGCTAAATGTAAACGTATGTAAAGCGCAGACCGCCACACGCACACGCCTTAGGCACACGTCCCCCACCGGCTAGAAGGACCCATCGGATGTGACCCCGCCCAGCTTTAAAATGACAGAGGGGTTGCGGCATATGCGCAGGCTTCTTTCAGCCAAGCTGTTAAGGCGCAAGGTCAAGATCGTTATTTGTAATGAGTGTTAACTCGAGCTTTCGCTGGCGTGCGAGGACCAGCTGTTAAACGCCCGTGTGACCCAAGCCCACTTCCTTTATGCATTCATCTCCTCTCACGCAGCTGGGAAGTCGCTGCACGCACGCTGTTGGCAGGACGCGGCGTCCCCCAGCTGTCCCGCCGCCGCAGAGGCCGCGGGCTCCTCCGCAGGGATAAACACGCCTAATTTCGTGGCCTTTCACGTCAATGTCATTCCTTCTGCAGTTCGGAGACAAAAACGGCAGGACGTGGTGTGGGTGGCAGGGAAACGTTTCACATCCGATTAACGTTCCATTAATGGGGCTCCGCGTCGCGCTCCGTCTCCCCCCTCTGTCTCTCCATAAACGGCGCGCTATCAAGCCCTCGCGCACACGTCAGCACCGCCCGAACCACACAATAGTTTAGGCCACAGCGCACACGCATGCGTGGAAACGCGCCGCTCTCGTGGAATCCGCGGGCATCGTCGCGTTCTATTCGTCCCAAGCCCACGCAGTAGCTTGCGCGCGCATAGCGACATAAATTATAAAAGTCTATCGCAATAGCGCGACACCAGCGCCTTTTCTCGAGTCAAAATTTAACTCCCCTCTCTCCTTTATATTTTAAAACCTGCGTGGACGCTTCCTTCAGATCGGCATATTACTCGAATAAGCGCGTTATTGCAGAGATGTACCTGCCGCTGTGCCTGCGTTTAAGGCTCTGATCATCTTCCCATTTCCTATGAAATTTCCTCGTGAATGTCCTACACTGAACACGCAGGGGTTGGATTAGCACTTCTTCGCCTATGACATGTCCCGCACAGCCCGCACGCCGCAGGTATACGGTGAGATACAGATCACATCTGCAGCTGACACGGAAACGGCACTATCAAAGCAACACTGGGCATCTCACAGCTTTCCCACACACGAACAGACATGTGACTCACTGGTCATTGTCTCTTGTAACAATGGTACATTCATTAAAGTTCCAAAACAAGCACAAGAAACCTGGTCAGAACATCTGATCTAGCACGTCTCTCGGGTGGACTAAATTAAAAAGCTTTGCACTAAATGATGCATGAAATGTATCCTCATTAAACAGAAAATGAGTTGGTCTGAAAAAGGGAACATCTTCTGAAGTCTTCTGCGTCAAGTATGATATGTTTTTACTGGGTGCTTAACATTTTGGCTTCTGTATTTTGTGTTAGAGCCTGTAGTGTCTTAGACTATTATTATTTTCCAAATGCACTATTATTTTCCAAATGGTATGTGTAACACAAGGGTTTTGTCACATAGGGCACCATTAAATTTGTCAGGTTCATCCCTAGCTTTTAACCTCAGACGAGATGGGCTTTTGATGAGATTGTAGGAGCTTTGGTTGTGTTCACCACTGGAGTATGTTTGGGTGTGTGAGAGATCCTGCCACAGCATATAGTTTGCACACGTCCTGTCTGGCCAGCCGTTCCTGCCATTCTGTAGTCACAGGTAGGCCATGAGTTCTTTTTAAACTTCTCTATTTTCTGTTTCCCACTGGGTTGTTTTCGTCTTTCAGGAGGCCACACTGAGATTGTTTTTCCATCCTCTGCTTTCCTCTCTCACACACACACACACACACACACACACGCACACAGGTTTATACACACACGTATACACACAGACGACACTACTGCAAAACACAGTGACCTTTCAGAGGGACACAGGCAAATATGCCTTCATCTGTGGCTGAAATGTCAACATCTTGTGTTTGCATTCATTTGCTTTTTTAGTGATTCCGTTTTGATATACAGCCTTGGCAGGCCAGGCTGCACCTCATGACTCTGCTCACATCTAACTTGCAAGCATGATTATGTACATTTGAAACCCCATTACTGAAATGAAAAAAAGTTAGCTTCTACACTGTTGTTGCAGACAAGAACACTTGTGCAACCTATTTAGACAGATCATCATTTAATATGACTGTAGACAATGTTTTGAGCTAGTGTAGTTGATGGACAGCACTGGTGGCCAACCCAGTTGAGTCTTTCCCATTTCCTGCTGACTTTGGGTAGAGCTGAAGACAGTTACCACACGTGAAATTGAGTTAGCTGAACAGTTGGGCTTTTGTCTTGCAGGTTGCTTGGTGTGTCACCCAGTGGTTGTTGGATATGCCATAAATAATCCCAATTCCCTTATAATAAACTTAAATGACATGTAAATGTGTGTTGTGTTTGGACTGCTTGTTAGGTGTGTTGTGTACATTTAGATGAACCGTGGGTTTTATTGTGGAGTACACAATACTGTACACAATATTGTGTTTAACATGGTCAGTATCAAGATTATGGAGTAAGTCCTAATGAACACAGGTGGTTCATTTGGTTCTCACATGGTTTGGTATTTAAAAGTAATAACCTCTAGTTATGATCTCATCTTGCTATCTCTTCTTCTTCTTCCAACATTTACAATGAAGTGTAGAAAACTAACTGATTTAAGGCACCTAATATGGATATCAGTGAATGACATTCAGTGGAAGCACAAATAACATTTCTGAAAATGCTGGGTGTGATCTCGCTGACACACTCATGCATACACCAACACATTCTCCCACACTACTTTCAGATATTTGCCCACGACATGTACACATACATGAGCCAATCTCTCAAAGCTGGAGCTCAGATCACCCTCCTTACACACACACACACACACACACGCAAGTCTGTGAGGTGGGAGATGATGAGTGAGAATTATGCAGCACACTGCAGACCTCTGGGCACAGGGGGCCGGCAGTGCGAGGATGAGGAGCGGAGAGGATGAAGGCTATGCCGTGCTCAAGGGAAGGAAGAGCAAGCACCCACACACTGAACTAAACAATTCCTCACCAAGAAAAAAAAAGCTTATTAAAGGAAACAATATAAATGATCCAAACAAAATAAATGATTATCCACAGTAATTTGTAAATAACTATTTCAGCCAATTCAGCCAAATATTGGCAAGTCTTGCTGATATATACGCAGCTTGACGCACTACATTCCTTAAATATCACACTCCTTTTTTATTCTTTTATACTTTCTGAGATATTTTGCTGTTGCTGCCAACGGTTTCTGCCTGTTCCTGTCTGCTTGCTCATTCTTTCTGGTTTTTAACCACGTCGTCACCCCACTCCACTCCCCCACCCCACCGCAGTTCTCCATCACAACAAAGGACTTCTCTTCAGCAGAGCGCCGCCCCGCCTACGCCGTCAAGCCTGTCCAAGAGATGGAAAAAGTCATTTTTTAAACACTACCCTTATGACGAATCGTACGTCTGTTGCACTAGTCATGTCTAATTTCCATCAGGGCCCCAATAGCAGTGTCAACCAATCAAATGACTTTACTGGTGGATAAGTTAAAGCATTCCTGCAGGTACTGTGAGGAATGTCATGCTGTCAAGCAGGGCTCCACCTGTTCTTCTGTTTTGGAAGTCAGTGTGATCGAACTGGATGGAATGCTTCCAAGAAGCACACTCCAGAGAATGAGATGTGACATCTCTTTGGCAGCAGGGGAAGGCCACGTGGCTTCAATCACCTAACAGTGAACTCTTCCTTTACCTGGTTGGCTTCTCTGAGGCCCCGCCCAATTCACCTTATCTCTGCCCATCTCTCTGCTTCTTCCTGACGCCCAGTGAACACACGCGTCTTCCTGATTCTGTGCAGTCACGCACGGTGCTTCTTGCTTGTTGTGCCCAGATCACTATGGACAGAAATCCAGAGGATTCTCAAAGAGAGGAGGGAGAATGATAAAGAGAAAGAAAGAAAGGGACAGACAGAAAGAGAGTGGAACAAGGGAGAGAGAGAGAGGGAAACAAAGGAGAGAGAGAGAGAGAGAGAGAGAGAGAGAGAGAGAGAGTGTGCAATATAACACTTTGTGTTGCTTACAGAGCAGGCAGTCCCACTAATTCTCCAGGGCTGTTCTGCATAGAAATGTGCATCCTTGTCTAAACTATGCCTCATGTTACCATGACGTCTGAGCTGAAGAAGCCTTGACCCTCTGAGCGGTTTTTTTTTTTTGCCCTGAGGTGCCTGCTTTTGCATGCAGTGTGTGCCAGCCCACGGCTCAAGGCCTCCCTGAGAAAATTGGGCGTGGGGGGTAACACATTGTCCTCACATGGTCTTGGCAGGCCTCTTGCCAACGGGCACATGCTTTGCCTTGAATGTATAATCCTTGCGCCAGAGGGAAGACCGAGCACGCAAACTGGACTGTGGCTTTGTTTTCCTCCACAGGTGAGGCGGGAAAAGGAAGCTCGTCTAGGAGATGTGAGGACGTGCTCCCTCTCAGGACGTGCATCCAATGAAACAATGACGTGTGCATGTCAGTGCTGACTGGAGTTTACCACTAACCCACAGTACTCAAAGTGGCTTTTTAGAAAAACATTTACCTAAAGGCGAAACGAGTCGCGACCCCTCTCTTGTAGTCGTCGTGAATTCTTTAAAGGGTGTATTTTGAAATGTGCGCCATTGTTTCTAAACACTTCCTAGGCTACTCATAAACACAGCTTGGTTATATATTCATGAACACAACACGATTAAGAGGTTCGCCAAAGGCCGTTTGCACTCCGAGACAGCAGATGGTGCTGAGACTGTCAGCAAAAGATCTCGGAGTTGGTGCTGACGCGGCATTCGCGTTTCAGCCACCCTGAGCACATACGTGTCAGTCCGAGTAGTGGAAACGAGTAAACCATGGCACCGAAAGGCGGCAATAAGCAACAGTCTGAAGAAGATCTCCTTCTCCAAGATTTCAGCAGAAACCTGTCCGCCAAGTCCACTGCGCTTTTCTACGGCAATGCCCTCATCGTCTCCGCAATTCCCATATGTAAGTAGCTAGCATACGTGGCTAGCTTTGGCTAGCTCGTCCACTAACTTCAACTTTCACAAGCTAGTCAGGTTATGCCATTGGCTAGCTGGCTTTTTGCAGTTCAGGAACAACCCCCTTTCATTTGTCCCATGTCACTTATATTATATTCTTGGTAGAACTAAAATACCGACTTGTTTTCTTCTTATTAGCCGTCTAAGCTAGAGTAACAAAGTTGGCTAGCTGGCTAGTTGGGCAGCTATCTTATCTAGCGGTATGTTTGAGTTTAGGGGGCTTGCTTCGATGCAGTTATTTCCACATACTATGTAGACCACACATCTACAATATTGTGATAATGCAAGTAAAATTTTCTTTACTCAGACATCCCCCCAAATCTCGTTAGCTAGCTACAGGAGTAGCATTATCTTATTTCCTTGAGCACTGTGAGATTTATTTTGATTGCTAGCTAGCTGGGTTATATTGATTGCATTTAATGTATGTTGTATTCCACCTTTGACTTGTACTGTCTGTAATGCCAGATTGTTATATATAATGTGCAGACACTGCGATTGTTTCTATGCTAGTGTTTTATTTGTATGTACGAGTCGCAAAGCCACATCGCCGTTAGCAGAAATCTCAGTACAGAATCGATGATGTCTTTTCGACAGGGCTGTTCTGGAGGATTTGGCACATGGACTTGGTTCAATCGGCGGTTCTGTACGCTGTCATGACCCTGGTCAGCACCTACCTGGTGGCTTTTGCTTACAAAAACGTCAAGTTCGTTCTGAAGCACAAGTAAGATCTTGTTCACCAACACATCTATACAACTTTTATTTTTTCCTTTGGTAGATACTTTCAGAGTGCCTTTTTAAGTGTGTTTCTCTATGAGAATTGTGATCTAGGTTTTACATATTGTTTGCTGGACATGGTGGAGGAGTAAATTTGTGTCTTTACCATGTGCTGGCAGAGTTGCTCAGAAACGTGAAGATGCTGTTTCCAAGGAAGTGACTCGCAAACTCTCTGAGGCTGACAACCGCAAGATGTCCCGCAAAGAAAAAGATGAGAGGTAAACCCAGCAGACCCAGTGACTGACTTTTATATCAAATGAGTAACCAAGTACGAACTAAGCCTAAGTGTGAAGATACTGTGTTAAGTTTGTTGGTATATTTGGAAGCAAAACAAGCTCTTGGCTGTATAGATAACTTATGCCAGTGTCAACAGTGTTCACTTGCAGTAAAAAAAAGATTATTTTTCTTTCTTGACCAGTTGTTATCCAGTTAACACACAAATCTAGTTTGCACTCTATTAACATGAGGTTAGTTCACAATGAAGGCTTACTGTCTGCTGTGAAAAAGATTATTGATGAATTAGAATCTGCATTTTCAGTAATAATCCAAGCACCAGCTGTTTTATTGGCATCGTGAGATGTTTTTGAGTCAGTGTGATGATTATCTGCTGTAATTGGCATTTAAAAGCATAACATTTATGAATAATCTGCAATATTTCCTGTTTATATTGCTGGTTAAAGGTTTTTTCCCTCCTCTAAATAGGATCTTGTGGAAGAAGAATGAGGTGGCAGATTACGAGGCAACGACATTCTCCATCTTCTACAACAACACGCTCTTCCTCGTGCTTGTTATCATCGCTTCTTTCTTCCTGCTGAAGAACTTCAACCCCACAGTGTAAGGGTCATTTGCATTTATGGCATTTAGCTGACACTTTTACCCAAAGCGACTTACAATTATGACTGAATACAACTTGAGCAATTGAGGGTTAAGGGCCTTCGTCTGTCTTTCTCTGTATTTGTCTCTGTGTCAGTCTGTCTGTCTCTATTCTGCATCTCAGTCCTCCCTTTCTCTGTATGTCATTAAAGATAAATCAGAACTCCCCCCCCCTTATTTTACTGTTTTATCTTGCTTTTAGTTAAAACGGTCCAGTTTAGGTGTATTTAATAGAAAGTTACATAAATGTCTTCTGCAAACACCTGAAATGCCAATATTCTTTACTTGGGGAAAGTTTGGATGAATTATCAAAGCCTTTTTTCTCTCTCTCTCTCAACAGGAACTACATTCTGTCCATCATTGCCTCCTCTGGTCTCATCGCCCTGTTGTCCACTGGCTCAAAGTGAGAGGAAGAAGGGAGACGTACAAGAGAGACTGGGGGTGGGGCCAGAAACTGGGGGTTGGGGCCTGTGATTGTTGGGGGTGGAGTGTTATGGGATGAGGAAGAGGGACAGAGAGCTGGGCAAGAGGAGACCTTATCATTTCATTTGTGGACTTTCTTGAAATTCAGGCCAATCACAAACCCTGGGTGCCGTGTCTGTCTGCTGCCCTGTTTTAAAAAAACAAACAAAACAAACAAACAAAAAAAAACCAATAAAAGACTGTTCATCCAGCATGGAGGCAGTGCCATTATTCCTGCATGCGTGCAACAGGACAATTCAGATGTATGGAAAGTCAAACACACACCCAGCAAGTTCCACTGTCATGTTTTTATTTCAAGCATATACTCTAGAACTATGTACTGTATATATTTACAGAAGTCACTCCTTTCATACAGGGATTAAGTGCATTACGTGGACAAACACCCTGAAGCAGAGATTCACCACAGCCTGTATAGCCACAGTCACCCTTTACCAAATAGCACAATAAACCCTTAGGAAGTATAATTCACTCTTAAGAATTCCGTTTTTTTTCAAACGCAACAACCTGCACCCTCAGTATTTTCCTCAATTATGTACATTTTCATATAGACATGTGGAAGAATGTCAGAATCCCTGGCGTTTCCCACGCAAGCGACTGACAAGGCGCTCGGTCCAGAGGTGATGGCTAGCGACACTAATTCCTCCACGCTACTGGATCACCCCCGTGGACAGTTCTGAGCTCCAAAACATTTACACTGCAGAATCACCGGACGCGCTCCTATGTGCTGATAGCATGGAGCCGTTTGTGACTTACAAATAAGCAAAGCAAAGACAGTACAGTGTCATAAGTAAATACAGGTAACTGATGATGAGATTGGTGAGATGAATGCAGCATTTATTGTTGATCGGTCATTCACTCAAAAGAAGCCCCAGCCCTGTAGAATATGGCTTTCAAACAGGATGGCACAAAGCAGGAAAACGGATCTCCATCAAAGGTTGCCGTCTAGTCTACTGTCTAAATGCTTCTAGATTTTTTTCATATTTAATATAGTCTCAAAAGTCGTTAGTTTGAATCATGCCAAACTAATGGAATAAATCCAACTGTAGTTAAGTTTAAGGTTTCAGAATGCATTGAATCATTTCTTCAATGTTTGTAGTTAAACTTGAATCGTTAAGAGGTGAGATTGATGACCACACCATAGAGAGAGATGTGAACACAGGCCTTGTGATAAGAATCACGCAGAACCAGAGGGAAAAGGGAAGGGAACTGCACACAGAGCAAGAAATACCTTGATCTCTCTCTCATATATATACATATATATATATACACATATACATATACATATATATATATACATACACACACAGAGCAAGAAATACCTTGATCTCTCTCTCATATATATATATATATATATATACATATATATATATATATACATACACACACAGAGCAAGAACTACCTTGATCTCTCTCTCATATATATATATATATATATATACATACACATATATATATATACATACACACACAGAGCAAGAACTACCTTGATCTCTCTCTCATATATATATATATACATACACACACAGAGCAAGAACTACCTTGATCTCTCTCTCATATATATATATATATATATATATATATACATACACATATATATATATACATACACACACAGAGCAAGAACTACCTTGATCTCTCTCTCATATATATATATATATATATATATATATATATATATATATATATATATATATATATATATATACATATATATATACATACACACACAGAGCAAGAAATACCTTGATCTCTCTCTCATATATATATATATATATATATATATATATATATATATATATATATATATATATATATATATATATATATACATACACACACACACATATACACACAGTGTGACAGCTGAAGACATTGTCTGGGTTAGCGACTAAAATGCTCTGCTTTTGTTCCTATCCTAAATTTCAAAGGTCGTAAGCCAAACGTTGCCCATTATTGGCCAAAAGCGAGGATGATAACGATACTGTTTCTTTAATTAGTGATGTGATCAGCGATGCAGGCTCTCTTTACAGAAGCAAGGGACTGACAGAGGCTAGATCTAAGGATGCACAGAACAAGACACCTCGTTCCACAGAACTGGTGCTCTTTGCAAGTTTATTGAATCAAGGCTGCGGTTCTCCCGTTTGAACAGCAGAGGGCTCCACACCAGCGGCCCCTATAGCGGTTCTCCAGGTCCCCACACAGCTGTGATGGCTTTCAGTTCACTGATCAGGGTCAGGATGGCGTCGGAGGTGGTGCTAGTCGGAGGTGCAGCTATGTCGGCGCTTACAAAGCCGCGGTTTGGAGAAGGCGGTTCTCGTCGTCACGGCGCCGAGCCTGCGTGGGCGAAAGGGGAGGAGGCAGTAGGTGCACAACCAGGCTCAGCTCTCGCAGACTCCTGTAGGAGGAGGAGGAGGAAGAGGAAAAGGGGTGGTGGCGTGTTCGGATCAGCACCGGGCGCGGGAGCCCGTATCCTTAGGAGCGGTAGTCTTTCTTAGTGTTGGGCCTGTTCGCGAGGATGTGGTCAATCTCGGACACCACGTGGGAGGTCATCTTGGGAAGGACCTAAGTGAATGATATACAAGATAAGGATAAAGAATGTTCACCGGGATGTCCTGGATTATCTTAAGATAAAGGGAGGGAAATTAATTTGTGCTTTAATAGATGGTTAACCTCAAGCACCGAAGAACATGCGGCAGTGCGGAATTCACACCTGCCGTTTTCGCAGTGTGTTTAAAACACACTTCAATTGTGAACACGCTTAAGTACACAAACAAGATCCGGCAGGGTTTAGTGCGGTGATTCGAGCTCACTCACTCACACACACTCAGAATCCTACTTGCTCCATGCAAGATGATAGTTAAAGAATGCTAAATCCAAACACGGTAGCCTGGCATCAGGACTGATGGCACTTAGGTGTGAGTGAATGTAAACATGCAAATGTGAATGTGTTTGAGTGCAGGTGTGTGTGTGTACTAACCTGGATGGCTCCCAAGTTTTCCGTTAGCTGTTCTGGGTTGGAGGTTCCTAAGAGAACAGAACTCACTCCTTCATTCCTCAGACACCAGGCTTCACACACACACACACACACACACACACACACACATACACACATACACATGCTTTGAGAGCTACAACATTGACCAAATACATGGAACAATGCATAGTAATGCCACAGGCATTTGGAAACTACATTGAGACCTCAAAACTGCTGTTCTGCATGTGAACACTAGGGGGTGTAGTAGAACTGAAAATGCCTAACTCATCCCTTATGGTTGCAAGAGAAAGCATACAAATTTGATTGGATACTAGGAATTTGTAAATCAGTCAGTTCTCTGAAGGGGCAGGTGCTTCTTCTCAGGCACCCAGAACGAGATCCTCCAGGCCAGGCCTGCAGGGGGCGCTGCTGTGCAGAGGGCAGCAATGGTGCTCACCCACAGCAAGCTGGGGCAGTGTACAGCCAAGCTTCTCTGCGATATGGGACAATTCCTTCAGCTTGGCCTGCTGTTTCCTCCCATCCTCGCTGAGAATCTTATCCTTCAGCCACTGGTATGACTGCGGCAGAGAGAGAAAGAGAGAGAGAGAGAGAGAGAGAGAGAGAGAGAGAGAGAGAAGACAAACTGGAGAGTCAGGAAGACACAAAGACAATAATACAGTCACTTCTCACCACTAAAAAGGTCAGTGAAACCGGTGTTCAGTGAATGTGTATACCTTCATCGATGCCCTAGAGGATTCTGGGATGCCATTTTCATATTTTCCAGTGATGACGCCACAGGCCAGAGGAGACCAGGTCATAGCACCCACACCTACACACACACAAACACACACACACACCAGATCAACAGGGGTGTGGGTGCATGAAATATGAGACTTGACAAGAGGCACATGAGACACACAAGAGACGTATGAGCCTATGTCAATCAGTAGCCATGACACTAATTCATCACGATGCCGTAAAGACATGCAGGAAGGAAAATGAGAGAGAGAGAGAGAGAGAGAGAGAGAGAGAGAGAGAGAGAGAGAGAGTTATAGAATGCCATCCATCAACCGTTTACAGGGCTGAGGACAGAAGCCTGAATGCATTTCCAGGTTTGACACTAGGAAGATGGAGTGTGCTGTATATCACAGATCAAGGTCTCCAGGGGGGCGGGGACTGATGACTGACACCTGCCTATCTTGTGGTACAGCTCTGGCAGCTGCACCTCCACTTTCTCCCTTTGGAAGAGATGATACTCTGCCTGCTCACATACAGGGGAGATGAGGTTAAACTGCCTCGCCACAGAGTACGCCTCCTAGAGAGAGAGAGAAAGAGAGAGAGAGAGAGAGGGAAAGAAAGGGAGAGAGAGAGTCAGAGAGAGAGAGTGAGAGGGAAAGAAAGGGAGAGAGAGGGAAAGAAAGGGAGAGAATTTGAGAGAGAGAGACGAAGGGAGAGACAGACAGAGACCAAAAAGCTGATGTGTAATAATTACTTGAAAAGATAATTATCTTTTAAGTAAGTAAATTATTATAGATAATGGATAAAAATAAAGATAATAATTCGCTAATAATTATTAATTACTTAACAATAAAAATTATATATATATATATATATATATATATATATATATATATATATATATATATATATAAAGATTACTACATATATAACCTTTTTTGTTTAGGTTCAGCTTGGCTCGTCTCTTAGGAAAATTAGCACAAGCCACAGCATCATTTAAAACACCCCCTACTGGGAGCTCCTGGTGGGTGGATGGATATGTAGGAGGGACTCTCTTTGGTGTAACACCAGAAACCCTGGCAAAGTGATCACTGCTGCACAAATTATAGGTCATTACTGCATCTGCCTTGCTTGACTGTGGCAAGTGCAAATCCGACCAGCTGCAACTGCCATTTATTACCCCATGAATTAATGATACTAGCCGAATTACAGCGCCACGCTCCGGGCACGCCCTTGCCAAGGCCGCCACGTGCGACGTGTGCTGTCATTAGTGCGGGCAGCATCAGCACCCCCGATTTTGCAGCGGCAGTGTAGCTCTAAGTAACACGGAAATAACAATGCCAAAGGACAGCTGCTGGCTCCACCCTTCGCCAAATCAACTTTATTTAGCTTTTTGTACAACGACAAGCCATCGTCCTCCTCTTTTCCTCCGCCCAGACAAGCGAACAGAAAGCTGCTGGTGGCTCAGCTGCGGATCAAAGCGGGTATGCGGCCCTGCGAATGCTCCGCGGGATGCTGCTACGTCTCGTTCTGGTGTTCCCGCTGCCGTCTGCAGCCCGTCTTGGTCTAGGGTGTCCAGTACAGCTGTTTCCACTCACCGTGATCTCCATGGCTGTCCATCGTGATGTTCCCCAGTACATGGCCATTCCCTGGTTGATCACGTAGGTCATGGCCCTCACAATCTCTGGAGAAACAGGTTGAAGCAAAAGCACATTATGCAGAGGTATACACCCTGATACTGTCTCTGGCATTCCCACACAGATGAGGACACTATCTCTTGCATTCTGATATAGATGAGAACACTGTCTCTGGCATTCCAATACAGATGTGGACACTGTCTCTGGCATTCCAATACAGATGTAGACACTATCTCTTGCATTCCGATATAGATGAGAACACTGTCTCTGGCATTCCCATACAGACAAGGACACTGTGTCTAGCATTCTGATATAGACATGGACACTGACTCCGGCATTCCGATACAGATGTGGACACTATCTCTTGCATTCCGATATAGACGAGAACACTGTCTCTGGCATTCCAATACAGATGTGGACACTGTCTCTGGCATTCCAATACAGATGTAGACACTATCTCTTGCATTCCGATATAGATGAGAACACTGTCTCTGGCATTCCCATACAGACAAGGACACTGTGTCTAGCATTCTGATATAGACGTGGACACTGTCTCTGGCATTCCCATACAGACAAGGACACTGCCTCTGGCATTCCCATACAGACAAGGACACTGTCTCTGGCATTCTGATATAGACATGGACACTGACTCCGGCATTCCGATACATATGTGGACACTATCTCTTGCATTCCGATATAGACGAGAACACTGTCTCTGGCATTCCAATACAGATGTAGACACTATCTCTTGCATTCCGATATAGACGAGGACACTGTCTCTGGCATTCCGATACAGATGTGGACACTATCTCTGGCATTCCGATACAGTTGTGGACACTATCTCTTGCATTCTCATACAGTTGTGGACACTGTCTCTGGCATTCTGGTATAGATGTGGACACTCTCTCTGGCATTCCAAGCTGCCATGCCCTGATCTGAAGACCTGCCCTGCTCACCGCTCCCCTGCCTAACTGGATTCTCCTGCCTCAGTCACCTGTTTCCAGCACATCAGTGATGACCTCACAAAAAGACTGAACTGCATGCCCTCTCATCTGCTTGGGACAGCAGAAATGGCTCTCCTGGGACTAGAAGCCAAAGCGCTGTCATGCACTGGCTGTCTGCTCTGCTAGGTGGAGCTTTACCTGGGTACGCCTATGAGAGCGCTCTGGCGCGGGGGCACAGAGGGGCCGGCGTTGGGGGCATCAGTAACGAGGGCGGAGGAGTGTGTGGCAGCACTAATGACAGCGAGGTGGATTCTACAGGTAGCTGTAATATGCGTCTCACACACTTGCGGCACATACGTGCACTGCAGCTCTGGAACAGTCAGCGAAAGCACAGAGGCCAATGCACAGGTACCATCGTACTTTTACCAGAGAGCGCGGAAAGGGAGCAGGATGTAGGAGAGAGAGAGAGAGATAGAGAGAAAGGGGGAGAAAGAGAGAGAAGAGAGAGAAAAGAGAAAGAGAGAGAACGAAAAAGAGAGAGAAAGGAAGAGAGAGATAGTGAGGAGGCGGGTTGTGGAATGCCGCACGGTTGTAGTTTGTCACTCACTCTTGAATAATTACATCAACAAATTTGCAACAATCTTTGAATAATCATCAAATTTTGGATTAGCATGAAATGAAACAGATATAAAAATCCTCTTTATATGCAGATGATCTGCTGCTAGCTCCTACAGCACATGCCCTACACCTTCTTTAACCCTTCAGCAAGAATATTTTCTTAACTGGGCATTAGACTTTATCATCTATATTTTTATAGACTTTGTAATAATGGCTATTAATCAGTGCATCTGTCACATTCAGTAAGACTGTGAATGCACTGGTAGGAAACACTGTCGTGAGTGTAAGACATGCAGCAAATGTCTCCAACTGAAGGGGTGAATGAAAGTCATTAAATGAAATTGATCCTAAACGTTTGCTGATGATAACTAAAGGAAGCCAGCGTAACTTCAGTGACTGACATGGGTCAGACAAACAGGCTTAAAAAGCTAAGAACATGATGACATAATAATACACAGGCAGTACAGTTACTGAAGCAAAACACACACCACCCGAGTGGGGCGTGGCAATAAAACACAATACGCACCATCTAAGGTGGTACACAGCAATAACATGGATTATCTTGCTACACTGGTGCCTGTCACGAGGTGGGATCTATTTTCAACAAGTGAACAGTCAGTTCTTGAAGTTGATGTGTTGGAGGCAGTGTAAGGACCTGAGTGACTTTAAGAAGGACCAAACCGTGATGGCTAGACGACTGGGTTGGAGCATCTCCAAAACGGCAGGTTGTAGGGGTTCCATGTGAGGTATTCACCAAAAGTGTTACAAGGAAGGACAATCAGTGAACCCGCAAAATGGCCAAGAGCACCCTAGGCTTGCTGGTACACGTAGTGAGCAAACGCTTACCTGATTGGTCAAATCCCACAGAAGCGCTACTGTAGCACCCACTGCTGAAAAGGTTACTGCTGGCTATGATAAAAAGGTGTCAGAACACTCAGTGCAACATGCTGACCCCTGACCCCCGCTGAAAGTGAGCATCAGGACTGGAGCATGGAACAATGGCAGAAGGTGGTCTGGTCTGAAGGAACACTTTTTTTTTTTTACAGCTTGCGGACAGCCAAATGTCTCTGTCAGATGTCCAGATGTCGGATCACTTACCTGGGGAAGAGATGGCAACAGGATGCACTACGGGAAGAAGTTAAGCTGGCGGAGGCAGTGATCTTTGAGACGTCCCACCTACCTAAACACTGTTTTGGACCATACACACCCAATCCATAGCAACTGTATTCCCTAATTCCCTAGTCACTTTCAGCGGGATAATGCACCTTGACACACTTGCAAAAACCGTTCAGGAATGCTTTGAGGAACATAACAAAGAGTTCAAGGTGTTGACTTTGCCTCTCAATCCAATCAAGCATCTGTGGGAAAACTAGTTTGATCCCCAGAGGCTCCATACCGCCATTTAGAAGACTTAAAGGGTCTGACTCTAATGTCTTGGTGCCAGATACCACAGAATGCCTTCAGAGGTCTTGTGGAGTCCATGGATCTATGTGTCTGAGCTGTTTTGATGCCATGAGGGGGACTTATCTAATATTAGGCAGGTGGTTTTATTGTTATGGCTGATCAGAGTATATTTACAGAAGTATGTGTATATATGAACCTTTTATTATATATATTTTTAATTTCTTTTTCTTTTCCCCCCCCAACACTATCACTATCATTTATAGCTATTAATATTCAAACACTTGCTAATTATAATTCTAATAAAGCTATTTGAATTTGAGACAGATAGCATAACTCCAGACATAAGTACCTATAACTAACTCAAGAGCCCAACAACCCTAGCATCTCAAACAGTGTCCACAGCCGCCACCAATACACTCTAATGACGGAGATTAGTGTGACGGTAATGACTGGTTAGCACAAGTGAAACATTAACGAGCCAATAAAGACCCAGGGCCTCTGCCTTCTTATTAAGGCCTATACTGAGCTCTCACCAGCGCTGCTCCGATCAGAGTCGTTAGCGATCATATTGGATCAGGTATGTCCGTGAAATATTCAGAGCCTAGTCACAAGGAAACACCTCAATGTCTATGAAATAATCCAACAAAGAACTGCATTGTAAACCATCAAAGTAATGTAATAAAATGACTTTTTATTTAATTGACCATGGATTAGATTTAAATCTGTAATCTGTGTCTGATTCAGGTTGAATGCAACGATGAATGCAATTTATTTCTATGGCACTTTTTACAACAGCCGTCACAAAGAGAGGGCGACAGCAGCACGGGAAAACTCCATAGAGCAAGAGGAAGAAACCTTGAGAGGAACCAAGACTCAAAGAAGGGGAAAAGAAAAACAGTTGAGCTAGTGCCCGAGGAGCCTTCTTCAGAGGCTGGCAGGTCGGCGTTCAAGCATTCAGGAGCCTGCTTTATGTCCTGCACTTGGCCTGAAATGTGAGGGAAGGGAAGCATCTGGGGCGTTTGCAGGACGCTGCCGTATTCCAGGGGCCCGGGCAAATCACGGAGTCCCTTTGAAATGCTATAAGATGACACAAAAGAGCTGCCCTGTCCTCTGTGTGGGCGAACTGGCGTGTGTACAGTTGAACAAATGATGAAAAACGATGATGTAAAGAGAAAGGATGTGAGGTATCAGGTAAAGTGCTTAAGATGCTTCAAGCAGAAAAACAGAGTGGATAGGGGGAAAGAGTGACAGAGAGAGAGAGAGAGAGAGAGAGAGAGAGAGTGAGGCATATCATGTCAGATAGTTCATTTAATTAAGCACTCTGAAGGGCAGAGTGGGTTGGCTGAGACAGCTGTGTAAAATATTCCCCTCTCTGTCCCTGTCTCACCTGAGGCATACAACCCAGATCTCATTACAGGCTACACCAAAACTGATCTGTCATTGCCATCTTCTCGTGCTTACTAACTCTCTCTCTCTCTCTCTCTCTCTCTCTCTCTCTCTCTCTCTCTCTTACCATCTCCTCTTCCTCTCTCTCCCCAGATCCACCATCCTGTGCCTTGGACAAACGTAACAATTCAAAGCTCGTTACAGTTGCAGTTTCCTGCAACCACAGCGGTCAAAACGGCGTACCAGCAGAGCGGCTGGCGGGCACGGCATTGCTGGGCTTCGCAAGCAGCGACTCGGTGACAGACCTCTTGCAAGAGAGCAGGGGAGGGGTCAAGCCAGAAATGAGCCATTTCGGTGACTGCACCCCAGGGACTGGTCTTTACAAAGCGACCGTGTTACCATGACTACCCCTGTTCACCACAAGTACAACAGGGTCTCAGAAACAGAATAGTAGGCTACCTACTTCTGCTGCCCCCCTCCCCCTCCCCCAAATTGCTGAAATTGTACCCAGTCATAATTGTAAGTCGCTTTGGATAAAAGCGTCAGCTAAATGCTGCAAATGTAAATTATTTTAATATTTGTGTGCTTGGTCTTGGTCTCTTCAGAAAACTGTAAAAAAAAAAAAAGGCTATTATAAATCATCGTGAGTTCAATCACACTCTTCCTCAGGTCTCCTTACCCTCCATTGGTGTGTTGCTATCTGGCCGGTTGGCGAAGACCACGTCTACATATTCCAGCTGTAGCCTCTGGAGGGAGCCCTTGAGTCCTATAAAGAAGGGGAGATTTGTTTGAACAAATAGGAACGCTGCTGCTGCTGAGACTCAATCAATCTGGACAGCTAGTAGTAACTAGTCAGTATTACCTAAATGTGAATGATTACCTCAGGCTTCCAGTTTGTTTGTTTTTGTGTGTTTGTGTGTGAGACAACAGTGCCGGCTGTTGGATTTTCATGTGTAGAAGGAGGTAGAGGTTGTTAACATTAACGTATAGGTTTAGGATAATACAAAACACGACGAACTTGCTTCTCTAAGTTATATAGGTTCTACCTCGCTGACTGGGAAGCAGAGAACGTCCTCCAAAATAGGTAATGTTGCTAATGTGGCTAACAGTAACAATAACAATGGCCAGGGGTACCAGTTAGTATGTCGCTATTAGCGCAAGTATCTGAATTATTTTGCTTATTAGCGCTAACGTTTTTCCTGGGCGAACGCTTTTGCGTTCACAGTAGGTGCTCTGTGGGCCCTCCATTAGTGCCCTGCTGGAGGTCCCTTGGCCCTTGGTCATTAGCCCTAACTGCCTGACCTCCCTGAGGAGTTAGCCCTTTTTTTTTTTTTTTTTTTTTTTTTTTTTTTTTTTTTTTGTGTGTGTGTGTGTGTGTGTGTGTGTGTGTGTGTGTGTGTGTGTGTGTGTGTGTGTGCGCGCGCGCGCGCGCTTTGTTTTCTGTGCTTTTGTTCTGACTTTGGATGTTCCCATACAGTTTGCATGCTTTTGTGTGTTTGAATGACTTGCTGTTTGTTTGTTTGTTTGTTTTTTTGTTTTTTTGTGTGGGTGTGTGTGTGGGTGGGTGATAGTTCTGTCTGAGAGGCCAGTGTAATTTTACCAATCATTTCCCTGCCTACTGCAAAGCACTGAACACAAGTGCACCAGCTATGATCCCTGCCAAATCGTGTGTGTGTGTGTGTGTGTGTGTGTGTGTGTGTGTGTGTGTGTGTGTGTGCACGCGTGTATATGTGTGTGGCTGTGTGCGTGCGTACACATTCTTTACCTTCTATTATATGTTTCCTAGAAAGGCCTCTCTCAGTCTCTGCTCTGTGGACACAATCAAACATGTATGAACACAATAAGCCTGAAGCAAATTCATTCAGCTTCAACATCAGCACACTGGCCTGCTTATCTGCACGCACGCGCACACACACTTATGTGTCTGTCTTCCTGCATGCGCGCGTATGTGTCCATCTGTCTGTCCTTCGTGACTCCTCCCCTTAGATCGAAGATCATTTGCTCATTTCCCATTCCCCACATCCCAACACCACAGCTGCATACTAACACCCCGACTGCCATTCATCAGAGGATCCTGAAGGAAATTAAGAAAGAAATTCCTTTGCTTCAACCTTATCATGCCCAGCTGAGCCTTTCTATATGGAGTATGCAGGCGACTATCTTCAACCCTCTGTACCAGTAGAGAAAATGTAGGTTCATCACTGGGGGCGGGATCTTGGGGACGGACCATGACAATGACTGACACTTGGCCCATTCCGCCCACTCCCTCTGCGGTCTCTCTATCTGTCCATGTGGCAGGAATGAAGTCATCTAGAAATAAAGCTGGAATTTTAGCTAAGGGCTGAGATGAAGGTGCGTATCTACACAGGGTTAGATATCTACAGAATTATAAAGATGCTACTGATGTCACGGTGAGTTGGGTTCCATTAGAGAGCAGTGGGGGTAGTTGGTGGAAATGGACTCGCTGCTCCCCACCCCAGTCTGTGACTGCAGTGTTGTGTGTGACTCGCCGTCTGATTAGTGAGAGTCTTTAAGGGGTTTGTGGAGGTTAACTTTTATGGAAGTTTAGTACTGAGACTGCTTTCAGTTTGCACAACCTTTCTATTCTCCACTATGAAGAATCCAGAAGTTACACTGCACTTGACAAAGACTCCAGTGTTTCAGTGCCCTACATCACACTGTGCTTGACAAAGCCAGGATATTACTCTTTTCATGTTATGAATCATTTCAGATTCACATTGCATTTTTTTTTTCTCACTTTGTCTTCTACTGTTGACACATTTTTGTGTCTGTGGGCAAGAGCCACTAAAAAAATTATGAAATGTAAACGTTTTCCTTGGTGCCAGTGACACCAGTCTGGCTTGCACTGATTACGGCTTCACACGTTTCAGAAATAAAATGGTGGTTCGTGGCATAAGAGTTTCACTCCAACACTTCAGAGTTGGGTAAACACACACTTGGAAAAGCATTTCTCCATTGCAGTGTCAGACAGGAGTGAGTTTCCTCTATGAGGTTAGTAAGACTAGGACTCCACTTACTTCCCCCCCCAGTAGAGCTTTGTGGTGATCACTAGACTGGATCTCCTAGGAGAGAGAGAGAGAAAATGAAGGAATGTGCATGTTGTATATTCTAAACAGTTCCACAATCTAAAAGTCATATAAGTTACTAAATGGCAATTACACGTTGCATTACTGCTCCTCCTCCACACTGCCTGGCCTGGAAGTGAACTGATCAGTGTAATGCTTTCTCTTCCATTTAAAGAGGATCATTGTTTTATGATGCTTTTTGGGAACGGTGCCAGAGAAATAAAGAACACTCATTCAGAACTTGTAAACACTCGGAACTTGTCCCAACATTTTGGAAAGTGGGAATCAGTCATTTAATCATCACATATTAGATGAAACATTATTTTGCAGGTGTTAAACCTTGAACCTGTTGACTTGGTTAGGAGTGGAATGTGCGGTGCAGGTGGTGTGGCATGACTGTGGCAGCCGATGTGAAATGGCAGCGGGCAGTAGCCCATACTCAGAGCTCCAGTACTCTGACGTGATGGGCACAATCTCACACTCTGGCAGAGGTGGAAACTAGAGCGGCTGTTTCAGTTTACGCAAAAGCGATCAGAACACATTCAAATCAGGAAAGCGAGGGTTGTAGCACGGAGAGGTGCATGTTTCAGCACACGCACACACGCTCTTCACATTCTGGCAGATGGCGGCTGTGGGGTAATTGATTCTGGGTGACTCAGTGACAATGCCTTAGCAGCACAACTTCCTCTGGGAGGCAAAAGTGCAGCCAGCTGTAGCTTCATGACCACAGGAAACACTTTCAGAGAGAGAGAGAGAGAGAGAGAGAGAGAGGGAGGTGTGTGTGTGCGCGCGTGTGCGTGTGCAAGAGAGTCTGTACTCCTGGCACAGTGGAATGTATGGTTTCAGTGCCCTTGGTGACTGACATTTAGAAGTTCAGCCCAAATGCTAAAGGCCAACACTAGTATAAGAGAACTGTCATGTAGGTTTAATTCTAACATTATAATCACCGGTGCCACGCAAAATTTCTCTTAAACATTTTAATATGTAATTTGATACAGCACAGGTACACACTCAGATCAGAACAGAGAGAGACATGGATTGGAGATGAGATCAGATCAGAAAAGAGAGAGACTAGGGTGGAGATGAGAGCATGAAGTAAGGAACACGTAGAAAACAAGCTCTCTTCAAAAGTCGCTCAGTGACTTGGTTTGCTGCAGGTGCTGCTCTGTCGCTATGGTAACAGTTTTGCTAGGGTCTGGGTACATCATGGTGCAGATCAGCTAAAACATCGAACATGGACCTTATGAAGGGCTGAACCACTCATCGCCATAGTAACCCTGGCCTGTTTGATACAGAGAGGAGAGCTGTTTCCCCACAGAGCAGAGGACCAGAGGGACATAGCAGACAACCATACAAAATCATCATCTGATCCTCAGGGTTGATTAGTTTGAAATGACTGTTATAATTCTTGCATACTACACAAACACATGGTCAGGAATAAACAAACCCTCATACTGTACCTCCAGCACTTTTTCTTGATGATATTTCCTAGAATAATTTCAGCTCTGAGAGAAACAGAAAGAGGAGAAAATTAAATCCATTCTTAACCTGCATAATGAGGAGGAGGCTTTAGTCCAGGCTTAATGTGTGTGTGTGTGTGTGTGTGTGTGTGTGTGTGTGTGTGTGTGTGTGTGTGTGTGTGTGTGTGTGTGTGTGTGTGTGTGTGTGTGAGAGAAAATGAATGCTCACCTGCCTGCAGCATACACCTCCGCTGTGTCAAACAGGTTGACTCCATTCTCATAGGCAATGGTCATAAGCTGCTCTGCCACCTTGGACACACACACAGAAAGAAGACATGCAGAAGTGAAATATAAGGAAGTGAAGTGGCAAACTAATCATGTCACAATGTTTTTCAAGATTTATTTTGGTCAACCTTTTTAATATGTTCTAAATATTTCATAATTATGCTCAAAAGCTATTTTTCAGCAGGTGCCATCTTTATGAATCTGAGACTTCCAAGATTCCAGCCCAAAGACCGAACCCCCGAGATGTCCGAGAGGTCCGAGGTTTCCAGACTATTTTCACGGACCAGCTGTTCTGCATCAACCGCTCCTCTGTCATACTCAGACTCTGTCAGGCGGAGGTGTTTTCAAGTGTGTTGAGGCCTGAGATTAAGTGTCGGTAGTTCCTCCTTTTCAAAAGAAGCTGAAAGGTCAGCACTACCTCCTCACTCACTAGGGAAGTCTATTTGTGTGTGTGTGTGTGTGTGTGTGTGTGTGTGTGTGTGTGTGTGTGTGTGTGTGTGTGTGTGTGTGTGCTCATTTGGCTATTTACAAAAAATTAAATCTTGGAGCCAGTTTTCAACAAACAGCAAACTAACCTGATTCCCCTCTCTGAGCTTGAAGAACTTTTGCCTGGAATTCCAAAATATTTTTTCTTCACCATCCATGGTAGCCAAAATCTCAGCCACGTAATATCACATTAAATTGGCACAGACAAGCAGAGAGAGAGATGGAGATAGAAAGAGAGTGAGATTAAGAGACAGGGGCACAAGAACATTAGTTCTTTAAATTAATGGGACAATCTCAGGCTGAGCCAGAAGACACCCAGGGTATTAAAAGTATTGCATTGATCTGTGCCGGGCTTGAACTTCCCTGGGCATTTAAACCCAGAGCCCCTGATCTCCCTCTCTGTTTAATGCAAGAAAAAAAACGAGATCGTCGTCCTCGCTTGTCAGCCAGATGTCGGTTCTCAGCGAAGAAGTACTCAGTTAAGCAAAGGTGACCCGTTAGCCATAATGAAGCGCTGAGAAGGGGTTTGAGAGCAGCCACAGCAAAGGCGCAGACCAAACCAAAACCAAATGTCGTCGTGAACCCGTGGCTTTGGCAGTGGAGTTGTTCAGCAGCTCAGCGGCGCGCATCACTGATCAGTAATCAGTTTCAGTGTTTGTGCATAATTCCGCACAGGTGGGACTTTAAGATAGGTGGACGCTCTCGCTTTGTAGCTTCAAAAGTATGTGCCCTGCTGGTGAAGGCGGGAGCGGGAGATCAACCTGAGCAGCAGACCATGTCCGCTGACCAGTAAAGCCAGAATTTCACATGCAGTCAACCTCAATTACTGTGACAGAGCTGACAGCTTAGCATGCTTACACACACACACACACACACACACACACACACACACACACACACTAATCAGCCTGCGAGCTGTAGCATCCCAGCTGCTGTTATGCACACACTCAGGATGACAGCTGCGACACAAACCACGCCAACACTGCGTGTGTAACTATGCCAGCACAGAATGACAAGTTATCCTGTGTCTCCCCATGTTGGACGTGTGTGTGTGTGTGTGTGTGCACGCACATGTCAAAATATCTTTGCTAACACCTGATGGGGGGGGGGGGCAGGATCCTGCTGACCAAGAAGAGTGAGAGCTTTGACCTCGAGGTCGTGACCTCCGCGACCCTTGTGAGGAGATAAATAATCACGCTAGCGGCCATGTGGCCATTTGCCCACTAAGATGAATAAGCAGTGGTGTGAATAAAGAACCGCATTGGAGCTGTTTCTGGGAACATGCTTATCCTCTGGGGACAGACGAGGCTCCTTAATACACACCACGAGTTCAGACTAGGGCTGAGAATGCGTCACGCTTCTTTTAAACAGGGTTGGCGTTATAAAGGTTACTAAGGGAGAGGTCTGCTAGAGACCGTGGAAAGTACAGAAGTGCTGTGGTGTGCCTGAGCTCAAGCTCATCAGGTCTCATCAGGGAGACAGACCTCTGGCAGGTTAGGCCTTGGTTGTTTCTTTCTGTCTCTGTTTCCTTGTCTCTAACCTAATCCTACCAGATTTGTAAGATTTGTATTGTATTCAAACCCCAGGGCACTAAGATTACAAGCAGCACACAAATCATAAAAACTGTTTGTCATTTTTTCCCTAGCTACCCTTTCTGTTTTTGGATTGTTTGTTTACTTTTGTGAACTACATCAAAACCCCAACGACTGGACTGTTTATCTTTTCATTTCTCCCACAGGCAAGGTTAGTCTTTTACAGGCCTAACTCAAGCCCTGTCTGTTGCTGGCACCACTGAGCACCCAGCGTATATGTGTGTAAGTCTCTCCGTCCTTACATTTTACCGTGGGACAGGAGATTCTCCTGTACTCTCCAGATACTCGCTTGTCTTGGCGCATGTGTTTGCGGTTGGCCTATTGAGAGTCTGAGCTTAACTTGGCTGTTTGTGAGGTAGCTAGCCTGATGTTTTATGGGGAATTCGTAATGCGTCCTGGCCGTTTGGTCTCCGACAGGCTCACACCGCTCATGCTTCGGTTGCTGTGGATCATCTACACTGGTGGCCTCTCTGTGGTACCTCATTCCCCCATGGGTTCCTCGTACCCCTCAGCAGACCTTCCCAAAGGTAACTCATTGTCTTTCCGTCTACCTGCTGGAGTTTACAAACGTCGTGTCGACTTGTGCTTTGCTCACCAGCCCCCTGATACACATCAAGGCTCACATCTCAGTTTCTCCGTGTCTTTTTCTGTTTGCCTGCCTGTTTTTTTCTTAGTTTTTTGGGTTTTGTTGTGTGTCTTGGTTCTGTTTCGTTTTCGGACCCTGCTGGCTCTTCGAGCATGGACCGTTATAACAATTGCTACTCTGAGTTTTGCCCTCAGTAAACATGGCTCCTCTCAGTGCTGGCATCCTTCCTCTTACCTCTTACCCAAAGTACAGCCCCCATTGTGGAGATGGTTTAGCCACTGGGTTTACACAGTTGTTTTAAATGCAGATTTATACCCTTTGGTATCTACTCTACTTTGAGGTGCAGCCTTTAAAGTTACCAGCCCTGTTCTGTGTACATTGGTGTACAGACCTAAAACTGAGTGTAATTTCATTCAAGACTTTTCTGACCTTTTATCATGGACTCTCAGTCTGATAAACTGTTGATTCTAAGGGATTTTAATGTCATATCTGCTGCCCAGAAAATCCTTCGGTAAATGTGATTTCATGCCTTGTGGATTCTTTAATCACATTCAATCAGTATCGGGTCCAACACATCAGAAAGGTCACACATTAGACCTTGTGTTGACATCTGGTTTCTCTGTCTCTAGCCTTGAAATGAATAACACCGGTGTCCCTTTTCACTCTTTCTCAGTCCCGATCCCTTAGGCAATCTATATACCAAGTTTTCAAGCTCGCTCGTTTAACTGGTACCTCCGATGCCCTCTCCTCCTGCACTGGCCATGAGTTGGTCACTATTTATTTATCTTGCTGTGCCATTCTGGACTGTGAAGCTCTTTTAAAACTGAGGCCTTCACTGTTGCTAATCCATGGATGATTGACTCCACCCGGGCTCTTAGATGAACTCACAGAAAGGCAAAAGGGAAAAAAAGATCAACTCCAGGTCTCATCCTTACCAAGAGATTGTGTATGGCTTAATTACGACTCTCTTAAGACAGCAATATTATGCTAACCTAATAATAATAAACAAATAAAAACACCCACAGCCCTAAAATACTGTTCAACACTATCAACTCTATTTTAAATATTGCTGCATTTAGTACATCTGCTTCCACTACTGGAACCTGTGAGAAGTTTCCAAATGTCTGTATCAACAAAACTGACAGCATAAGATGTGACCTCTTATCCCCAGACCCTCAGAGACACATAATCCAGCCAGCTACCTCCTGCAGTTTCAACTAGTATCGTCCTCTCACGTGTCTCAGGTGGTCTCACACATGAATCCCACCCATTGTCTCTTAGTCCCTATACGTCACACCTTTTCAAAGACATTTTTGACAGAATATGCACCTTATTTTGGCCACAATGAATAGCTCTTTAACAAATGTAGCCATCTCTTCCAGCTTTAAACATGCAATTGTGCAACCCCTACTAAAGAAACATACCATTGATGCCAATGACCATAAAAACTATATGCCCATATCCAAGCATTATTTATTTCTAAGATTTTGGAAAAAAAATGGTCTTCTTCCAAGTCTTAGTTGAATACATCTAACATCTCTGACGTAGGTTCGGAGAGGTCTGCATTGTGCTGAATCTGCACTGTTGAAGGCACATAATGGCATCAATCTCTCTGTTGATGCTGGTTCCTGTGTTATTTTAGTCTTGCTTGAGCTCAGTGCAGTATTTGATATAATCGATAGAATTTGGACAGCAGGGCCCAAAATATAAATGGTTTACTTCCTACCTGAGTGACAGAACCTTGTCAGTCAGAACAGAAAACTGTTCTATATCCCTGGCTCCCATCAAATGTGGCATGCCACAAGGTTCAATTTTAGAGCCTCTTTTATTCTCATTATTCATGCTTCCCCGTCTCTATCTTTAAGAAATATAATGTTCTGTGCCACTGTTATGTGGATGACACACACAATTTTATCTACCAGTGATACCTGACAGTGCTTCCTCAATGAAGAACCTCTTTAACTGTCTACATGACATCAAGTTCTGCATGGTGAGAAATTTCTTTAAACTAAATTAAAATAAAACTGAAATAATTATATTTGGCCCTCCTAGCACTGTCAAGTGGCAAAAGCAACATGCTTGAGTTCCTGTCTGAAAATTCACACAGTGTGGTTAAAAATCTTGGTATCATTTTGGACACTTAACAAACAAGTAATTAGTGTGTGGAAGCGCAGTTTTATTAGCCAAATAAGTCATTTTTATCTGAGGAGGGCTGAGAAACAATTATTCATGCGTTTATTACTTGTCTATTGGACTACTGTAACTCCCTGTATTGGGAATTGGTGAACATGCAGCTTCTAGAGACTTCTACCAGGAACATAGAACAAAACAAAGACAACAAATAACTCTTGTTCTGGAGCACTTCCATTGGTTTCCAGTGAAATACAGAAGTGCCTTAAAAATGGTACCTTTTTGTTTTAAAATCCCTCAAGGTATTAGTGCCTCAGTATATCATAGATTGGCATATTCCATATGCTGCACCTGCGTCGCTTAGGTCACCCTCTTGCCAATTCCTCTCAGCGCCCACTCATGCCTCAAAGCCGAAGGTGACTGGGCTTTCTGTCGTTGTCCCCAGGCTCTGGAATAGAATTCAGTCCCCCAAGCCCTGTGGCCCACCATTTAAATCGATTTAAATTGTTTTTACACACACACCCTTTTTTTCTTGTTTTTTTAGTTCAGTCTAAAGGTCTAGAGGTTTCCTATGATTTTTTTTTTGTCAAGTCCACTCTTACTACACTTTTAATTTGTTGGTTTTATTTAGATTTTCATTAGTTTTATTGCTTTTATGTATTGTTGCTTTTAATAATCAATCTTAATTGGTTATGTTTTTGTTTTATATTTTGCGTTTCTTGTGTTTTTATTTTTCTAATGTATGTCTTTTTTAAACTCTTTATTCTTTTTCTTGTACTTGTACTTTCCTTGACTGGGATTCTATGAACTCCAGTCACTTTAAAATGTGCTATACAAATAAAGGTGACTTGACCTGACTTTGCAAAAGTATAAGCAGTTTTTACCAAACTGACAGGAAACACGAGAACCAGAGAGAACCAGGATTCCCTCCCTTGGTAAGTTTAGTTCCCCTAAACCTCCCCTGTGGCATGTAGTCAGGGACAGTATGTGGGGTGAATTCAAAGAGACAAAAAGATGCTCTATCCTACCTCATCAGAAATCTGACCTCCAAATGTCACCCAGGTTCCTAGAGAAAAGGGAGGAAACATTACAACAAGTTCCACATACATCTTGCATCCATTTAAAGGAACCGGGTATCCAACAAATTCTGTTTACACATTTCTACCGGATGTGTGTCTGGATTGCAGTATCTGGATAACAAATGAGCCTTTCTCCCCCATCCATTCACACCTGGGCTTTTTTTTATCTGCTCAGCACTGTGACAGGTATAAGACCTGCAGGTGTAGGACATTAAGTCAATCAGCCAACTAAACGGAACTAAACCAAAAACAAGGCAGGTGTGAGTTATCAAGAGATCTTTTTTTTTTTCCAGCCAATATTTACTTTGCTGTGTAAAGGAGTAATGTTTGACAGGTGCACAATTGCTGCTGTCCGCAAGCAACAGAAAAGTGTTTGCTGCAGGGGAGCAGCCGTGAGCGCTACTACAGAGAATAAGTCACGCGAGGTGGAGACGGAGTTTGCTGGGTTTTTCTGATGAGGCTGCTATCCTGGGCGCTTTTCCAGCGATTTCTTTCTTGTCATAGTGAACACACTGTCTAGACTGCCTTTACAACTGCCGATCACAGTGTGAGCCAGACTACCTCTACAACAGGCTTCTGCTGCAGACACACACCAGGAAGGTTCCGGAAGCCAGCGGTAAATGCAGACACAAAATGCTTTGGGAGCTTATCTAAAAATACACAAACACAAATAAAAAGATGAATCCGTGACAATATCAATACAAAACATCAGACATAACTAGAAAACAGGAAATGACTGGGAACTAGTCCAGGAACTACACTAGGAATTAGACTAGGAACTGACTAGAAATGAGACTAGGCTGTAGCCCAGGAACTAGACTAGACATTAGACAGCCCATCAGAAGGCTTAAAACACATTTGCAATGCTCCACCAAGTCTGAGGAAAAGATCCTGTCTGGAGAGCAGGGCAGAGCATAAGCAGGTAAGCAGGTGTAGCATGTGTACCCTGGTTTTAATTATGTTCTGATCTCATTACGTATGTTTAGCACATGTTTTCCACAGTGACATGAGATCCAGATCCAGACTGCATTCCAATGCAAAATCTAAACCTGGCTCAAAGTCTTTCTAGACTTTTACATTTTTCTTGTATGATTTAATAAGCATGAAAGCTGCATAAATAATTCCAACCTCAGGCACTTTAGTTTCAGAATGCAACAGCAGGTCATGGTACAGGTTCACCTTTCCTGAATTAACTGAAGGTTTCAGAAGTTTGAAAACTTTCAGTTTTCCTCAGCATCTGTAAACGGATGGAAATGATTCACTTTTGACAGGGCCGTATGTTTGCTTGCCTGTGCCATTTAATCCTAGTTTCTCCTCACTGTTTATGTGCAGCATTTCTCATGACCATGGGGACCACTTCCTATGAGTGGCCAAACAGAGACTCTTCCCTTAAAAAAGGCCCTTTGAACACTGCATAGAAACACATTTGTGCCGAATATTCTGCCATTTTGATGAATAATGTTTTAACTGGTTTGCAAACAGATTAGGTAACAGGAGGGGATAACAGATGATAACATTGTCTTGCAGATGGGGAAGGAGAGACGCTAAAAACTAGCGCTTCAGACCGCTGTCAATTTTCCCAGCATGCCCTGTAGGAGAGCATGCCCGGTGGAGACACGGGAGCGGTTTCTCAACAACGCAGGCCCATCTGACGTTAAACCTGCGCCGGGTCCCGGGCTAGACACCGACGTGGCTTGGAAACACCGCTAGCTGCTCGTGTAGAGCCCGGAGCTGGAATGACATGCCTGTACCGGAGCGGTTGTAACTGTGTGGGGAGAGTGCTCTGAAGCTCCTTGCACCGTGATCCCGCCAGGACGCAGCTCCCAGCAGCTGTGATGTGGCTAAACTCAGTCTACATCATAACCTGAAGCTTGAGAACTGCTGGATTCAGCAGACAGGTATTTTCGTGGCCTCTTCAATGCCTCTGTTGATGAATTTTGGACAGTCAGTCAAGAGTCTACGATCTTTCTTAATCTAAATGAGAACACCTTTGCCTGCTAAGCATTAGGATCAAAGGTGGCTGCATCCAGTTATTGGTCTTTTTATCCTACAGAGCATCAAAATTATGCTCTCATCATCACAGCTTCAGCAGTTCGGCACATCCATCACCAGGATGTGGACTTTGTCCCCGCTGCTCCGAAACTAGAAGCTGCTTGAAATCGTGGCGGGTTTGATAATTAGGTGAGTGGGCACCATGTTCCACTCCTGCCACTCTCCATGGGCAGGGGTGAGAAGAACAGCTACAAGCGCAATGTTCTTGATGTAACAGCCCCAGTTTCCTCTGTGGCAATTACACAGAGGAAACAGCTCGCTGGGGTGAGGTCATTTAAACAGAGCGAGGAAGAGGAGAGTTGACGAAGAACAGAGGGGAAGTGCAGGTGCTGCGCTGAGGACAAAAGCATGAATACTTCAGACACACACACACACACACACACACACACAAGCATGCACACATGGTGAATAACACAATAACTTGGGCTACTGGTCAGGTGCATGCTGCGTAAGTCAAACAGGACACATCTGAGCAGGAGAGACCCCAGCTTGTGCCTACACAATAGACGGCACACACTGAAGCTCTAGATTGTTCTATTAATAAACATTCTGTTTCCGTAGAAAGGAGACCCTTGCACACAACACAAACACACAACAGTTACACACACAGCATAAGAAAACGGGTCAGAGAACTAGAATATTCTATTTACCAGCATTCTTATTGAAAAGAACAAACCATTTACTATCAGCGTAATTCTTTTAAAAAAAACCTTATTGCATAAGCAGAGATGGAATGAAAGACTTTCCACAGGGGACTAAAAAAAAAAAAAAAAAACACTGTACAAATGACTAGATGTCCAAACTAATGACAGCAAGGGAAAGAGGACAGGAGAAAGTATGGTACTGCCTGTTCTCTCTCTCTCTCTCACTCTCACACACACACACACACAAACAAAACTTCAGTTTCAGAAATGCTAGAGTGGTTTGAAAATTAAAGTATTTATGAAGGAGAAAGTGCATCTCTGTCTTAACGTCTCTCAATCTGACCTGTCATGATTTTCTCTGCGCAGCATCTCTGGTAAAAAGAGAAATGGGACCAACACGTGACCGTCTTAAAGATTTTGAGCAAATTATTTTCTTTTGCTGTTTTGTTGTATTGTCCTGTTGCATTGTCCAGAAAAGAAGTTGTGTGATAGTGTTGATCAGTGAGTGCTCTCTGCAGAGTTTAATTCGTGGTCTTAGAGTTTGCAGGGAGCTGGTTTTGACATGCATTCTGAAATTTAGTGCTGTATTTTTGGGGAAAAATAAAAATCTCATTAAAGGTATTTCTGACTTACTGTATTTCGGGGGAAAAGTCTTTAACTCCCCAACTATGGAGATATCAGCAAAATGGCAAGAAGAGAGCAAAAAAGGGTTTGGGTGTGATACGACGATGACACTGTCTCCATCACTCTAGATCTTTCAGTCAAAGTGAAAGAAGATCAACGTGTCTATAACGAACACAGTATCTTGCCTGTGTGTGTGAAATGTCTTCCAAGTTTGGGAAAATGCTCTCATTTACTTCTGGGAATGTAGATACATCTTGAGATCCAGGTGATTCATAGCTCAGGACATTGAGATATCAACAAAACATCAAAAGAGATTATTTCCATTGGTGCTTCCCTCCAAAACAGTCTCGTTACCCTGGTTACATTGTAACCCTACTAACTCTTGTAACCCTACATTGATTACATCATACCCTCTCGACAAATGATTACTCCTGGCTGGGAAACATATTCTTAATAACTGGCTAAGAGAGATTCCCCTGTCTGTTACTCAGATGTATAATTAAATATTTAAGATGCCTCCTCACGAAGGATTTGCTCCTTACTAAAAGACCATTATTCCTGTACATCCAGATGGTACGTAACTTACACAAACAGATCTAATGAAACGAAGTGGGTCATATGTTTGTTTATTTATTCATCTATTTATTTATGCATTCATTCTATCTCCTTTCTCAAGCATGGTTTTGTTTGGGGATTTTTATTTATTTATTTATTTTTTTTTTTTTTTTTTTTTTTTGGGGGGGGGGGGGGGGGGGGATATACATGTTTGCTTTTGTCCATATTGTATGTGAACTGCTTTTCTGTTGTATCATCTTCTAGAAACCAATAAACTGTTGTTGGCAACATCGTTTGGAGGTTACGATGTTAGGCAAGTATTGACTGCACAGCTCCGGAAGGTGCACTTAACATATTTAACTTTTTTAAGCTTGTAAATGACATATTTCTGGCTCAGTTCAGGTCACGTGGCTGTTTCGATTTCTCACTCTCACGCACACGCAAACACTTCTTGCTTGAGTCTTCAGTCTTTAGGCCTCGGTGAAGGAGTTTCTGCAGCTTTGAACTCCTACCTTACTTCACCCAACCAGCTCACATATACAGCATATACAACAGAGTGTGAGAGAGAAAGACAGTGAAAGAACAAGGATCAGAGAGGGAGAGATCTGAGGAGTGGAGGGGCGAATCACATGTGGGGTCACATAGGGTCCTTGGCTATTTTCCTCTCTTCCATTTGCGTGCCATCAGTATCCAGCCATAACGAGGGTCCGACCTGCTAATGCACTCCATGGTGTCAGTTTAATTAAGCCAACTGTAACCCCTCCATGAAAGTCCAATCCAATCCACTCCCATCTAGCAAAGCGGGGCAGTGCTTCTTCTGGGGTTTGCTTATCCCTGCCATCGCTGCATGCATTTTGGAAGCCCATAAAAATACATCAGAGCAGAGAAAGAAGAAGCACATGGGATGAGTCTGTGTAACCTTTGGTTACATGCTCCAGCCACTCACTGACAAACCCTTTTTAAAGAGTCTTACAACTCTTTACTATTGGTGAAGTGCCTTCTCCGGGTTCCAGGTTCACTCAAGGTGGAGTGTTTGATGTTTCCATGCAAAATGCATTCAGCGACTACTCAAAAGTTCTCAAAGCTCTTACTCAAATTCAAAGACCAAGAGAACATAACGTTCCCTCTATGCACCTGCGTTCATTTAAAAACTTTAATTTAAGTTCAAAAGCAAACATAAGCATTTTCTTCATTTATGCAATTAAAACTTAAATCTCTGTTTCAGTGCAAATGGCCATTTCACAATGGATTTCACAATTGATGATCTGTAGATGAAGAACTGCCCAGGTGATTTCCATCAAGTGTCAGTAAAATGCCAACATGATTTAGACTCTAATTAGATTTAGACTCTAATAATAAGACTCTAAGAATTCCACTGTGTGAGGAAGGTACACTGAATATAGAAGTGAGAGTAAATATAGGAGGAAAATTAGGTGTGACTGTCTACAGGAAACTACAGAAGCTCTAGTGCACTATTGTGAAGGCTGATCCCAGAACTGTAAGCTGTGGTTCTGCAGCACAAAAACAAAAAGTGTGTGTGATGGATAAACTCAAAACAGCTACTTGCAGGGAGCTCAGGGGATGGTGGGATGGAGAGTGCCACGCTGAAGGTCTTTACACTCTCCAGCCTGCTGAAGAGATTGTGTGCGTGTGTGCGTATCGTTAAAGATATCATGAATATTTACAGCAGTTTAGGCTTGGGGAAATTTAAGACATGATTATGTTAAGATTAAGGTCAACTTGTCCAGAATATTAAAACAGACAGTGATGCAAAACAGTGGCACTTGTTTCAAGGGTTATGACTAGTAATGATTATGCAGTATGAATATTAACATATCCGTGCATGTGAACATCAATCCTGCTTATGATTATTTATGTTTATGCAGTATGAATATTAACATATCTGTGCATATAAACATCAACCCTGCTTATGATTAGTTATGTTTATGTATTATGAATATTAACATATCTGTACATGTGAACACTAACCCTTCTTATGACTAGTTATGATTATGCGGTATGAATATTAACGGAATATATCCGTGCATGTTACTGATTAGTCATGTACGCCAACACAAATGACTAAATTGAAAATTATTTGTACATTTGGCTGTTTCCATGTCTGATTTGGAAGGTGACTGTAAAACTCTAGCTAGATAACGTGCTGGCGGCAAAGATGAGCTTCTCAATCTCATATTAAAGCAAATGTTAGACTGAAACAAACTCAATGAAATGCCATCAGTGCAGCACCAAGTTGCCTCCTGAAGTAGCCATGAGGCTATGTAGCCATGAGGTAGTGTGTGTGGCAGTCAGTCAGTCACACTCAGCTGCAGGGCCCTGGAACCCAGCCAACTGCCTCCCACTCTTCTCTGGGTCAGAGGCATCTACCTGGGCAGGTGTGTGTGTGTGTGTGTGTGTGTGTGTGTGTGTGTGTGTGTGTGCATGTGCATGTGTATTCTAATGTGGGGATAGTTGTTGGCAGGGGTGTGTGTGGGGATGGATCTATCTATATGTAACTATGGCTTTTATGTACATGTTAAAGATCTGTGTGAGTATATGTTTGTGTTTTGGGGTCTGATGATAATACCAGTATTTTATGCAGTCTTTGGATGGATGTATGGGAGTATAGTTATATAAGTGATGGGAGTATGGTTATATAAGTGTATGGCTATGTAAGTGATGGGAGTATGGTTATATAAGTAATGGGAGTATGGTTATATAACTAAGGGGAGTATGGTTATATAAGTGATGGGAGTATAGTTATATAACTGAGGGGAATATGATTATATAAGTGATGGGAGTATAGTTATATAACTGAGGGGAGTATAGTTATATAAGTGATGGGAGTATAGTTATATAACTGGGGGGAGTATGGTTATATAAGTAATGGGAGTATAGTTATATAACTGAGGGGAGTATAGTTATATAAGTAATGGGAGTATAGTTATATAACTGAGGGGAGTATAGTTATATAAGTGATGGGAGTATAGTTATATAACTGAGGGGAGTATGGTTATATAAGTAATGGGAGTATAGTTATATAACTGAGGGGAGTATAGTTATATAAGTGATGGGAGTATGTGTCATGCCACCCCTGTCCCAAGCTCACTACAGTTCCCAACCCGCTGTTCGTCACCCAGGTAACAACACCGGCCAATCACAGACAGTTCGTCAGATCATAATCACTGGATTATTAACATCATCTGTTCTTTTATTCCAAGTGTATTTAAGCCTGCCTACTCCTTCTTACCATTGTGAAGTATTGCCTCTAGTTTCACTGTACATACCGAGCATTTTCTCCTGTTTTGCCCTTTTGTGTACCAGACCTTTTTTTGTATTTTCTCTCTACTGTCTCTTGCCTGCCCCTTTGCATTAGTTTGCCTGTTTTTGGATTGCTTTATTGGTTTTTGACTCGGACTGTCTTTACTCCATGATTGTGCTTATCCCTGATATCATATTTCTGGCTCTGACCCAGGCTTTTTCTCTGACTACTGATTTGGATTACAATAAATCCCTAACCTCTTATCTGCAAGCAACTGACTTTGTCTGTCCCATTACATAATGGTTGTGATCGGAGTATGGTTATGTAAGTGATGGGAGTATGGTTATGTAAGTGATGGGAGTATGGTTATGTAAGTGATGGGAGTGTGGTTATGTAAGTGATGGGAGTGTGGATTATGTAAGTGATGGGAGTATGGTTATATAAGTGATGGGAGTATGGGTTATGTAAGTGATGGGAGTATGGTTATGTAAGTGATGGGAGTATGGTTATGTAAGTGATGGGAGTATGGTTATATAAGTGATGGGAGTGTGGGTTATGTAAGTGATGGGAGTATGCTTATATAAGTGATGGGAGTGTGGGTTATGTAAGTGATGGGAGTATGCTTATATAAGTGATGGGAGTATGGTTATATAAGTGATGGGAGTATGGTTATGTAAGTGATGGGAGTGTGGGTTATGTAAGTGATGGGAGTATGGTTATGTAAGTGATGGGAGTATGGTTATGTAAGTGATGGGAGTATGCTTATATAAGTGATAGGAGTATGGTTATGTAAGTGATGGGAGTATGCTTATATAAGTGATGGGAGTATAGTTATGTAAGTGATGGGAGTATGGTTATATAAGTGATGGGAGTATGGTTATATAAGTGATGGGAGTATGGTTATGTAAGTGATGGGAGTGTGGGTTATGTAAGTGATGGGAGAATGGTTATGTAAGTGATGGGAGTGTGGGTTATGTAAGTGATGGGAGTATGGTTATGTAAGTGATGGGAGTATGGTTATGTAAGTGATGGGAGTATGGTTATGTAAGTGATGGGAGTATGCTTATATAAGTGATAGGAGTATGCTTATATAAGTGATAGGAGTATGGTTATGTAAGTGATGGGAGTATGCTTATATAAGTGATGGGAGTATAGTTATATAAGTGATGGGAGTATGGTTATGTAAGTGATGGGAGTGTGGGTTATGTAAGTGATGGGAGTATGGTTATGTAAGTGATGGGAGTATGCTTATATAAGTGATGGGAGTATGGTTACATAAGTGATGGGAGTATGGTTACATAAGTGATGGGAGTATGGTTATGTAAGTGATGGGAGTATGCTTATATAAGTGATGGGAGTATGGTTATGTAAGTGATGGGAGTATGGTTATGTAAGTGATGGGAGTATGGTTATGTAAGTGATGGGAGTGTGGGTTATGTAAGTGATGGGAGTATGGTTATGTAAGTGATGGGAGTGTGGGTTATGTAAGTGATAGGAGTATGGTTATGTAAGTGATGGGAGTGTGGGTTATGTAAATGATGGGAGTATGCTTATATAAGTGATGGGAGTATGGTTATGTAAGTGATGGGAGTATGCTTATATAAGTGATGGGAGTATGGTTATATAAGTGATGGGAGTATGGTTATGTAAG
>NC_137502.1:25084555-25112055 GCF_041902795.1 Electrophorus electricus
GACCATTATCTCACTTCCAGCAGTCTTTACTGTTGGCACAATGCATTCTGGTTGATGGAGTTCTAGATGCTTCCTGTTCAAGATTTAGCATGTATAGTTGGTCCCAGCAGATGTAAAAATATGATCAACTGACTTGAGTTTATACAATTGTTAGCAATGGGTATGGATGAAACACCCAAACAAAATAATTAGAAGGGGTGTCCAAATACTTTTGTGCTTACAATGTGTTTTGGCTAGTGGAGAGGAGCTATCTCTATTATCCAATGAGAGTGTGCACAGTGATAGATGGCACACAGCACAGCTGCAACTCAAACCCCAAGAGGTTGTCAGTAGTGGTAATCGAGGGTTTTACTGGGTGTGTGTTCAGGGAAAGAAAAAATTAACTTCCAGGTGTAAATGTACAAGGACATTAAAGTCATCATTGTGAAAAGACTTCAGACGCTTTAACAACTAGACAGTGGACAGAGCACTGCTATTTTCTATGGACAGATCCAAAAAGTTTTATTGAAATAACAATTTTCCATTATTTATAATTGCTAATAGGTTTACCTCTGAAAAACATATGTTTCCCCTACAGATCTGGGCAATTGTAGCAAAATGACACATCTTCCTTTATTTATTTTGAGCATATTTTGAAAATCAGTATGCCTTAATCTGACATCTGATTTTTGGAACCACTTGCTACCTTAGAGCCCAACCAGTTGTAAAACTATGGAGATGTACAGTAAATCAAACCTAATCTGAAGGCATGGTGTGCAAACTGTGGTATAACATTATAGTCAAATGTGACTATATTGGGAGTTTCCTATTTTCTAAAAGGTTCTAAAATGTGTTTTTTCTGAGGGTGTAAACAATGTGCAAGTCCAGCGCAGAAGCAGCAGGGCGGTGCTAAATCTATTGACAAGGTCCTGCTACAGATGATTTGAAGTGATGCGCAACAGTGGACTTCAACACACACTATCCTTTAAGAAGGACCAGGACAGCCTTATTAAAACATATCCATCATTCGCTACTTCTCCAAAGAGGGACGGAGAAGGGTGTGGTGCATGTGTATGTGTGGTAAGAGATGAAATAACATTTTTAAATTTCAGCCTGCTGAGTTAATGTGGTATTTCATGCCATTTGACATATTCATTAGTCAGGAGTCTTGACCAGCAGAAACACACAGAAGCGTTTGGAAGACATGATCGTTCTGCTGCAGAGGCTGGTCCTCTCCTGGCCTGTCTTCCTTCTGCATAACAAAGAGGAGAGACCATGCGCAACCTGGAAACCTGCACTTCAATTATTCCCCTCACAGCAGCTCTATCAGCACAGCAGCTCTACCAACACAGCAGCTCTACCAACACAGCAGCTCTATCAGCACAGCAGCTCCACCAACACAGCAGCTCTACCAACACAGCAGCTCTATCAGCACAGCAGCTCTGCCAATACAGCAGCTCTATCAGCACGGCAGCTCTACCAACACAACAGCTCTATCAGCACAGCAGCTCTATCAACACAGCAGCTCTATCAGCACAGCAGCTCTACCAACACAGCAGCTCTATCAGCACAGCAGCTCTACCAACACAGCAGCTCTATCAGCACAGCAGCTCTACCAACACAGCAGCTCTATCAGCACAGCAGCTCTGCCAACACAGCAGCTCTATCAGCACGGCAGCTCTACCAACACAGCAGCTCTATCAGCACCGCAGCTCTATTAGCACGGCAGCTCTACCAACACGGCAGCTCTATCAGCACAGCAGCTCTATCAGTAAAGCAGCTATAGCAGTACGGCAGTGCTAGTCTGCCTCCTCCAGTGCACCAGTCCGGACACTACCAAATTCATCTGTCATGCAGCTACAGCCCCTCACACACACATACACACACACTCAGAAAACAGACAAAACATGGACAGGGAACATGCACAGTTTATGACGAGCATATTAATTTTGATTACACAGATGTGCACATGCACACACGAACACACACACACACACATACACACACACACTCACTGTAAGGATGGGACTGAGTGCTTTTGAGTAATAACACTAATTTAGGTGACAGACCATTATTAACACAGCATTAACAATGACATGGTAGTAGAAAGGTACATGTTTATCAAACACAACTATGTTGCTGGGTTGTTTGGTTTTGTTTTTTAAACACAGAATTGCCACTGGAGGGATGAAAGCATGTGCAGCTGAAGTGCTAGAGGCTGGCTAACACACACCGCACGTGGAAACAGATGGGCTAGAGGCTCAAGCTGCAGACCCGTGGCATACAGCCCTGCAGTGGGAACCTGCATCTGCTTCAGAACAATGATTAAACTCCATGCAATGCACATGCAATAAACGGGAATGCGAGAACACCAGCAACCGTGCCTGCAGGCTTGAAACTTTTATTCAAATGCTAAAAATGAAATAATTCAAACATATTCGATCATTTACTTGTATACTGAATATTTTTTTTTGTTTTGGAACCAGCATTTACTGCAGGGGACATGCTACAGTCTGGCTTTAAAAGGGCTTGAAAGGTGGCGTTTAAAGCCCTAGTACATCCGTCTGTCTGTTTGTTCCACTATCGCCATCAAGTCTGTTGCACGCGCATGGATGATCAAAAATCTTCCCATGGCAACGTTGCTCTCCTTATTAGTTCTCCTTACCTCAACAACACTCCAGTGTCTGATCATCAGGGGTTAGGGTTAGTGTCCCAGTATTACTTCTGGCCTCAGGCCAGGTTGAGGCCATCTGTTTGTCAATGGAGTATTAATACTGTAGATAGCTTCAAATCCTCTAGATGGTAAATACCTGTAGGTGTACTGTGCTTGGTTACACACCCAAGGACATCTGTCTAATGCATATAAATCTGGTCCTGGATCAGTGACGTTCATCACATCCTATCATAAAGGTATTATAAGCAGCATAATCATTTAGAAGATAATAATCTCTCCTCTGCCTTTTGGGCATGGCTTTTGAGAGACAGAGAGAGAGAGAGAGAGAGAGAGAGAGCGTGTCCGGTGTATGTGTGCACAAAGGAATGTGTGTGTCTGTGTGAGTAATGTGGATGGCTCCAGGTGCAGCATGAGTGTGTGTGTGTGTGTGTGTGAGTGTGTGTGTGTGTGTGTGAGTGCGTGTGCGCGTGTGTGTGTTGGTGGGATGCACAGCAGAAGGTTTCCGTGGGGGAAGTACACCTGAGTTTCTCTAAACTAGATTCATCACTGTAACTCCCAGTATCACCCAGTCCTGTAACGTGGGTCACTCTTTACCGAAGCCTGTGGCCCACGTGCTCCGACTGGCCACAACCACATTCCCTCATGCACCTTTCTCGTCTCTGTGCACCAGATTCACGTGTTTGCCCAATCTGCGGCAATAGAGGGTGTGTAACAGATTCAGAGAATGTTGTGTGCATGCGTGTGTGTGTGTGTAGAGGGTGCATCACTTTGGGACTGACAGAGTGCATGTTATCCTTGGCACTGCAGACAAGCAACACTGAACAACAAAGGAGTAATTAGAAGCAACACAGACAGACACACACTAACTATGATATCGGTGCCACCACACGCTTCTGTGGGAGAAGGAGAGGAAGAAAGAGTGTGAACTCGGGGGGAGGAGAGAGAATGTGAGAGGGATGGAGAGAAGCACCAGCAAAACAGAGAGAGACAGAGAGAGAGTGAGAGAGAGAGAGAGAGAGAGAGAGAGAGAGAGAGAGAGAGAGAGAGAGAGTTGGGGGGGTAGATTAGTCCCATTCTAGCAGCATACTGAAAAGGAAAGGGAGAACCCATCTGTGTCAGCACACACACACACACACACACACACACACACACACACACACACACACACACACACACACACACACACACACACACATCAGATATTCTGCTCATCTTTAGCATTCTAGTGCTTCCCACACTCCCATACCCTACTGCACCTGCAGTCATGCTGCAATTAATTAACTGATACCAAATACTAATTAGGATAAAAGAAAACATTTTAGGAATTGTTTACCCCAGAGAGCTCGTTAAGAGGCGCAACATTAATGAGAAGCAGAATGCAAACTGGACAGCTGCTTTCATTAGCTACCTACAGAACTTCTCCCGAAAGTCTTCCTGACGGAAGCTGGCATCGTGATGACACCAGAATGATAAACAGGACTGGATCTGATCCGCAAGCACACATTCTGATTCCTGTCAGCACTGTACTGTAGTGGTTAGGCATTAATGAAACCTCCAGGGACAAAACGTTCACTCTCAAATTTGAACTCACTGACCTAATCTTGCACCATTCGGCATTAAAGGACACCAGATCAACTTTTCTTATTTTAGTCTTCACACAGATTTCCCGTTTTTGTGGACAGTTCGTGTATTTTCGAGGCAGATTTGTTGTCTTTGTGGGAATGATGACATGGTTTGTTGGAACGAGGGCTAAAGGATAATGAATGAGCTGTTCTCCTCTTGCTAACACTGCAGCGTAGGAGTCGGGATAAACCGGAACATTTTCCACCGGTCGGGTTCTTCCTTCTCTTGTCAGAATAAACCAAGTGGTCATGAGGCACAAAATCTGGAGCTGCTCTCTCTCCAGAGGGTCCTTCTCCAGAGCTTTAATCATACTAAGTGGATTTGTACAGACAACAGTCTGCCCAGCTGTGGAGCGCCAAGAGCCTACTCAAATGATGAAGCTCTGTTTTTTGATGGGCCGTCACGGTGTGTGTGTGTTGAAATGATAAACATGCTCTCGAGCGGCAAGGAACATGACATGAAGCTGCTGATGGCCAGAAAGCTCTACTCTGTTGCTGAAAATACTCGGGAAAATGACAGGGAAGCACTTGGCAGGTAAACAAAAGTCCTTTCAAAGGATTATCACTCTTCAAGTTATAAAAACAAACAGCACAGCAAGGATGTCATGTCTATTATATATTTTTGTTATACACACACACAAAAAAATAACCATAGTTTTAAAAAGTGCTAAATAAACATGGCTGCTTTATACATTTGCATTTATATATTTACTCATGTTTGAGATGTACAGCCACAAAGTTTAATTTAAAAAATGCTGTGAATTATAAAACCATTCGCCTACTTTACAAACTCCTCCAACGCCCCCCCCACTAATCTACTTAAAGACCAGGCACTGAGCTGGGCTTTGCAGATGTTCTGCTGACGCATGACAGCAACTAGATCCTTATTAAGAGTTCTGCTCCAGATGCCTTTTCTGGTAGAGAAGAACGGGGTAAACACACTGGGCACTGCTGACTGACTGCTATCATTACAGTACGCAAAAAGAACTTGAGAGATGATGTCCTAAAAGCAGTGAAGAGAAAGCACGGGTTGTATTTAAATAGCTGTCTATTGCTGTCATTTCTTCTGTCATATAACCTGCGCTCTGCAGGCAGACAGAACTCCATCTCTATGGGCCCACGGGGCCCTGGGACTGAAGACACAGTCACTAAGAGACCCAATTAAAGGCACATCACAATTTTTTAATAGAAAGGGATCTACAAGGGAAAGAAAAGTGGGAAATGGTTGAGTTGGCAGTGTTCAGAGTCGTTCCCTATGGAGTGCGGAGGGTGCTTGTCCCGCTGGTTCTTACTTAAAACCGAGGGGACGCTGTGGCAGTGATGGGGCAGTGGCGCTAGCAGACACGAGCGCACTGCGGGGCTCTCACACGAAGCCCTATTTCAGCCCATCCTTCAGAGCAGCCCAGGAGAGAAGTCAAACGTCTCGCAGTTTGGGCTGAAAATCGCAAACAAATGGTGGCAAAGGAATAAAAGGAGAAAAAAAACACTGACACATGAATCGCGTTGGCCAGGCGACTGTTCTAGTGGGCTCGGCATGTGTGTGAAGGGCTGGGAGGGGTTCTCCACCTCCACGTCCCACGCTGAGTCACTACTCTTAAGGCTGAGTGTCGTTTGAAATTTGCCAACACAGTAATACTGGACATTCTTTGGAACAGTAAGGGATTCTGAAAGATAGAGCAGTAAAGCAATAGAGAGCAGCTTAACATCACGAGCACCAAGCCCCCCCAGCCCCCCAAAACCAACTCAACTATCACTATCATCTATAAATGTATTATTTTCAATAATATGTTACAAATAAATGAGACAAAAGCAAACAAACAAACAAATAAACAAAGCAAGCTTTGTATTTCCACTTCCTTTTGTCTTGGTTACCATAGTAAATGGTTACCTTTCAGTAACTACTTGGCTAGAGGAGCCAGTACCAGTACAGGTACAGTACTGATACAGGTCCAGGTACAATACAGGTACAGTACAGGTACAGGTACAGTACTAATACAGGTCCAGGTACAGTACAGGTACAGTATAGGTACAATACAGGTACAGTACAGGTACAGGTACAGTACTGATACAGGTCCAGGTACAGTACAGGTACAGGTACAGTATAGGTACAGTACTGATACAGGTACAGTACTGATACAGGTACAGTATAGGTACAATACAGGTACAGTACAGGTACAGGTACAGTACTGATACAGGTCCAGGTACAGTACAGGTACAGGTACAGTATAGGTACAGTACTGATACAGGTACAGTACTGATACAGGTACAGGTACAGGTACAGTATAGGTACAGTACTGATACAGGTACAGTACTGATACAGGTACAGTACAGGTACAGTATGGGTACAGTACTGATACAGGTACAGTACAGGTACAGTACTGATTCAGGTCCAGGTACAGTACAGGTACAGTACAGGTACAGTACTGATACAGGTACAGTATAGGTACAGTGCTGATACAGGTACAGTACTGATACAAGTCCAGGTACAGTACAGGGACAGTACAGGTACAGGTACAGTACTGATACAGGTACAGTACTGATACAGGTCCAGGTACAGTACAGTTACAGTACTGATACAGGTACAGTACAGGTACAGTACTGATACAGGTACAGTATAGGTACAGTACAGGTACAGGTACAGTACTGATACAGGTACAGTACAGGTACAGTACTAATACAGGTCCAGGTACAATACAGGTGCAGTACAGGTACATGTACAGTACTGATACAGGTCCAGGTACAGTACAGGTACAGTACTGATACAGGTACAGTACAGGTACAGTACTGATACAAGTCCAGGTACAGTACTGATACAGGTACAGTATAGGTACAGTACAGGTACAGGTACAGTACTGATACAGGTACAGTACAGGTACAGTACTGATACAGGTCCAGGTACAATACAGGTACAGTACAGGTACAGGTACAGTACTGATACAGGTCCAGGTACAGTACAGGTACAGGACAGGTACAAGTAAACTTCCATAAGTTAGACAGCATGCTAAGCATTTTGCAATGTAACTAGTTAAGTTCAAACAGTGGGAAGGACTTTATATTTATATAACTAAAGTCTTACTAAACTTTGCAGAAAGTGTGGCCTGTTGTAAGGCCTTGACTGTCATGGCAGACTCAAGCTCATTCCAAGATGTCAAACGCCCTTAATGCCATCTGCTTTAAAAAGCTGTTGGCGGACAATAACTAACTACACATTCATGAAATCCGTACAAAGAAACATACTTCTGATGGTAAATGGTTGATTAAAAATCATCTTGGTGCAGCCTCAAGATTTATGTTAATGTTACTGCATCACAATGCAGTAACATTTTAACATTTTCATTAAAGTTCAGTTTGTTTATCTTCATTTGGAAAAGAAACATTGATGAAGCTTATTTTACAGTCAAAATAGCAAAATCAGGAATCAAAATGTACAAATATTTGCTTCAGAATACTGTAAAGAAACAATGAACAACAGTCACTAGTCTCTGCCACGCCCCCTCTGACACCTGAACCAATGGACAACAGCCCACCCTAGTCACTGTCCCTCCCCCCCATGACACCTCAAACAAGAGACAACAGCCCACCCTAGTCACTGCCCCTCCCCCTGTGACGGCTGAATACAGCAGCCTATAATTACCTTGTACCTCCTCCTCCGTTTTCTATGCAAACACACACACACACACACACACACACACACACACACACATACGTACACCCTCCCACTCAGTCACACACACACAAATGCTTTCTCCCTTTCCCTTTCTCCAACACTCTACATATAAAGGGTCGCCGGGCAACGTCAGTCTGCGAGAATGAGTGGGCCGAGCAGCGTCGGAAGCCGAGCAAGGCAGGCCGTTCCGCACATCCTCCTGCCGCTCTCTCTCTCCTGGCAGCGCTCTGTGTGGGAGCCGTGGTGGGCAGGATCGCAGCCTCCGCTCCCCTCCCAGCGCAGCCCGGCACTGCCGGGGCTCAAACCCTCCCAGCACTAGGAGCAGTGCGTCGAAGGACGGGATGGTCTCGGCCTTCGCTGGGGCACGAGCATGTGCGCGAGATAGCTGAGGGCAAGGCAGCAGCACAGACAGCGAGTTCCCATCGGAAGTATTTATAGCTATTAAGTGTACAGAGGAAATAAGTAGGAAAACAGAGAAAAAAAGTTTTCATTCTTACATGTTCTTCATGGAAGAACACACCACACATATCGCCCCCGCACTCTGCACCCGGGGCCAAGGCCCAAGCAGCTGTTTCTCCGTGTCTGCACTAGCGAGCTCTGCTCCGACGTCTCTTAGCATGCGATGCATTTGAGGGGAACCAGCAGAGACAGCAGGCAATGCCCTATGCCCCTTCCGATGAAGTGATGAATGGTAAATGAATCCCCTCTCCTCCCTAATGCCCATCATCTCACAGCCCCTGTAAGACTATTCTTCCTCCTCAGCAGAGCACTTTAACCCCGTTTCCTGGAGAGTATGAATATTTGGTGTCATTAATGCCGTCCCATTACTCAACGTCCACAGGAATTCCCACACCTTGCCTGATGGTTTTTAGGAGGGAAGCCTTCTTCAACGAGCACCGAGCCATCCAACCGTGGGCTCTCTGCAGGATCGTTAGGCGCTGTTCCCCATGAAGCGATCGCTTTAAATATCTGATGGATGACCCGCTGCTGGGGAGAAGATACTGAGCTTGTCTTCTACTGTAACCCAGACTGACCACTCTCCAGGGGGACAAACTGAGCTAATGTACAATAACAGGCTGGAATACTGGGATCAGCTGTTAGACTAGGTATGCATTTCACAGAGTAAATACCTAGTGGACCAGTCGCTCCCCTATCACCCATCCTGCCAAGCAACAACCTAAACACTTGATCAACTCTCACAATGTAACACACTCCTCACAATGTAACACGCAATGTAACATACTCCTAGTTCGTGAACACGTCCATCCCTCATCACCTTTTAACACCACACACAGACACACACACACACAGACACACACACACATTAACAATGGCAGTGGCTGACAGTAACAATGTCTTTAAAACAGTGGGAGATTATAGGATTGAATGTTTTACTATAAACACAGATGGATTATCGGAGTTTAGAGCTGAGATTGTATGTCCTTTACCTCTCCTTAGTCACGCCATCCTTATGCAATAGAAGCAATGTAAACACCACCCTAAAATATATGCTGCTAGTTAGCTAGCAAAATAAACTAGATAGACATTGTATTCTAACTAGAGTATGTTTTTATAACGACTCCTTCCCAAAGTGCTAAGCCAACCTGTTTCATCCACAGTGAAACAAATTGTCATGAAGCACAACGCATGCGGTACTATTATCCAGGGGATTTACATGGTCAGGGGAGGAAGAGTATTTACTCCTGGGCTGAGTTCAGCTCGCAGGTCAGCACTTCTGAACCCCATGTTCCAGGCTAGCGGATGGGCCGGAGTATCGCCCGCATACACAGGGCTGTCTAAGTCTGTGGGGACCTCGTCATTGCTCTACTCTGGCTCTGAGCGTTATTGAGTGCTGAATTATTGGGACAGTTAGCCTGAGAACTTGGAGAAAAACTGTAGACTATGGGGGGGGGTCACCGGGGGACCGGGTTGGGAAGCACTGGCTCAGGGTACAAACCGGAGCCACACACAGCACCACGCGATGGGCTGGGCCTTCATGGGCCTGAGCCAGCACTCGACCCGACTTTTGAGTGGGGTGTGTTCAGTCAGCAAAAACATTAATGACATGTGGGTAGTTTGCACTTTGGTACACTGGATTGACTTTGGTGGTTTTTCCAGTTCTAAGATCAGAATTACGATGGTTGGGAAGTCATTAGTATGTAAAGTAATGACTCTGTTGGAACAACACTAATAATTTAGGCCCATGCCATATCCCAACTAGTCCATATGGTTTGTGGTGGGAGTCTGCCAAAAAATCTGTGTTAAACACCAGCTGTCAGTAGATGACAATTAATGCAACATTTTTATTGCATGGCATAAGAGAAATATCTATTTGCTAACGCCGAAATGACGCCAAAGACGTGAACAACAGATATGCACTGTTAATCATTAAGCATAATGAAATCAACATCACTGGGTGGTCTACCATATTCCTCCACTGTAAAAACCCTACATTGGGGTAGTGGTAGCTCAGTGGTTGCTTGACTTATAATTGGAAGGTTGCTGGTTCAAGCATTACCAAGTTGCCACTGTTGGGCCCCTGAGCAAGGCACTTAACCCTCAAGTTCTACTTAGTCATAATTCTAAGTTGCTTTGCATAAAAGTGTCAGATAATTTTGCTTCTGTCAAAAATGCTACATGAGGCAAATGACCCGCTAGTGCTATATTGTGAGGACTAGAGGTCATGCTATTATCTTGATCTATGATGCAATAACTAGTGATCACTAGCGAACACAGTGTGGATCAGGCATGGATTAGATCAGGGTTCATAATGGGATCTGACAGGGTTCTGCACTGTATTTCCATATTTAAGTCCTTGCTCTAGTGAGAGTGAACAGAACCGTTTTTTGGGTGCATTTGACACAGTGGTCAGATATTGCTGGTGCATGTCTCATGGTGCATGTGCTATCCACCGAGCCCCAGGTTTCTTATTGTCTGAGTTTCACTATGTTCGCTGAATGCTTTAAATAGTGCTTTAAATAGATTATCAAGAGAAACGACTGAAACTGAAGCCTCAGAGGGAGACGTCCTCCAAATCTCTCTCTTTCAGCACATGCAGCCAGTGAGGTGTGTTTCTTTAATGTCTGTTGGTCGCACTTTAATATTTTGTATAAAGCTTATAAATGTGGTACTGAGTTAACAGATTGTGTACAAGAATTTGGATTTTTCATGTATTTTGCTTGCTTTGGGAGTGAGTTTCTGCAGAAACGTGCACTCTTCCTGTTCAAATGCCACTGCGCATGTGTTGCTGATGGGATGAAGATTGAAGATACGCTGATGTGGTTACATTGACATTTAAGTAGGAAAGAGTCCTTTCTCGATATTTGTATTTATTTGTGTTTACTTTGTTTCATCATTCCATATGCCATCTGTTGAAATAAGAACTGCTTGTAGTTACTGGACAGTTACACACTGGTTCATTTTCGGAACGACTCAGTTGTATAAAGGCAGGAAGGTGGTGAGCTGTGCCGTGGTCTGACCCAAAAGCCTCTGGGAAAATCAAAACATTATGGCATTATGAAGCTATTTTAGTGGAAAACAGAAACTGATTTGAAAAGATTCCATATATGTTTTACACATTTCTTCACTCTGAATACTTTGTCAATGTCAGTAAAAGGTACCTTTGCCGATATTTGGACATAAAGGAATACTGAGATATGAATATCATATGCAGACTTATTTATGCAGATTGATGATAAGAAATTTTAGAGCTTTTGTTGCAGACTGTAACATGTCGTTTATATTCCTCACACGTTTTTAGTGCCTTTGTTTTGGACTATAGTGTGTTCTTTACTCTCCTCACTTTTTTAAAACTGACCTTTTCCAAATAAAGCTGTTGTATCGCACTCTGAGCCAAAACAGAAGCTAAAAATATTAACCGCTGTGTTTACAAATACAGTTACAGGGTAAACATGGTGTGTGTGAGTGACAGACAGTCACACAGAGAGAATGTGTTTTTAAAGGTTTTTACCTCACATTAGAGTCCTAACTAGGCTGCTAAACGTAAGCAACTTACAAAAAAAGGTGGACATCAGTCAAAAGAATGCAGTGGGGAAAACCTGAAAATAGGAGCCTAAAACCGTTGTGTCCACACAGCACTTTATCCCAAACATGACTGTGGAAAAGAGCAGAGAAGCAAAAAATAGGTTTGCAGCAAAAGGGTCAAAACAGGGAGGAGCGTAGAAAGATGGAGAGATGTAGAGTAAGGCAGACAGGGGAGCAGGGGAGCAGAGGAGCGGGCGGAGGGGGGGGAGATTGGCTTCGCGGTTTTTATTTCTTCCCCTGTGTGGTAGTGGTGGGTGAGGTGTGGAAAACGGCCCCTCCAGCTGCGCTCGGAATCGGTCGCCTTTCCTAGAATCAATCCGGAGTCGGAGCTATTTCTGAAGAATGGTTATAGACTCTCAGTTGAAATGTGCTCACAAACAAACCAAAAAAAAAAACCCGTTTCCTGGCGTAGTCATAGTGATGGATCAAAAGCCACACGAGCATATCGGAGCAGCGCTACAGAAGAGAACAGAATGGTGTATACTCATCATTACATGTAAAAAGCCGCACGCTGCTACAGAACAGCCTGTTTTAATCACGACGTGAGACCCGCTAAACGGAGAGCGGAGTTCCCTCCTCTCTCCCCTGCTGAGGGCGTGAAGCCTCCTGTTCCCGACGCAGTGGTGCAGGGGTGTCTGCGGAGAATGCCGTGTCTCCTGGCAGATGACGTCTGGTGAGCGCGGAGAATGTGCTGAATCGCGCTGCTTTTGCTGCAAGTCTTCCCAGTTATGAGTAACTAAAGTGAAGTTGGAAGTAAAAGGGACCCACACGGTGCTGCTTCAGCCGCACGGGGCCGTCTGGGCCGTCTGGTCGACGCTCCCCTGTCTCCCACTCTGTGGAATAACCCAAACCCAGGACTCACAGGCTCCAATGGAGTCTTGGGTAGGGTGACCTGGCCCCTGACCATTATGCTGCTTCGTCCATTTCTAGCTCTGTGCCTGCGGTCAGTCAGCCAGTGACAGCTGGGGAGCTGGTATTGATTTTTGACCGAACTGGAGTCTGATATTGGACAAACTCATTTCTTTTGCTATTAACTTTCAGGTGTCGTTGCATGTTTAATTTCATTTAACCCAAGTCTATAATCAATACCCATCATTCTCTCGTTCATTTGCAAATGGTAAATCGATGACTTGAATATTGATGTCCATTAGCAAATGGACATTACTTCATATCAAAGTCATTTAGAGAGAATTTTTTTTGGCAGCAGTGATTGCCTTTTTTTCTGAACACCAGCAATCACTTTTTTTTGGTGTCTTTGTCAAGGCCGTCTCTCCCTAAGCACCTCAGCGGGACTACTGACCCACGGTCATATCGTTCAAATATTAATGCTCACCTGAGTCACAGAACTCATTCTACATCTTAATTCCTGGCTCAGTCAATCTCACAGAGATTGAGACTTTGAAGGCGTGGAACAGAAATACCTGGGCCTAGTTATTCATGGAATTCTAAACAACAAGAATTCATTTAGCCATGTTACTCATGCAGTCTTTATTCTTCTCTGTATTTTAATGGCATTCAACGAAATCCATTAAACCTTGAAAGGATCAGATTCGGCAATTTAAATCAATCCAGAGCAGGAGCCGAAGTCTGCCCACCTAATATTGAGCAGCATACACAAACTGCAGGAAAGTCGATTATTCTGTTAGCGCCTACAGTACTTTCTCTCACTTTTTAAAGGGTCCTTACAGGGGCGCAGACATGGGCCGAGAAATTAATCCAATGACCCTACAGATTTCTACTTCTATCCTTCATTATTTCATATTCAAGAGGGAGTGAACTTCCAGATATTTGGACCTAGCAACAAAACGTTTCTCCTCTGGAACAGCCAGAGCTGAGAGAACAGCTCGTGAAGGAAGGATTACCGCTTTATCTGCGGGAATTCAACGCAACACTGGCTTAAAAAGTAACAAAGCTTTTGTCTCTGAGTTTTGGTTTGAAATTTAATTTAATTTTTTAAATTCGGTGATGTTACCTAAGGGGTGCTGACACAGAGAGTCCTGTGCAGGACTGGCAAGGTAGTGGGTCCTTGGAGGTTTACTGGGACTGAAGTAAGGGACTGGACCCTCCGTGAAACCCTAATGGATTAGCACAGGATATCCGACATCTCATTCTGCATATAATTACATTTAATTCTGATTTCAACTGACAAATAACTAAAGATTTATCCTGCCTGTGTAGCTTTTATGCGGCCAGGAACTAGAGTCTTCTGCACAGTCACATTTAACCTAGAAACAGTTTGTCCCTCTGTGCCAAGCCAAGACACCAGTGCTGAAAGTGGTGGGCCAATCACCTTGTTGGGGAGCATGGAGGAGATGCCAGCATAGGAAGGGGCCAGTTTGGGGGAGGGACCAGTGAGGTGCAGTAGACGGCAGGCTCAGATGTGGGGATATCAGCGAGTTGGAAAATTGTCTAGATGAGTCCAGAATGATCTAGAATGCTAAGAAATCAATATGCATGCCTCGTGTTGACATGGTTACGGAAGGCCTGCATTATTTTGACTACAGTGATTTATATTTGTTGGATCATTGGATGCTGTGATTCATCAAAACTTTCACAGAATCCCACAGAATGGGGAATGTTTACCCAGATAAACTATTCCCAACTGGAGCTCATCATCAGTGCAGTGGCAGCGTTTATACTGTGATTGTGGGACGTAACTCAGTAAAACACATGGCTGAATGTCTGACATTAAATGACAAAAGACCAAAATATTTTGCCTGGAATTATTTTAGTTTCATTTTCTTTGTTGGATTTGCCGTCAGAACAACAACAGAGTACCTGTCTGCAATGTTCCATGATATTAGTGTTCCAAAGGCCAATGTTGCAATAAAGATGAACAGACTACATATGGTGCAGCCGTGGTATGAACTAAACGCATCTGTTGTGTTGAATGAATGAATGAAGTTTCACTTTTATAGCACTTTTCTCAGAACCTGAGGATGCTTTACAGTCAGCACTTTACAATCCTGCATGTGTCACATGCAGTCAGCACACCAGTGTCGAACTGCAGCCTATGGGGCACGGCACACTCTCAATCGGAAACCACAGCGCCCCCTGGGGGACTGGATCAGGTGCTGGATCAGGGAGGGGAAAGATGACAACTCCCAGGACTGAGCGCCATCCATCACTGGGCATGCAGGCATATACACACACACACACACACACCCCAGGACAGTTTTGTTTGGGTAGTCAATTTTTACCTAGCCCTAGTGCTGAGTGGCAAACATGCTAACCACCAATCCCCCAGTGCTGTACGGTGCAGCCGTGACGTGAACTAAAAGCGTGCAAACGCTCCATGTCGTGCCCACGTCTGCATCTGTTGTGTTAAGTGGCACCTGTGCTGGTTCTTCTGCATGTACACTCTGGTCTGGAACAGTCCATAGCTAGAGGTGCTGAAGACATGAGCTGTTTGTTTTGTAAATGCTGGAAACCAAATCCCTGCCCCGCCACCTCCTGCATTATTCACCGGTGCGTGCGGTGGGGGCTTGGGGTGGGCTACTGTTCCTCCAGATTCAGCAGCTCTGATTTCTCTGTGAGAGAGCACCAGATGCGATATCAGTCCTGCACATTTATTTTTTTTGCCAGATAAAAATCAAATTAGCACCGACTCAGGTCTTGGGAATAGAGTGTCACACATGCGCTTCGGTGCAAAAGTGCTTACGAAGAGCGTCTGCTGTAAAAGGGGAAGGAGGCCCTTCGGAAGCTCAGGTAAGCAGGATTTGAGTGGAGGCTCGTTACACACCGGGAAAATGAGGGATAATTACTGCATTCTGCCTGTGGTGGATAACGACTATGGTCACGCCAAATCGTTCACATGTGTGCCTCCCTTAAGTTACAGTAGCAACACAAAGCTGTTTGTGTTTTATTTCCTCATCATCCCCTTTTAACCACAGGCTGTGACAGTATATGGCTACAGTTGTGCAGGGTGAAAACAGTGTGCAAAGAGGCAATTTTATGCAGATTTATGTCAGGCTTACCCCGCGTTGCCTTGCCAGAGAACAGGATTTTGAATCATCCTGCAATTGAGCTGTCTGTGCTGGTAAAGAGACCCTATAGTGCAATTACTCGCACTCGCGTGTCTCTCTGAGAGCCTTCGTCAGGGTAATTACATCAGGCAATCTGTGCATGAGACTGGTCATAACTAGCCTTGAGAAACAAAACAAGAAGCTGGATGACAATAAATAAATACAAATAAAAAATAAATAAATAAACACAAATGAAATAAATACAAATCTAAAAAAAAGTAAACATTACATGACAAAGGCACATAAGGTAACTAACGATTGCCCCTTCCAGCCCGGGCGTCAGTGTGTGTCAGCAAGCTGTTTTCCCATCAAAGCAGAGGCTAGCAAGGCCCTGGGCTCCATTCACGTTCACCTCAGCTATACACCCTGTTCATTATCAGGTAATGATCAACTCCCTTGTGAGCCACGTCGGGTGTTTGTGTGTGTGTGTGGGCATGTGTGTGCGCGTATGCTCGCTTGCACACATGTATTCCCAATATTGCCACTGTTAGTAAGGCCACGGGTGGAGTGAGCCTTGCTCTACTGCTGGTGACTGATTTGATGTTAGTTATACAGGCATGAACCTTTCAGCCATTTTCTTCCTGATACTCTAATCTACCACCACAGAGCTGCTGTGTGTGCATTTAAAAAAATGATATATTTATCATTCGCCTTTTCTGTATTGCAATTCTCTGCATTCCAGCACACTTACTCACTTGTCTTGAATAAAAGCACTTTTGTGTTTTAGTGTGTATGTGTGTGTGTCTGTGTGAGAACATTCTAAGGTAATTGCTCACCCTTACTCAAATAAATACATTTAATTTTTTTTTTGACATCTTGGAAAATGTATATGAGATGAAAAAATAATTCAAAGCTATTTTCACAACCATCTGCACATTTTGTTCATTTTTTAAAAACCTTTCATCACCCAAAAAAGAACAATTATGAACAATATTTCACTATATAGGCAACTTTGGGTTACTTTGCAATTTGCATATGTAATATATTATTAGTGTCAATTTAATAATTGTTTGATGTATTGTTAATTTTTAAAAGAATCATAGTCTGTACAGGAAAACCCAGCAGATATTAAATAAACTGTCATTTTCAGTGAGGCAAACCCCCCCTCCTTCCCCCCAAATTAACATGCAAAAACAACAACATTCCCTCACCATAACTCTGTGAAAAGAACAAAACCCTCTCGCGCTCTGAGCTGGTGACCCAAAACTGCGGTGTCTTAATTCAGATGGATCAAGCAGTCGAGGAACTTTACCCAAGCGCATTCAGTTACGGAGGTTCTTCACAAATCTGAGTCAGCCAGGAGACAAATCTAAAATCTAAGTCACCCAGGAGACAAAGAGAAACTTCCAGTCCACCCACAGAAAAAACCTCACAAAGAAAGAACACGCTCCACATTGAAGGTCACTGGAGTTGATGGACGTTGTGGAGAGCGTCATTCCTGTGTGCTATAGCTTGGTTGTACTGCACCGATACATGTTGACCTATGCCAAACAAGGCCTGATTCCGGCAGGGAAAGTGTCTGAGGTATATTTTCAGTGAAATTTCAATGCCGTGCCATTGAACTGTGGGGGACAGATAGTTTGTAGAAGTGCATCTTTCTGTCAAACATTCAATCCATCTGTGTTTTACAGGGCTACGCACACACACCCTTCTGTCAAATCCCACACTTTGCTATACATCCACCTGCTACACAGACAGACAGGGAGGATGGGGAGGGGCCATCTTTCTGACAAACGCTTGTTCAAGTACTGTAATTCAGGTTGCCATGACGATGGTTAATGTATGAATGTTGCCACCTTGTCAAGAGGAACACAGTTACTGTAGGTGGAAAGTGTCAAAGTGTCTTTCCATAGAACGAAAATAACTACATGCACGAGACATTGCCCAAAGTTGGGATACAAGAAGTGATTTTATTAAGGTTCCTTTAATTATACTTACAGCACTTGTTAACATCCCAAACACCAGCATTCATTAACCAAAAGTAATGTTGAGTTAAAATCATCAACATTTTCCAGCCTCTGAACATCATTCTTATTGTCCCTATTTAGTAACACTTTCCCCCTTTTTTTTGGTTTATTGTAGCCAGTTTGCATGTGTGCAATACTGCAGACCAATTATACAGGTGTTAGCTACTCTGTCAAGTTGGTGGTTTGTAATGTGAAATAGTGCTGTAAATAATAATTGATTGATTGATTGATTGATTGATTGATTGACCGATTGAAACTTTACTGCCCCAAATGGAATTTGTCTTCCACACAAAGAGCCACATCAAACATTAGTCACAGACAACAAGAAATAACAATAAATAAACAACACCAAACATCTAAAATAATACTACTAATAAAAAATAAATGAAAACATCAATGACAAAAGGATACAACAATCTATAATTTGAAAACGTGCCTAACCTAAAGTGTTCATGATCCTGTACCTAACCTGTTCAATAGTTGAATGCTCCTTGGCACAAACGATGTGACGGCCCATTTTGCTTTTGCTTTGGGCGTCGGAACCCCACTTCCCGAGGTTTGCTCAGCTGTTCTTTGCACCTCATAAGGGTGATGCCGTCCAGTCTGTCAAGTCTGAGAACAGACCTGCTTCACTTCCTCACAGCTTATAGTGATTGGTGTGCTCTCTCTCCCCTTGCTGAAGCTTACTGGGATAACTGGCACGTCACTCTCCCATCTGCCAAAGTGTTCATTCAGAGCCTTTGATTGATTGATTGCATACACTGAAGTATTGATTTGATCATTTTGACCAATCATAATTTTAATTCCCCTCCATATCACTGGTGAGTTCTTATCCCTAAGCTGTTTCTCCACATTGAATTTATGCTGCCTCTTGGCCTGGTTGGTTTTCATCTGTATTTCCCTTTAAATCCACTTCCCTCTCTGCTTGTCATTTCCTTTAAACGTTCGATCTTTTTCCACCAACAGTTTCTTTATTTCAGTTGTAATCCCCGGTTTCAAATGTTTTCACATGTGTCTTTGGGATCACATTATCCACGCAGGAGTTGATTTAGGAGTTAATAATATCCACCCGATCGTCGAAATCACAGTCAAAAACACTCCATTTCATGCAATCAAAATAACCCTGAAATGCTGTCACACTCATCGTCTGACACACGCACTGATCTGGTTGTGGGTTACTGCGCATGCATTAGGTTGCTGTGACCATCCAGTCATATCTGACCTGTCTGACCCATTTATTTAAACAAGAACATCAGTGTGTTCTGGAGAATGTTGGGTTGGTGTGCTTAAAGCTTATGGGTAACTAACCTGGGTAGAGCTGAGACTTTTGGGAAATAACCTCAGGAAACAGGAAAGAGCAAAATATGGTTGTCTGTATTATGGAGTCTCTTAGAGTCTCTCTCTCTCTCTCTCTCTCTCTCTCTCTCTCTCTCTCTCTCTCTGTGTCATTCTCACACACGTGCGCTTAGCTCCTGTTACTCTGCCCACTAACAATTGCTGATTTCAACTTTTTCTCACTTTCTGGGATGTAAATTACCCACAATCATGAGCTCATTTTTCTTTCAGGCAGGAGTTTATCGGCGGTGGCGCAGTGAGGAGCTTCGTTGTTGAGGGCACCTGTGCCTGGATTCCTCAGCAACACTGTGTACCTGTTTACGCTCACAGAGTGCAACCATTTTACCCACCACTCTCCGGCAAGTGTTCGGACTGAGGAAAAGCCCAGGGGAACGTGTTTATAGTCACCCTCTAAAGCTCCCCTGAGCCCATGATGCCCAGAAACAACCTATAAGACCAGCAAGGCATTGGCATGGACGCAGGAGGGCTTCCACACCAAAGTCGTTCCACACAGCGGACAGATCTGACCCTCTCCGGACAGCGAGTTACAGTTCGGAGGCCCCGTCTGTAGCTGTGGACACACCTGAGAGTAATAACATCAATAGCAGTGATAGCGCCAATAACAATTTAGGACTGCCTTACATCAACAGCCCGGACCAAACCCAGCTCTGGCCTCTTTAATGGCTTTGTCATCGAACACACAAAGGAAACATCACAAACAATTCTCAGCTGTGCGGAACTAAAGTGGAGAGGAACAGAATGCGAAAAAGGATGAGGAAAAGGAGAGGAAGGAAAAATAGTAACTATAGTAACTATAGTAACTATTCCCACATCCTGGAATACCAAAACATCCAATCCACATTCTGAGTGGCTGCTGAGATTAAAGATTGAAAAGATGTCATTTACATCCCGACAAATGCAAACAGACACTAGGAATTCATTGAACACCAGCTGAATGAGTGAATTCAGCACTGGAGACTCTGCAGTGACCTTTAACCCTGGTTTCATTTTAATTCCGCTTCACCCGACAGTGCGAATAGATTTTTCTGTTTTTCTAGTTGTTTTTTTTTCCATTTGTGTTATTTTAAAGCTATTCTATTCTAGAGCTGCTCCCCCACACACTCCCCCACACCTCGGGTTTAAGTGTTAATCATGGATTTTTTTTGTCCTCATATTGCGCTATTGTATTTGTTTTCATGACACAGCTAGTGTGTATCATTGCCAATCCACTGTATCAGCGTGTCCCAGATGATGCCGTGTACCGCTGCAATTCCACGGACCTTCACTTCTTTCTGATTGAGATCACAAGCTCATGGCTGTCTATTCTCATTACAAAACTCGAGTTCGTGTAAGTGTTTCTGGACCGCTGCTCCTGCGCTGATCCCTGGAGCCGTCAGAAGAAGGCCTCGTTCTGTTCCACTCAAACCCACTTCAGTGCTTGGGTCTTCCAGACACAGTTATAAACGAACACATGTAACAGCGTAAAAGTGGATTTTCTCCGATGATCACGCCAAACGTGACGTGTAAAATGACCTAAAAGCTGGGTTCTGCTTAGGAAATGTCAAAGGATTCAGTTCCATAATGGAACATGGTCCTTTGAGAGTGTGCCAATGGAACGGCGTTCCTGGAGCTTGGACCCCGTCACGCCACTGGGATTCTTCTAGGGCTGGAGGAATGCTGGGTTGTTTCTGTACAGTACCTCGTGTTCTCTACGGACCGGGTTGCTGCAAGTCCACGTCTCGCGCGTTTACGCCGGTTTCCCCCCCGAGAACGGTTCTGCTCGCAGCACGGCAGCCCGGCGATGTGGAGGTGGGGGTGCTGGGCTACAGCCTCCTTCAGTATAGAGGGGCACAGAGGCTATAGCCTTTTCCCAACTGGCCTGAGGCTACCACCGACCTGTGGCACGCGATCGATCTCCTACACTGCACGTCGGAAGAAGCCGACGATATAGCGTAACGTACGGCAGGAATGATGATATGGATAAGAACAGAGGACAGAGCAGGAGCAGAGAGAATGGAAGAGTGACCACTGCAGAGAGACTGCTGCAGCGCAGATCCTCGGCTGAGTTACACGCCGTCTACATGCAATGCCAAATGTTACGAGTGGCACACACATCTTCTGCGTTAGGCTTTTAGGACAAAATAATATATTGGACCTAATTCAGTAAAAAAAATAAAGGACACTCGGGGTGCCGAGGTAAAAAAGAACAGCAAATCCGCCTTATCTTTATGTGGCAACATGACAAGTTGTTTTTGGTTGTGTAGTAAGCAGATAACTCAGGGCACTTTACACTAAATTACAATTATAATAATTACTGTGTTAATGTAGCATTGTGTAGTACAGAACAAGACCGGCCATAAACCTGCACTTAAACCAAACAGTGAAGAATCGCTGTCATTACAGTTTAGACCAAAACATAATCCTTAGTTATGACCGGGGGGAGTGAATGGGGCGAATAGTGTGTCGGATCCCAGGATGCCCCTGACGACCCTCTGTATTCTGCCTTTTTCAGCTTCCCAATTTCACTCACGCACTTTCAGCAGACCACCAGAGCCGTCTGGGACGCAATGCCTAGCATGGCTGTTCCTATTAAAACCAGAGCAGTGTCAACACCTCCCTACCTGTCCGGCCCCCGGTTGAGAACGCTAGGACTCGTCACGTCGCCACAGTGTGTGACGCCTACGAGAACAACAACGCCGCCAATGGCACCAAACGGAAGGAGCGCTGCAAGAAATCTAAGGGGCGATCTAAGGAGCGTGCATATTATTTTTCAGACAAGTGAGAAAGAGAAAGCTTCACCACGGTAACATGTAACACTCCTTACGCCAACCCCTAGTCCTGGGATGATAAACCGTGACAAATCGGAAGTCTGGAGCACGTAGGCATGCTCTGACTGCCAAGCGAGAGCCGCTTCCTCCGCCAGCGATCGGCAGGTGCATTTGTACCGGGCTGCGTGCGTACGCGCAAGTGTGTGCACGGCATTTTATAACACAGCCCGGCACTGATCACTTCCAAGAAGGTTGAGTAAAATGCAGATGCAGTCGCTGTCTACGTGTCGTCATGGCAACTAGTGGAGGCAACAGGACGGTCTTTATCAGCACGTTCCGGTACATTTTGTCAATCTTTTAGGCACATGAAAGTCAAACAATCAAAACCGATCCATGAACATAATGAACCCTGATAGCCTGAACTCCCTCATACACACACGCTTTGTGTGTGTGTGTGTGTGTGTGTGTGTGAGTGAAGGGGTCTGATGGCCCCGTCAGGTCACACAGTTCTGGGACGTTTTAATCCTGCACTGCAGTGCCTCACGTCTCTCTGGGATTTTAGGTTGCAGAGTTCTGCTGATCCATTAAGTTGTTCTCAGGTTTTGTTCAAAGGGGGAAGAAAATGCATTTTAAATTGTTTTTACATATATTTTAAAATTAAGCCTACTCCAGCGGGAGGTTCTTTACTCTCTCCCGTAAGAACTGGTTCGAAGCAACACATGCACGCGCACGCACGCACCCACGCACACACACACACACACACACACACACACACACACACGCGCGCACACACACACACACACACACACAAACAATAGAACAGAAAAACATCTGGGAAAATTGGAACCATGCTGATAACATTTGATCAAATGGCTCAGAGGGTGACCTCTCTCCCTGTGTGTGTGTATGTGTGTGTGACTGTGTGTGCGTGCTGCTTGCTTTTCTACATACCGCACACATTCTTTGGGGATGAAAGCATACTGTTTTGCTAATATATTTCAACTTGAAACATGTAAACAGACTTTCTGCTGCTCTCTGTGTAATGTGCTCTCTCTCTCTCTCTCACTCCAGCCTACAATACTTACATACATACAGAACCAAGCAACTCATGGAAATCAAAACCTGCGAGTGAACAGATATCAAAATGACACACAGTCGGAATCCAGGTTGTAATCTGTGCATTGGCGCAGTTACACCGTAGCCTTTGTGATCCGTTTGCTAAATTGTGGAAGATGCTGTCTCAGTTATACCAGAGAAAAGCCCACAAAGACACAAGACAGAACCCAAACAGATGGTCCACGAGCTCGAAATGTCACTTCACAGTACAATGACAGACAGTTCTGGTTTCACAAAGAACTATTGGAAAGTAGGCTTCAATTACTGACCTTTAATTTACAAACATATATTCTAGCATTGGTGAGCAAGAAGAGTCAGAAGATCATATTTTTGTTTTGCGGAAAAACTCTTTTTTGAAAGATGGCATTTTAGCGAAGGCCATCATCAAACAAAATGAACTTAAACTAGCAGGGAGGTAAGATAACCAAAAAGCAGACGCATGCAAGGAGGGAAGCGCCGCAATGTTTTTTTTTCTTTGGGTTTCGTGCACTCAGGTTAAATCCCTTCCATCGGTCAGATCCAGCGTTCCGCGGGGATGGTTGGACAGCTGCACTCCACGCAGGGCTCCGGCTTTGAAGTTACGGACCAGCCTCCCGTAGGCTGGAGCGTGGCGCTGGCGTACGGACCATCTGCTCGCACTGCTCCAGATCCGACGGAAGGTCAGCGCCCGAAATGGGACGGCCGTGTCAGAGCCCGTCACGCACACAAACGAAAGGTTTTGCTGGATTTTTCCAGGTTTTTCTGAAGGTTTTTCGTTTTGTTTCTGTTGGGAACAAAACAAAACGCGGCGCCAGGATGAATGCAAGTTCCGTGCCGCTTCTCTGATGAGCCGAGATAGCCTCTGCTGCATGCGTTTGTGCCAAAACCCACAGTGAACTGGGTTTAGATCACTAGTATTACCACACAAATATGAAAGACTCGAAGAGCCCAAAATTACGAGAGTCATTGAGTAAGAGACAAGACAAGACAAGAACCTTTGCCCTAGAGTGACCTGGCTTTGGTGACACCTACAGCAGTGATCACTGGGCACATGTAATCGATGCACTTTAAACGTGTACACTGGGGTAAGGAACATGTGTGTCCTTCCACACACCTGTAGGGTTAGGGCACCAAAATCTTGTTCCCAAGCATTTTTGGTTCGAGTCGTTTGAATAATTTTGTAGATTACAGAATGAAGCCCTTCTCATGAGGGTTGAGGTCTGGAATCTCATGTCCTCAGACGGGGTGTGTGGGAAAGAAGGGAACTCTTTCATGACAAAGCTGTGATCTGGAGATGTCTAAAAAAAAAAGAGTCAGGAACGTTGTTTTCTTGACGTAAGAAAGTGAATGAGACAAATGTTCCTTCTCTAAACAGCCTGCACCCGTGACACAGCCGAATAACTTAATCTGTGAATGTGGAGAAAAATGGTGAAATGTTAGCAGGAGGAAAGTACTAGTAACCAAACTGGAACGCTGGACCATTGTTTCAATTTCCAATTTGTGTGTTCTACAAAAGTTATGAGGTTATGTTTCATAAGAGCTTTAAAAATGTACCCATTATCTAAATCCCTAGACAAGTTCTGCATTTCGACCTCGAAGAGAGAAAAGGGGCAGATAAGACCCATTGCTGCCGTAACAACAGGAAAAAGGAGACTGTCTGTGAGGTTTAATTTAAAGTCCCAAATGTTCCCAGAACTTTACAGCACTTGTAAACGGTGGTGGGGTGGTTTACAGTGGTCTGGACTGGGTGTACACAACAACAGATCGCCAGCACGGAGCGGCATCTTATGAGTCGTCACCTTCCTCGGCAGTCCCGGGAACATTCAGAATCAGAGACTGCAGTCTTCTAACTAGACATGACCTTGTTAGTGTGACCACATGCTGTAGGAGAAGAGTATACATTTGTCCTGTATAAATATAAACATGTATAAATTTACTTTAGGATTAAAATAACCGGCCAATTTCAGTTTGTTTTTCTAATACCGTAAACAGATAATCCCACTCAACTCTGTCTGAAGCCTTTTCAGCATCTAAAGATATGATCGCGTCAGGTGGAAGGGTTGAGTGGTTGAAGAAAGGTCGAATAAAGGTTGAATAAGCTTTGCGTGTTATAATAATAAGATTGTCTTCCGCATATGAAACCTGTTTGAACAGGGTCGATAATATCTGTAATCTCTGCCTCTAGAAACTCAGATAAGATTTTCATCAGGATCCAGTTGAATCAGCACAGCAGACGGAATTGTTTGATAAGAATTTACATCTAAAGGGGTTTTGTCCTTTCAGCACTGAAACTGTACCATGTGTAATTGTTCTCATCATACAGTAACTTGTTACATGTGTATGAGCCGTGAGAGATTTGTGATCCATTAAGCATGCTGCTTATTTTTGAGAATAGGGGTTAAACTAAGGGAGAAAGTCTTGAAGAAATCACGACCTAACAAGCAGAGCCGAGATGTAACAACATTAGCCAAGTTGCAGCGTTTTCGAAGCCAAGCACAGCTCTTGGCGACACCAAACATTCATCAGTTTTGCCTTCATTGCCTCTGCGCCGGATCACTCTGTTCCAGAGGTGCCTCAACGCTCCACTTGACTCGACTAGCCCTGTGGTCGCTGGTAGTTACCCCACGGACGCCTTTGATGGGGGTTGACAGTTTGGTGCTATCGGTGGGTGATTAGTCTTCCAGTACCTTTTACTTAAATGGTTTCAGAGCCTTTTTTCAAATAATCAAACCGAACAGCAAGTACAATGACATCATTACTTTAAAATAGTCTGAAAAGATTGTTTCTGTCCTCTACATGAATCTTACGATTTCACTGTGTGCGGGTTTGCGTGTATGTGTGTGCATGTGCGTGTGTGTGTGGATGTGTTTGCATCTGCAAGCACTCATGTGTCTGTTCCTATGTGTGGCGATGTGTTTGCATCCATGTGTGTGGATAGCAGCGCAAGTCAGCACAACGAAGGTATAACAGACATGTGGAGTAAGAAGGGACACTTCTAGTAACCCAATCCCCCGTCTGTCGTGTGTACCATCAGAGCTCTCTCCTGCACATTTAATGTGCTGCTGACAGCCTGCCACTGACAACAATCACTGCCAATGGCTTACAGACAGAGAGAGAGAGAGAGAGAGAGAGAGAGGGAGGGAGAGAGAGAGAGAGAATGAGAGAGAGAGAGAGAGAGAGAGAGAGAGAATGAGAGAGAGAATGAGAGAGCGAGAGGGAGAGAGAGGGAGGGAGAGAGAGGGAGGGAGAGAGAGAGAGAGAGAGAGAGAGAGAGAGGGAGGGAGGGAGAGAGAATGAGAGAGAGAGAGAGAGAGAGAGAGAGAGAGAGGGAGGGAGAGAGAGAGAGAGAGAGAGAGAGAGGGAGGGAGAGAGAGAGCGGGAGAAAGAGAGCGATAAGTAGGTGCAGCTTTCCTAAACTGACTTTTTAAGGAGTGAACACATGAAAAGTGCCTAACAAATATATGTATTCCGCTCCGCTCTCTCTGTGCAGCCTGGGTATTTTGAAGCTAAAAAACTTCAGTTTTTTTTTTTCGGAATGTTACTTCGTGGATTCCGAAACAGACGCGCATGCACCTTGAAACGCGTTACTACACAGATATCTCCATGCACGTTCTCCCACTCTCCCAAACCTTTTCTCCAAGACGCACCTCATGATATATTATACCTCTCAACCAAACAGCCAGGTCTACAGAACCCCAGTAGGTGTGAGAGAACTCTGATAACAGACCAGCTGCAAGTACGCTGTTTAATCAGGCTCTCGCAGTTGAACTTCCTGGTATAGAACTTGGAAACGCACACAGGGTTGGTGTATAAGAAGAGGTTGATACACACATACAGGCCTATATGTACACAGATATCTGTAACCCTCAGGACAGAGAATGTGAAATCAATGTTACAAAGTTGTGAAGCAGCAGACTAAGTAAAAAAAAAGTGGTGCTTCGATTATACCTAGTCCATTGCTATTTACATTACAAATTATACTTGCATCACACACACACACACACACACACACACACACACACACACACACACACACACACACACACACATAATCATACACACACACACACACACACACACACCCACACACACACACACACACACACACACACACACACATAATCATACACACACACAATCATACACACACACACACACACACACACACACACACACACACACACACACAGCCTCTCACATAATCATACACACAGACACACACACACACACACACACACACACACACAGCCTCTCACATAATCATACACACAGACACACACACACACACACACACACACACACACACAGCCTCTCACATAATCAT
>NC_137502.1:25122055-25219555 GCF_041902795.1 Electrophorus electricus
GGTTTCTCTACGGGTCTCTAGACTCAGACTCAGACAGGCACAGAGTGTGCCCCTCTGGATTACACCACACACCAAATCGTGGTGGAACATCACATCTGCACACACTTGCACCCTGGTGAGGAATGTGAGCGAGGCTCAACATCCAGGGTCTCTGCGTGGGAATGCAGGAGGGTCCGTCAGCACTGGAGCTGAGCCTCGTGGCAAGCGGACTGTGTGGACTGAACCTCAACAGAACTGGACCGAACCGCACAGGCAGGCCAGCTCTAGCAGAACCGCACATGCCTGCTGTCATGTGTATTCAGATACTCTTATACATACCCACACACACAGATTTACACCCACACACAGACTCACACCCACACCCCATGCGTTCCTACACGCATGCATTTAAATATGTTTATACACACACACAAATGCATGAAGAGCACGAGAAGTAATCCTGTAAACGTGTTTGTTTGTGTGAGTGTGTGTGTGTGTGTGTGAGTGTGTGTGTGTGTGTGTGTGTGTGTGTGAGTGTGTGTGTGTGTGTGTGTGTGTGTGTGTGTGTGAGTGTGTGTGTGTGTGTGTGTGTGTGTGTGTGTGTGTGTGAGTGTGTGTGTGTGTGTGTGTGTGTGCACACTGATTGACTCACAATAGCTTAAGGACCTCAGGCCCCTTTCAAAGTGCATAAGCTCTTGCTTCTCTTCATCCCACAATAGCAGGACTGACTCACTCAATCTCTCTCTCTCTCTCTCTCTCTCTCTCTCTCTCTCTCTCTCTCTCTATCTATTTATCACACACACACACACACACACACACACACACACACTACACACACTCACATCTTATACTTGAGTACAAGAGCGAGAAAATGAAAGAGAGAGATAGTACTATAGTACCTTTCTTACTATTTTGTTACATGACGATTGTCATGTTCGGTTTCACATTATTTCCTTTTGTAAAACTTACCTGGTATAATTGTGCCAATAAAACTCCCTACTGTAAAATACAGCCACCAGCTTGGAATCAGCATTTATGACCCGCATGTGTGTGTGTGTGTGTGTGTGTGTGTGTGTGTGGGGAGAGAGAGAGAGAGAGAGAGAGAGAGAGAGAGAGAGAGAGAGAGAGAGAGAGAGAGAGAGAGAGAGAGAGAGAGACACGGATATGACACATCACATACAGAATAGCCAGTATTAAAGTAGTTCCATAACAACAACCTGAGCTATCAAATGCTTTTTGTGGAGATAGTATAAACAGCCATGAAAGATGCACAAACTCTGAATAACATGTCATAAGATTTCAGGACCAGATGTGCGTGTTTTCTTCTGCAGTCTGACTGCAGCGTACACTGCTACACTACCTCGGACTCTATATACTCATCCGTTCAGCAAACCGTCCACTTCAAAGCACCTTTCAAAGCAAAACTAACTATACACTGCCCCCTTCTGGTAAATGCAAGTATAAACCTCCAAGCGGTACTTGTTACAGAGAAAGTTTTATTGGGAAAACACTTCTGTCTTCTCTCACAGATACAGACATGCACTCTGTGTTCATTTATGTAGCTACAAACCACTCTGTGAGCCACAGCGTGACTTAACAAGGCAAAGTTTCCCCGAACACCTCATGCTTCACGGAAATCTCCACCTTCCTCAACTCAGAAATCCGATGTGGCTTTACATTCTAGATCTTGAGTCTCCATGGATATGGAAAAGTGTGTGTGTGTGTGTGTGTGTGTGTGTGTAAGGGAGGTGTGCAAGTGTGTGTGATGGAGGTGTGTGTTAGGGAATAATGTGTGTGTGCGTGTGAGATGGTGTGTGTGTGTGTGTGTGATGGTGTGTGTGTGTGATGGTGTGTGTGTGTGTGTGTGATGATGTGTGTGTGTGTGTGTGTGTGTGTGTGTGATGGTGGTGTGTGTGTGAGGGAGAAGGTAATTAACCAAACTATAGCCTGGGCTTATCAGCACCTCGAGCCCAATAAACTCTCTCAGTTTAGACAGAACACAGACACTGCAGATGACTGTGATGTCCTCGCATGTCTGGGGTGATTAGTGTGTGGGGGCAGGGCAGTGAGGTCACCCGCATGGTCGATTCTGTGGTATTAAACACTGTTACCGAGTGTGCTATGTTTCTGAACGGTGAATGTGAGAAGGTTGGACCTGGCAACCGGGTGAAAGGAGGCACTGCGGAGCTTACGGTGAAGTGAGCTGATATGTTTCAGGGCTGGTAACAGTGTTACCAGCAGACGAGCGTCCTGACGCGCCCGGCTTGTGCTGATGTGTCTGAAGCGAAGTCACTAAAGGGAACAGATGGGACCGTTCACCTGTTCAGGCACTGTCCAGTGGACTCCTCCTACAAATACAAGCAGACCGCCAAGAAATGTGACAGACATTTTAGCACAGAACTCATGCTGGACCTGGTCTGCTCGATGAATGACAGACTGACAGTTTTTGAGAGATGAACTCTATGCTGCGGTAAAAATGATTTGACGACATACAGCAGGGGGTGAGAAAGAGACAGAGAGATATTCTCTGGATTTAAAGTTTAATAATGATCCCGTTTAAAACCCGACGCCATCGCCAGACAACAGTGCAAGATTACTCTGAAAACCAATGTCCCACATACACAGTCATGGAACAGATAACGATTGGAAAGACAGAAATATGAGAAAACAGCTTTAGCAAGTGTTACTGTACAGAATTGGTATTCAGGACAGCTTTCAGAACTAGCTAGATTTCTATATAGATATTTACCTTCTTGTTTTATTACACAAATAAGTAATATTCCAGCTCATTCCAGTCATGGACATCTTGTAGTGTGCGCAGTCTTTTTGTGACACACATAACTCAGCTTACTGAGGATAAATAAAGAATGACCTGAACTGTGTATAAACGACGTGTGGATAAAGTGATCAGTGTTTCCATGCCTGTGGGACTAAGAACTACTGACCCTCCAGCAGGTGATGTCAGACTAGTCTAATGATGTCTCTGGTGCATGTACAGGGATGCCAATTGTGTGAGAAATTTCCCCCAAAAAGGTCTGTTCTTCACCTCTGATGAGCCATGCGGAGAATCAGTCATGTGACTGGCGGCTCCGCCTCTCGGGCTGTTACATGACATCCAGTCCTGGACATGGACAGCCACCATACTGCACAGAGTTGTTTTCCCACCTCTGCCAAAGTCAGGACTGATTTGGTCTGGACCTTGTGTGCTAGTGCGGGTGAAATGTTAAACTGTTATGGCCCTCCAGGACTGGAGGATGTTGGCGACCTACAGTGAACCTTCCAGAGAAGTAAACTCTCGTTGATCTTGAAGACTGCTTAACCAGGCCTCAAGTCCATAATGGTGTCATCGACGGGGGTTTTCGGAAAGACCTGGCGCAGGGGTGACCCTGCAAGGGCCCGGAGTGACCCTGCAAGGGCCCGGAGTGACCCCGCGTGCACGGACCCAGGTGCTGGCTCCGCTCCAGCCAGATCTCCCTCTCTGGTTGCACAGGTGTTTAAGAATTAAACGAGCATGCCTGACGAGTCCTCCTTAAACATTCATCAGCTTTCCGAGATGAATAAGTGATCAGGGTTTGATGGCGAACGGGCAATTTGTGAAACTGCACCACCCAGTCAGTCCGATGTCGATACTGGACACTTATTCTCAAAGATCGATAAACAGACAAAAGGGGAGGGAGAGATAGAGACACACACACACACAGTCACAGAGACGGAATGTCTGTTGCCCTGAGATGCACCAAAACACTTTGCCTTGAAATCTTGCAGAGCCTTTAATACAAACAACCAGCTGTGAAAACAGCATATCATCATTATTATACTCTCTACCGTGGTTTAGACAAAGCCTGAAGTCAAGGACCACACGTAGACTTGAAGTGAGACGTAATTCAGTGGGTCACCTTCCTTCACACAACACACCAGGGCTTCATTAAACAGGAGTGACAACATCTCAGACCATCCCAGCAGCCGCTGGCCTTCCACGCCCTGCCTGTTTCAGTGAACCTGCAGCTAAATATAAAAACAGACTATTCACTGAGCAAATGTGGCATTTTTTTTGTAGTCATTTTTAGAAGTATCCGTATGAGATCATAAATTGTCTTTAGGGTCAGCACTTACAGTGACAATAAAAAAACAACAATGGCGTGTTAATAAATTAACAACCTCAGCATAAATATTTCTGTGAAATGAACATATAATGCCTGGGGGGGAAGAAACATATAAAAAGAATTTTTCTCCGGTGTCAGGGAAAAGCTTTCACGTCAGACGGCCATAAATCACGAGCGTTCGCTTCAGATGGTCATAAATCATGAGGTCTTCCTTAGCCCTATAAGGGAAGTCCACCAGCCTCTCATTAGCAGTGAAGGCCATGGTGCGTGCAGTGGCAACGCTTTAAAAGGCTTTCTCCTGAACCTCCACGTGCAAACATTGGCCCTCCCTAGCGATGGCGGCTCTTGGCAACACAGCAGGAGCTGGGGGCATTTTCACGGTCGCCTGATACGTTGCTCCTGAGCCAAATGAGACCGAACTCCGAGCAGCTGACCTTCGATTTGCAGCGGAAAGACGTCATTGTGTCCTCCTGCCCATGGGCTGTGTGGTTATCTGCGTGGTTAGCCCATGATGATCGTTATGCTCGGGTCATCTGAGGTCACTGATTAGATGCCTGGAAAGACACTGGCTCATGTGACCATGCTCACAGGGTCATGTGGTGCGATGCAACTTTCACTGTGTGACTTTGGTGTATGTGTGTGTGTATACAGCCTATAACATGATTGGGAGGGTTCAGTGTATGTGTGTGTGTGTGTGTATGTGTGTGTGTGTGTATGTGTGTATGTGTGTGTATTCAGCCTATAACATGATTGGGCGGGTTCAGTGTGTGTGTGTGTGTGTGTGTGTGTGTGTGTATTAAGCCTATAACATGATTGGGTGGGTTCAGTGTGTGTGTGTGTGTGTGTGTGTATTCAGCCTATAACATGATTGGGCGGGTTCAGTGTGTGTGTGTGTGTGTGTGTGTGTGTGTGTGTGTATATACAGCCTATAACATGATTGGGAGGGTTCAGTGTGTGTGTGTGTGTGTGTGTGTGTGTGTGTGTGTGTATTCATATATATGTATTCATTATACACCCAATAACCCAAACTAAAGTTACTGATCATTTGTGAAAGTGACTTTCTAAAGTCAGACTGCAATTTACTGCAATTTTCATTTTCATAACCTCAAAGTATAACATTTTTCACTGAACAGGAGACATAAAGTCTGGACACATCAGAACGCCACCATACAGGAGAACGCCATTAAAAGTCACGTTCTTTGTTCACAAAGAAGGGATATTATTTGAAGCTTATGCACCTCACAAATGAGACCCAACTCCAAGTGCCTGCAGAGATATGACCCACATACAAGTTCAAAAGGACCCAAAGCTCTAGAGAGACGGAGAGCAGACGTCTGGGCCACTCAGGGGGGCAAGGAACCCCCAGCAGCAAAAAAAACAAAACAAAACACACACACACACACTCACTCAACCATGTGCTGCAGACAAGATCAAACAGACAAAACTTAGAGCAACTATGACTAGCAGGATGTAACAATCTCTCGTGGAGTTTTCCCAGGATGGTGTAGCAGTTTGTTTCGTGTGTTGGGGTTGACATGGGACGCAATTCGCTGAAACGACAACTGTACCAGAACATTCTTTCTTCTCTTCCTCTCAATCAGACAGAAGCACAAAACAACAGAAGGGCGCTCACATGGGAGAGTGGGAGAGGCATACACCACTAGAATGTAAACGTCTCCCTCCCCACTCAGTGTTTCCCAGAAACTCCACAAACTGAACAAAGAGCTCTGTAGTTACAAATCAGTTTTACAGTGTTAAATTATAGCTGCGAAACTGACAAGTTCGTAATTGGTCTTTCTTGGATTTGAACCACAAAGTCCAATCAAGGACTAAATGAAATTGAATACACACGGTTCATTGAGCTATTCCAAACTCATATAGGGTAAGCAGTCCCAGAAACCATGCATGAACCTGTGTGCGCATGTGTGAGCCTAGTACATACGCGTGCGTGTGTGTACCTGTAAGCCATGCCGGTTCTGGCTTGCACCGTGTCCTGCAGCGAGAGGGTATGCGTGGTGAGAAACTCCTCCAGGTGTTTGAGCTCCAGGTGTGCATTAGTCCTGGGGCCACCCCAGCGCATCTGCGAGGGCCGTCTCTTCCCCTCGGAGCCTTGGCCAATGCTCTGGAGCTGCCCTCTATCCAGAGCTGGCTTCTGCCCCATTCTGGGCTTGGGGATGTTGGAGCATGGAGCCTTGCACAGGTACATGGCTCCCTCAGAGCTCCTGGAAGCAGGTCCCTCCTGTGCCTTCACGAAGATGCTCCAAACAGGCCCTCCGCACAAAAACCTCCGATTGGCACCGACACTTCTGACCGTGGCACATAAGAAACCCTAAAGGAAGCACACTGTCCTCTGGACTCAGTAGAATAAACAGCTTTTTTGTTTCTCCCCAGAAGTCCAGAAACTATTGCACTAAGGTGACAGTACCCACAGAGTTAACCTTTCTCTCTTTCTCTGTGTGTGTGTCCTCTTTTCAAGTACAAGTTCCTCCTGGTTAGATTGGCTTGGTTCAGTTTCACTCTTCAATAAACACTATGAGAATCTGGGACATTTTTTCCCTCCCTCTCTCTCTCTTTCTCTCTCTCTCTCTCCATCCCTCCCCTTCTCACTCTCCCCTCTGTCTCTCTTGCTCCACCTCTCTTTCATCCACCGCACTTTCCGTTTTTCAAAATTTTTTCCCTGCCTCCTATGTGAGGCGCTGTGACCTCTGACCCCTGGCCAGTGATGGGACTCCAGTAGTTACATCATGTCTAATCCAGTGTATTGTGGGAATGAGATGTAGGAATTGTTTCCCATATGGAGAACTCTCAGCAGGAACGCGCATCACAGGGAGACCTCTGCCTCTGCCCCCATCCCCACCCTTCATCTCTGACACACTATGGAGAGCTTCCAGCTGTCACAAACATGTTCAAGCACACAGGGGCTCACACACAGTCAGATGTACGTAAACAAAACACAGGAATACTACACACACACACACACACACACACACACACACATACAATGTAGGCATTTAACACTTTCCTGTGCAAAGTGCAGCACATCACAGACAGACGGACAGACACACACACACAAACACACACACACACACACACACACACACACACACACACACACACACACACACACACACACTGGACGGACAGCTGTGTGCACAGGCCAATATCTGAGGTTAAAATGGAACAAGTGATGTGAGCTTCCACGTACCGTCAGCTGAGACTGCAGCAATGCTTTTGTTAATGTTATTTTTAGCTGACAGACAGGGACACGTTTTCATACTCGGAGGGCTCTTTCTATAAGGCTTGACAGATACAGATCTGTTTTTCATTTTCTGCCTCTGACAAATTGCCTCTGCCTTGCACAGACTGGCTCCGCTGCCAAAGTCCATTACTCCTACCGGCAGAGTGGCCAGCGCACGGGAACTCTCCCTTCTGAACGTGCCTAGGTGTGGCGATCGTGACTGACCTCGACTGAGCAGAAATAACGCTGCTGCGCACGTTTCCTACATACCGTTCAGGTGAGACCCGTGCGCTGGCAGCTAGCGCATTAGACGCATTACTACTGGATGCACGCTACTGATCAGTGCGTTACAGACACATTGCTACTGGCTGGGTTTTTGTGATCCTTCATCTTGTTTCCCCCATCAGAAAGATGACACATTGCAGCAAGGTCTTGTTCGCACATGTCACGTAAACACGAGCAGAGTCGGGTGTCAAGCACACAAAGTGAAGAACTCGCGCGTTTGCGCGTCCGAGTTTGGCTGAGTAAGGCTCCGCGCGGACGTTTTTCAGAGCACAGGACGTGCGAAAGGCAGCAGGTGAAGGGAGATTAAAGTTGCAAAAGGGAAAGAGGTGACTACAAAGTATTATCTGTATGAGGCCCAGCACACACACACACACACACACACACACACACACACACACACACACACACTCACTCCGGAAGAATGAGTTTAAATTAGCGTTGCTAACCTGAAATTACATAGATAACCATATTTTCGAAAAGAAAAGTCCGGGTAGGATTAATATTCAAACATATTAGTAGCCGTACGTTTTGGCATCACGTAAGCCCAGCAGCGGTGTTCCCTCCTCCCTACAGCCCGGGACAATTTCATGCAGTGCGGGAGGCACTTCCCTGCGTTGTCTCAACAGAAGAGTTTCTGGGTCATGGCCTCCAGCACAGTGGCCCACAAAACCACTGCACATTTTAAAAGAGCTCGTCTGAAGCTGATCACACCACATCACCGGAGAACAAAAAGGGTCAGACACCCAATTAACCAAAGACATATCAAGGCCTGTTACGGCAAATCATAATTGTAATATTGTAATAATTCCTCTATTGGTTTTTTTTTTCTTTCATTTTTGTTCTGTTTATCTTCTTATTCATATTCTGAGGACTTGACTGGAAGAGAAAATCTTCTGAAAGAGCCATATCTGATTTACATATCTGATTTTCTCTTTACACACACACACACACACACACACACACACACACACACACACACACACACACACACACACACACACACACACACACACACACACAGACACAGACGCACATGCGCGCACATACTTGTTAATCAAACAAACCACCCACACTGACAAACCCTGAACACAGCATGAAGGAAACTGCTCAAAAATAAACAGAAATATAATGGAAATTAATGCAATTGTACAGACGTCAGCCTGCTGTCTGTACACTGACCATGGTCAGGACACTGACCATGACACTTGGATTCTAATGTTCTAGAAGGTACAGCCTGTTATCACATTCTAGTCTTCTCACTATTACCAGTTCGATCTATTAAAGCACTTCTCATTCAAAAGAGTTTTCGGTTATCCTTGAGACACCAGCTGGCCTTCTGATGATGACTTCAGAGTGTGAGTGGGGAATATATATATACTTAAGACAGCTGTGAGAAGTAGAGAGTGGTGTGTGCTATACAAGGCTTACAGATAAACGACATTTCAGACTGTGGTTATTCTTTCCTTCCTGCTTCCTCGCTCTTCAGACGCTCCTCCACTTAGCTCTGCTCCTTTTCTGGTTTGCTTATTTTCAGAGGTCATGTTTCAAGCTACAGTGTCTCCACTTGTTATTTACAAACAAGCCAGGAGATCCATGAGGCCAAAATTGGTCATGTATCTCTGTGATTTTCATAGTTTTAAGATTAGTGCTACAGATACAGGAGCAGGAAAGGTTCCTGTTGGATACCAAAAGAAACAGATCGGCAAATGTATCACATGTGCTGTCAAAATTGTTACTGTTTTCAACAGAAACTGACAGTGCTGGACATGAGGTTTTGGAGCTAGTTATCTGAGTTTAAGAGCCAGCGTTCCTGTACATGGTGATGGGTGTCAGAGTGTCAGAGCCCAAAACAAAATCGCTTCATTTGCAGATTTGAACCACTGCAAGAGCATCAAAAAAGCAATGAAATTAACACATGAAGTGCCAGCCAGCCTGAACGCCCCAGCAGAGCCACAGGGAATCAGTCTATGGACACAGCTGACACCCTCCTCATCGGGAACGACTCTGTCAGTGGGGTAAAATATCAGAAACTCGGTTCAATTTGAGAAGAACATCAAAGTCTCCAAGTTAAATAAAAGCTGCCAACAATACTGAATGACTACACCACAATGAAGCGGCTTATTGTGCACATCGGCAAGAACGGCATGGGAAAGCAGGAGTTTGAGTTATTAAAAAAGGGACTTTTAATAATCTCATCAACACAATTAGCAAGTTTAACATTCAAACATTTATCAGTGGTTCTCTGCCTGCATAAAGAACCAATATATCCTCAAGGATACTTAAATTAAACTACACAAAAGCTGTAGGTCAAACGGGCTGAACTCTTTTGGCAACTTTAACGTGTATTTTTGAGAAGAGAGAATCTATTAGACAAGCTGCACTGCACACAAACAAGAAGGCTGCCAGAACTCTGACAGAGAACTTCATTTTCTCAGTGTGCAAGTTCTCCACCCCCATTAGCGGTAGCGCATTGGCACAAACAGCCAAAGACTCCTGTGCATCAGCAGATTTCAGTGCTCCAGAGACAGCCCCCACCGTAGATGCCCTAATGGAGCTGCAGACAGTGGACGAGAGCCACGACCATGACCGAGCTTGTATGCCTATGGGGACACCATGACCGCTATGATGACTCCACACTGTCCTCCATCTCCACTGCCTCCTCACCAAACCTGAACCTCCCAGCAACAGTGGAGAAGCTGGCGCCGGCTGGGATGAGGCTGATGATTTCCCTGTCGGCCGGCCCTCGGGGGGGGCGGCGTAAAGTCAGCTCCCAGCTCCTCCTCCGCCCTCATCTACTGCATCGTCTGCACCTCCATGCTTTGGACCCTCCCCTCCGCCCTCAGACCTTCTCTCTAAGACAAACGCCAGGTTCCTCCACCACATGTGGCTCAAAGACGGAGACCAGCTCCTCCACCGTAGGACCCATCGCCAACTGCGGACCCACCCACCATCATCCGCTGTCTTGGATGAAGACACCCCTTTCTCAAATAGTGTGTCACATCGATATTCTTCTGGCCTCTGCTTCTAAAGTGCATTTTCAAAAGAAGCTCGGACCCAGCATGCCTGTCCCTTTCCAGTGCTCAACCAAAACAGGAAGAACACATCAGATACTGTAAATGTGTCCACCCTGCAGTATGTAAGATGTGAGCCACAGCCTTTGAAGCAAAGAACGCATTACTAAGCTAGCCCTTCTCAATATGAGACCATTCACAAACAAATCTCATTTAATTATTTTATTGTAGCCCCTTGGGCACGACTTTGTGCTTTTAACAATGGTTAAACGAATGTGGTGTGACAACTGTATTAAATAGCTTAGCAACACCAAACTTGAAATTTGTAATTATTTCTAGCACCAGCCAGAAAGGTGGAGGTGTGGGAACAGGTTTCAAAAGACAAAAGATCTGGTTCACAAAGAAAATTTCATGATATGCTATCGACCAAAACAAGACGATCTTTTTTTCCTCCAGCATTACTGACAATAACGTTAACAGTAGTGGATTGCTCTTCACAGTAGCTGGCAAACGAACACATGTGCCAACACAAATGGCCCCTGAATTAGTGTCACCTGAATGATGTGATGACTTTTGTCCTTTTTCACTAAGGATTCTCACTAAAATTCTCAATATCAGGCAAATTATTAGCATGTCATCATCCAGCAGTGAGCCTGGTACCTATCCATCATTGAGAAAATCACAGAGGAAATCGTTTTCAAGCAACTTACTGGTTTTCTATCTATTTCAGTTAGGAGTTCAGCAAACTGTTCAAATTAAGGTAATTACTGACATTCATTTAAATACAGACTCTGGAAAGGTATCAGTTTTGCTGCTATTCCATCTCAGTGCAGCTTTTGATACCATAGACCAAACCATCTTTATAGACAGACTTAAGAAGTGGGTTGGACTCGTAAAAAGGTCCAGTCATACCTGTTGTGATAGAAAATAGTGTTACTGAAAGAGTGCCAGTGATGTGTGGTGTCCCCCAGGTTTCTTTGGCCGTTGTTTATACATGCGTCCTCTTGGCCAAATCGTACCAGATTTGGGGTTACTTTACCACAGCTATGCACTCAAATTAATTTATACCTCTGCCCTGACAGTCCCCACAACTCTCTTCATAAGTGCCTTGAGCGCATCACTAACCGGATGGTAGAAAACTTTCTGCCGGTGAGTAAAGATAAAACTGATATTGTTATATTGGCAACAGCAGTGAGAGGTGCAGGATAGCTGCCTTTTTGGACCCGATAACCCTAGAATCTCAAGAACTAGCTCATAGCCTTGGCATACTAATAGACTGACCTCAGCTTTTGCAGTTACATCAAATCAGTTACTAAATCAGCGTTTTATCACCTTAAGAACAACAGCAAGATCAGAGATTTCCTGACCAAATCAGACATAGAGGGGTTTGTAGCAGGGTTGATTACTGTACTGGCTAGGAGGTGTTCTATGAGTAAATGACGAAGCACTTTTTAAGTCACTCTTATTTTAATAAACTGTATTTGTAAAGTTTAATTTCTTTTTTGACAAACACCTTCCCAAGGTGATACATCTATATCTGATGTGCAGCATTATGAATTGCTGCACCCCTGTATAAATCTGAGAAGATATGAAATATGAAAACAAGATGTTTTGGACAGAGGTCATTTATCAGCTGTGCAAGCAAAGTGCTTCTTGTACTTTGCTGGCACAGCTGATGGAGGACCTCTGTCTGAAATGTCCTGATTCCTGAAACCCTGTGTACTTCACTACAAATCTCAGTACACTGCAGTACACTGCACTTACTCACCTGAATCATCTTCACATAAAGCAATATATATATATATATATATACACACACACACACACACACACACACACACACACACACACACACACACACACACACACACACACACTGCCTGGCCAAAAAAAAGGTCACCACCTGGATTTAATAGGTAAGAGCCTCCCATTGGATAATTACTGCATGGGTGATTATGCTTCAGCTGGCAACAAGTTATTTAACCCTAATTGATGCAGTGAGTCGCTTCTCATTTGTTAAACAACCATGTCGAAAGACATCCTGTGGTTGTGGAAAAGAAGGTTCAAATTATTGGCATGCATCAAGCAGAGAAATCATCTAAGGAGATTGCTGAAACTACTAAAATCTGGTTAAGTACTGTCCAACACATTATTAAAAAGTGGAAAGACAGTGGGAAAACGTTATCTTTGAGGAAGGAATGTGGTCGGAAAATAATCTTGAATGACGTGATTGGTGATCACTTAAAGGTGTGGTGAAATCAAATCATAGAAAAACAACAGTAGAACTCAGGGATATGTTTAATAGTGAAAGTAAGAGCATTTCCACACGCACAATGCGAAGGGATTGAGATTAAACAGCTGTGTAGCCTTAAGAAAACCACTTGTCAGTGAGGCTAACCAGCAAAAATGGCTTCAATTTGCTAGGGAGCATAAAGATTGGACTCTGGAGCAATGGAAGAAGGTCATGTGGTCTGATGAGTCCAGATTTACCCTGTTCCAGAGTAATGGGCCCTTCAGGGTAAGAAGAGAGGCGGCTGAAGTGATGCACCCATCATGCCTGATGCCTACCGTACAAGCCTGTGGAGGCAGTGCTATGATCTGGGGTTGCTGCAGTTGGTCAGGTCTAGGTTCAGCAATGTTATGTGCCCAAAGAATGAGGTCAGCTGACTACCTGAATATACTGAACGACCAGGTTATTCCATCAACCCATTTTTTTTCCCCTGATGGCACGGGCATATTCCAAGATGACAATGCCAGGATTCATCGGGCTCAAATTGTGAAAGAGTTGTTCAGGGAGCATGAGACATCATTTTCACACAGACCTGAACCCCATTGAGAATCTTTGGGATATATATATATATCAGAATGTGAGCACAAAAAACAAACAAACAAAAAAGCCTGACCAAGATGAATGAGAAGTGGTGGTAGATTGAGTGGAAGTTTTAAAGGTAGAAAGTCTGGTGGGGACCAAAACTCTCTAGCTGCAGCATTTTGTGTAAGATGAAGGGGACGGAGATTTAGAGGGTAACATATCTGATGGATGTGCTAGATGGAGGCTATTAGAGTGTGAGTGGCTGACATACACTGACATCCATTGACAGCTCCTGCCTGTATAGAATCAGTAAATGTCTTTGTATCTACTCAACCTGATGGTGGAGAGGTGTGAGAGAAGGCATGTCTGGTATTAATGAGGAGTGTGTTTTTAGTTGTGGACAGAGTTGAACTAAAAGGTCAATATCAGCAAAATAATTATTTCTAAGTCGGTTTAGTTTGTCCAGTTAAGAAATTATTAAGTTATAAAACGTAACTAAAGCTTCAGTAGAGCTTTAAAGTTTGCCTGTGTGTAATTTTCGCACGGTGGAATAAAAAATCTTGGCAAAGGACTCGCACTTCTTGTACAAATCCCTGCCATCTCTGCAGACAACCCCTATCAATCACCTCGTTATCCTGATCCACATGGACAGGTATGAGAGAGTAGCAGGAGGAACAAGCTCCAGATCAGTCATAGTCCACGCTGGGGACCGCATCAGGCCCGTGCGTCTGGTCTGACAGCAGCAGCCTGCTTTAGCCTCGCTGGAGCAGAACCAGGCTTTGGAAAAGCCCCCTGCTGGAGCTGCTGGAGGCAACGCGAGAGGTAAAGCAGCAGTAGAGATCAAGTGCTGCGTAATTAGACACGCATCCCTTCTTGCAGGGAAGATTAGGAAATACGGATCAGAGTCCTTCCAGGGGAAGGGATGAGAGCGTCAACTGTACAGAGTACAGAGTGACCCGGAATTTGCTGTAGGACGACTTGCATCGCCTGATAGCACAAGGAGGACAGCCCACACGATCACCTCTCACCGCCACGCTGACATCAAATCGCCTCCGTCCGCCTCTCCGCTGCACCTTTAAGGGTTCCTGTGGAAACAAGCTGGCGGCAAAATACATGCCATCTGTCAATAAACTGCCTGTCTTTGCATTTGTGAAGAGACAAGGCACACAAGGAAGCGGTGGGAGTGGGGATGCGTCCGTGACATGGGCATGAGGACAGGTGAAAATATCTGCAATGCATGGGCCACTCTTTAAAATTAAGGGTCACGCTCAGATTTCATAAGGCTAATCCTATTATCCATACCTCTCAGACAGACAGACAGACAGGCAGACAGACAGGCAGACAGACAGGCAGACAGAGGACATTATTCCATCTATAATTATATAGGCATCAAAATCAGCTCTTGGGAAGTTTTAACCAAGCAGTGATCAACTATTGCAAACTCCCCTCACTGTTCCTCAGACTCACTAACACACATGAACACCTCACTCAGATGGTCCCGAGTCACAGTTCCTCAGACTCACTAACACACACGAACAGCTCACTCAGCTGGTCCTGAGTCACAGTTCCTCAGACTCACTAACACACACTAACACCTCACTCAGGTGGTCCTGAGTCACAGTTCCTCAGACTCACTAACACACTAACACCTCACTCAGATGGTCCTGAGTCACAGTTCCTCAGACTCACTAACACTCATTAACACCTCACTCAGCTGGTCCTGAGTCACTGTTCCTCAGACTCACTAACACCTCACTCAGCTGGTCCTGAGTCACTTTTCCTCAGACTCACTAACACACACTAACACCTCACTCAGGTGGTCCTGAGTCACAGTTCCTCAGACTCACTAACAGTAACACCACAAAGGTTCTGGACCAGACAGAATCAGCAAAACTGATCAGAATGAACCAAACTGCATTACTAAGACAAAAATATGTAATTTATTGGGAAACTCAATAAATCACAAAGTATAATGCAGGATTATCTGTTATCTGTTAAAAGACAGTACACCATGACAGACTACCTGAGCACAGTTACTGATGAAAAACTGCCTTGAGAAAGTACAGACCTGTAGAGCACTGTCTGGCTATAGAGACACGCAGACACAAGAAATCCTGGCTGCAAAAGAGCAACTTAATGTTAAATGTCCCAGATTAAACAGCATCTCAAATATTCTGAAATGACCACATCTGATGTTGAAACACAAAGAGTGCTGTACATTACCAGCAAAATACCTCCACAATACCTGACATCAGGGACCCTGAGAAGATACAGACACACACACAAACACACCCACACACACACTCACATGTGTGCAAAAATAAAAATACCCCCCTGTGTTGCTAGAACACCCTACTGCTTTACTTTATCCTTTACTCACTTATGATTTCTTTCCTCTCTTCTCTTACAATGCTTAATGCGCTCGAGTTTAATCCAATTTTAATGTCATTTTCTTTAACGATTTATTAGTTGCTGTATTGTTCTTTCAACTATAATATATTTTCAAACATTGGCAATACCTTGAACTGAAACTGAACTGAATCATATTGGGGAGAGAGCTGGGGCGATCTGAGACACCTGGTCGAGAACGCTAGCGTACAAGTGGAGCTCAGGGTTTAAGATTCTACTTTACCAGAGAGAACAGACATTAGTACTAAAACATAGCCACCTAAAGACTAGGGGCCATATTGTCAGATTAACAGCACAGATCTATAAACAGCTTTTGCCTTTTACATTTTTAATAATACAATTACATGGACGGAATGAACCTGATCCTAAATCAGCCTTGCCCCTTTCTTGCCTGCAACTTTAAATTTAAAGAACTACAAGAATAAAGTCCCCTGAAAGAGACAATGTTTAATTGGACCCAGTGGTCATAGTGTCCTCAGCTCAGTGGTGTAGAGCATCTCTGGGCTCCACTACCATGAACCTGTACTTTATAGCCAAAACTTATAAAGCGAAGCTCATAAACTTTCATCATCACCATGAGGCTTGCCAAAAGCACCTTGGCTGTCCCAACGTGACCACGCGCCACCCCACCGCTACATACATTCCCACCGTCACATTAACACCTACAGTCAGTCATCACTGCGGCTGCGTTCTCGTATGCGTCAGCTCACCGGTAGGGCATTCCGGTCTGGAAGGCCACGCTGTTCTCCCTGTCCCGGCCATACAGCTTCAGGTACAGGCTGGTCTCCATCTCCCTGATCAGCGCCGCCTTGCGCATACGCATCAGCGCCGCCTGCTGGCTGTGGCGTCGGCCTTCTCGCCCGGCGTCCTGGCTCCCGCGCTGGCACCTCTGCGACTGCCTGCGGGACCTTGCCGCTTCGTCGGGGGGCCCGCGGCCCACCGAGCTGCTCGGAGTCGTGATCATGGCTGGCAAGGAAACCAGCAGCCCACCTAAGTTAGCGCAGGCTAGGAGCAGTCAGTCGGGCCAAGACACAAAGTCTTTGGTGCGTTTGCTCTTCCACCGATGCGCCGTCTCCCTCTGCTGCCGTTCCTCTCGGACCGGTGTCTGATCTTCGCTCTGAGCCTCTCTTATAGCCTCCTCTTGTCCTCAGGCTGAAACCGGATCTGCCTGCAGACCAGGGCAGCATGCAGGACACTGCTGGGACCTGGGGGTGGAAGTGTGGGAGAGAGGGTGCAAACGCCGCTGCTGAAGGAGCCCCGTCACCCAAACGCGAACAGGATTCCCCACCTCATAAACTCTTTCACAGGGTCACAGGGGCACCAACGCCATCTCAGTTACCAAGACGTACGCACACGCACAAGTTAAAGCTGCTTAAAAGCTCAGTGTGTGTCTTTCTATATCAAACTGCAGGTCCACGTGCCCACCAGCCTCAGGACCTCTGCACCATTCCTCAGGTCACATGAGCCGGCGTTCTACACTGCCACAGCGACAACTGCTGCTGTTCTCACACCGTCCACTAAACCCTTGCTACGCTAAGGTATGGGCACGTCCATAACAACTGTGCTCACTCAGGGAAGAGTGTGTCCGGGTTGGGTTAATAAGGGCATGCGCACGCAGCCCTGAGCACCGGCAACTCAGGCGTGCTCATAAAATAGTCAGCTCATGGGAGCTCCCATGGAAAGTCCAGAGGAATCTCACAAGGACTGAACAAGCCAAACAATCTCAGTTTAAATGTCCTGAGTACCTTAACTTGTAGTGTAAGGACACAGATGACAGGTTATGTTTTCCAGCTTGGACCTCCCTTACTGGTCCAGTTAAGAGTCTCCACCAGCAACCCTCTAAAGTAGTGTATAATAAGGTTTGGTGGCCTTAGAGCTCTTGCATGTGAACACAGAGGGAGGAGATTTCATGCTCTTACACTGAGGGAGGTGACACAACAGCTGCACCAGCATAAAGAACTGATGACTGACTGTGGAAAGGTCCTGTTAGTAATTATCCTTCCCAACACACACACACACACACACACACACACACACACACACACACACACACACACACACACACACACACACACACGTTTGCAACTTGCTTGCATACAAAATAAAAATGAATTCATAATCTAATAAAGAGATTTAGATACAGGCAGGGAGGGAAGGGGTCTTGTGTAATGGCATCTCTGTCTGGGTGTCTCAAACTTTTGCATAACTAACACTGAGGAATCTTCGGGTATTTTGGGTGTTTTTGCATAGTTCTGATTTTGCCTTTATATAACACCTTAAATATTGTTTACTATGCCAATGTTTGGAATCTTTTTTTTCAGGACAACATCACCTATATACTAGATGTAGATTTTTTCACTTTTACATATTTTATCAACATATTGGACCCAGAAAAACACACAGACACATAAAATCAGATTTGAAAAATGGTGTTTGTTTCACTATAAAAAACACAAACACTAGAATGAGGTTTCAAGCCAGCACTTTTGATGCAAGGTGATAGCACTGTACAGCCAGACTGTGTTTTTATGATGTGACGTGGTTTAATCACGCCGGTGTGTTCAGTGATTCCAGCGGACTACAGACTGTCATAATCATAATAATACTTGTTATCATAATAGTAATCATTATCATAATGATGCTCGTTCTGGATGACGCTTGCTTCAAAATGAAGCCAATATCAGTGACCATGAATATACCCAGCTGTAAAATCACTGGTGTTTAATTCCACTGTTTTAAAATAAACAGTGGAATGAAACATTTAATGCTGACCCCAGCATCAAGAGAAATTCCTTGTACACCTCGTACTTGGCAAATAAGGGATTCTGATTGTGTTTCTAAACTCCTTTGCAGATCACTTACAAGACTGTATAAATCTGAAACAGTACCATGTCCTGTTTTTTTTAAACAATTTCCTGTTTCTCCTTCCTTATACAAGTGGATCTCATCTCTCATCTCTTCAGAAATATCTCCTTTAGTGATTTTAGATGCATGAGAACAAAATGTTCACGGAAGCGGGGGGTATGTTTTGTGTACTTGCTTGTGTGAAATATGGGCCCCTCTGAAGGAAACAATGTCAGTCAATCAATGTCGATTTTAAGGCTTGAAGGATGGAAGAGCAAAGTTGGCAGTAGTGTGGACAAATTAAAGACTGATGGATTTAATATAACACTTAGCCTTTGAAGCTGTGTAGTTTTCTGTCAAGTGGTCTCTGCTTGACATGGAAACATTCATAACTTGTTCTTAATAGCCATTTTAACTGAAAAAAACAAAACAAAACCAAAAACCAGACTAAAACCCAGAGCACACGCCTGTTCAACATGTGATGAACATGTGATGCAAGTAAGCATAGCACAAATAGAATTAAAGAAAAGATCCATCATATGGAGCAGTGGGAAAGAATCAGCCACAGAACCAAAGGAGAGTGTGCCACCTATAGCAGCTGTGCAAATAAACAGTAACTCCAGAATGAAATGCAGCACCTTACCTATTTTCTGCCCCATCTGAACCTTTGCTCATGTGTCACTTTCCCAAGTATGACTGCTGTCGTCCAGGCTGAATAATTCACGGCCGTGACGGTTACCTGTGAGCAGTTAACGGCGGTAACGGTTATCTTCGCAGGCAGACGCACAGGGCCCAGCACACATGAGAGGGGTTTAGGGAGCTGCCAGCTCCAGGTTTGGAGCTGGTCAGCAGGATGGAAAGACGCCGGATCGGAAAACAGAGAGGGAGAAGACACCGGAGCCTGGAGCAGGAGTCCGCAGGTGAGAAACCTAAGCAGCGGTAGGTCAGTCCCTGGCCCAGCGATACGGGTGCGGACACGTTGCCCGGGTTGTCGGCCAGGTGAGCCTGTCAGTCCACCAACAAGAGCGATACAGGTGGAGCAAGCAAACAACATATACAAACACTAGCGTGTCACCTCACTGCCAAGACATGCTAGCAGGCCGTGGTGACCTTCTCTCATATTCCCCCTCTTGCTTGACTGTCAGTGAGGAAAGACATGAGCTACATGTCATGCTATATGTATGGGAGCTGTAGAACACACAGAACTTCACAGACAGAACTTTACACATGAGAAACAAGACCATCACTGAGTCTTCGCCCTCTGACCCCCGAGACCTTCTTGACCACCCCATATGTTTCCCGCCAAAGAACATGATATCATGAGTGTGTGTAACAGACAGTTCTGACAATGACAGCGAATATGGCTGGCACGCACACACGCACACACACACACACACTCTCTGCACTCTCTGTGTCTAGCATGTATAATAATGTTAATAGTAATTCAACATAATGGGCTACTGAGTGATCAGTAATGCAGTTACAGACTACTTTGGTCTAAAGGGCTTTAAGTGACCCGATGCATGAGAGAAGGGAGGAAAAAATGAAGTAAAAAATGAAAAGAAGCCCTGTGGGGGATTTCAGCGACATCATTACCCTGAACGGCAACCTAAAATAACAGCGCCTCTGAAAAAAGACAATTATTTCCCTCTGATAAATCATCAAATAAAAACATTTCTCAGTACTACCTGAACCGGCAAGTGGGGCAAAGAATGGCAGATTGGAATGGAAACAAAAAAATACAAACAAAGAAAATACAGTGAACAGCACTCGCAACACAAAGAACAGCTCTCACTCAGCGAGTGAACAGCTCTCCTACACAGCGAGTGAACAGCTCTCACTCAGCGAGTGAACAGCTCTCACTCAGCGAGTGAACAGCTCTCCTACACAGCGAGTGAACGGCTCTCCTACTCAGCGAGTGAACAGCTCTCCTACACAGCGAGTGAACAGCTCTCCTACACAGCGAGTGAACAGCTCTCACTCAGCGAGTGAACAGCTCTCCTACACAGCGAGTGAACGGCTCTCCTACACAGCGAGTGAACAGCTCTCCTACACAGCGAGTGAACAGCTCTCACTCAGCGAGTGAACAGCTCTCCTACACAGCGAGTGAACAGCTCTCACTCAGCGAGTGAACAGCTCTCCTACACAGCGAGTGAACAGCTCTCACTCAGCGAGTGAACAGCTCTCACTCAGCGAGTGAACAGCTCTCCTACACAGCGAGTGAACAGCTCTCACTCAGCGAGTGAACAGTTCTCCTACACAGCGAGTGAACGGCTCTCCTACACAGCAAGTGAACAGCTCTCACTCAGCGAGTGAACAGCTCTCCTACACAGCAAGTGAACAGCTCTCCTACACAGCGAGTGAACAGCTCTCACTCAGCGAGTGAACAGCTCTCCTACACAGCGAACGGCTCTCGCACACAGCCCTTGCCACAGCCCTAATCCCCTCCAGGACACAGCCCTAGTCCCCTCCAGGACACAGCCCTCGTCCACTCCAGGACACAGCCCTCGTCCCCTCCAGGACACAGCCCTCGTCCTCTCCAGGACACAGCCCTAATCCCCTCCAGGACACAGCCCTAATCCCCTGAAAGGAAACAGACCTAGTCCCCTCCAGGACACAGCCCTAATCCCCTCCAGGACACAGCCCTAATCCCCTGAAAGGAAACAGACCTAGTCCCCTCCAGGACACAGCCCTAATCCCCTCTAAAAAAGAATGGGCTTCACCTATTGGTTTTTCTCCTCATATAAAATCAGGAGGTAGGAGAGGAGTTGCTAGTCTTACCTCAAGCAAGATAAATGGTTCAATTCTAGTTAGGTGGATTACATGGATGGGAATCCTGTTACTCAATTAAATATATATGCATACCTAGAAAGTGGCATTAGTTTCATTAAAAAATTCCTGTAAAACAGGAACAGAATGTCTCTTGATATGAAAGATTTAAACATACACTTGAATCCAAAGTCTTCTAGTAGAAAAAACAAGAATCTAAGTCACTACATTAGAAAGTTAATAGACATTATGAAGGTGGCTTAATTGATAATGGAAAGGCTCCCTTAGGAGGGACAATCATAACAATATCTTCATATAAGAATAAAATATTAGAGGAATTAGAAAACAAGATAAATGAACTAGAAGCCCCCCCCAAAAAACAAAAACAAAAACAAAACAGGAAAAAAACAAACTGAGTTTGGTCCATGAAATGAAAAGCTTGACAACACAAGAAACCAAGCAAAACCTATAGTTTCTGAAACAGAGATACTATGAAACAGGATATTACTTTATGTAAAATCCAGGCACGGAAACTGATAAAAGCACAAAACACAGTTCATAGAATTAGGGATCCAAGAGCAAAATTGATTAAAAAGATACATGAAATATACATGAAATTCAAGAAGCTTTTGAATTATTTTCCAAAATCTATATGTAGCCAGGGAAGATGATCTTTCTCGTGAAGTTACAAAAATAACCCATTGATAACCCATAGGCGACTCTTAAAATATGGGAGACTAGAGGGAGATATTGTAACTCTTTAATGGTGAGCATTTGACTTGGACTTTACACTGAATAAACTGGTCACTTGATTTAAGCAATGTACAGCTAAAGGAATAACAGCTCTATACCATGTAATGAAAAAAGAACACTGCTCAGTTTTGAACTGTTTAAAGAGAAACCCTCATTAGATAATGTTTTAATCAGCATCGGCAGATGTGGCACCTTAACATGCAGGTCAAAAATATATAATATAATATATTATTACATATATTAAATATAATATATAATATAAAATATTATATATTAGTAAAACAGACAGAAAGAAAGCAAGGAGAAAGTGAAAGAGACAGAGAGTGAGAGAGACAGAGAAAGTGTGGGACAGAGAGTGAGAGAGACAGAGAGCGAGACAGACAGAAAGTGAGACAGAGAGAGAGACAGAGAGGGAGTGAGACAGAGTGAGAGAGACAGAGAGAGAGACAGACCATTTCGCTGCGAGTTATACTGTGTATGACTGTGTATGACTATGTATGTGACAAATAAACCAAACTTGAACTTGAGAGTGAGCGACAGAGAGAGTGAGAGAGACAGAGAGTGAGAGAGACAGAGAGAGAGTGAGAAAGAGAGTGAGTGAAACATAGCAGGTCCATCATGCATACGGACAGATATGCAGCTGTATCACCTGGTTTCACCTTGGTGTCATATTCAGTGACATGTGACACGATCAGTAACAGAGGCTCTGCTACGCCATGACGAGGCCATGGATAACGACTCGGCTCACAACACCTGCTCTTTATCAGCCAATCAGATGAGCTACAGGTGTACAACTGATAAATCGTTTCTCCATGACAAAGAGAGCATTAAATAAAACACGATTGTTTAGATAAAACACGATTGATAGTGAGAAGATATTTGTTTAAAAATATTAATAAAGAACACTATAGCAGGATTTTGTAAATCATTTATCAACTTTCCATGTTTACTTTTTTTTGCCATAGTTCTGAATTATTGTTACATTTCAGGATGACCAAGATTTCCAATACACACAGTCAGTACAATTTACTTCCTGAGAACAGGCCTGGAAACCTGCACATATAACCCACAAATAACCTCCTCTGCATGTTGTATATCTCAGAGCAGGAAGCGCTAACCTAGTAAATGATCCTTTACTGTGTGCACACGACTCCTTATAGAGGAGTGGCTGGATTTGATACTTTTATCCAACTCTTACATCAGCTCACTTCAGCAACTGAGCGGCGTGAGAGAAGTCAGGGGAGAGAATTACCCTCATTTGTGTAGCCCGTCCTTCTGGAGGTAAGTAAGCAGATGGGCTCTCTGTTCTGCCCATAATGTGCTCCAAAAAGCAGTCATGATCACCCGCTAGAGGGGTGGGGGGTTGCACGTGGCCTCCACTCTCAGCATGCAGTACAATGGGGACGAGCGAAAGAAAACAGAAGACTGATGAGCTGGAGTTTATGTGGGCATAACGTGGCTGATGGCATCCTCAAACAACCTCAGGAAAATTCAATTAGAGATTCTCATACAACAGCTGTGAGCAGCCACAAACTACGCTGATTTCAAAGGTTAGTCACATGAGCCTTTCTCATATCTCATAATGCCCTAAGGGCCTAGGCTGGGGTGAAGAGTACAGCAGCCTGCGTGTAGCCAGATTTACGTCACTGTGAGTTTATGGCCTCCGAGTAGCACAGACTGGGCACCTGGGAACAAATTCCACATTGAGATTTTAACGCCGACTTCTGCGTGTTGTTTTGGCAGTCCAGGTAATTCTCCCTCCTACTTTTGAGGAGCAAATACGTTTTTTTTGCTCTCAGTGTTATTGAGCAATACCCCCAGAACTCATTAAATTATCGATAGAACTAACTAAAAAACAAACAAAACACAGGTGAACTAAAACACTGAGTGTTCATTCATCGGTGACATCCACAGTAAATCCATATGAGTTAAAGGTTAGGGGTAGGGGTAGAATTGGGGTGAGCATGCTAATTAATCACTCTACAACCTTACACAGTACCATTTGGTGCACACAGTTTAATCCATATAACAATGATAATAATGCATTTTATTTATAAAGTGCCTTTGGAGAGCTCCAGGTCACTCTATAATGCATCAACGAAGATCACACCATTAAGCACAAAGGGACAGAATAAGAGCAACAGAATAGTGAGAGAACAATATCAGCAAAGTAGCAACAGCATGGTGCCCTATAAAGAGGGCAGGGAGGGGTTGTGGACTGTTAACGTCACGCAGCAGTCTGTCTTTGGCCACTGCACTTACGTACTCGTCGGTTGGTGATGTTGGTCCCGTAAATAGACCTCTAAATATTTTAGATGGCCTACCTGTAGCGCATCGGCAACGGTCTACAGTCTCCACGGGCATAACCTGACAAGCCTGTTTCTGCAGCCATCTCATACCCTCGCCAGTCACGGGACACACCTATGGAGTTAATTTGAACCATAATGTTATAACACACCTGTGAAATTTATTTGAATCACAGCCTTATACAGAATGTAGCATGCAGCCCAGTTCATGTATTATTGTGATGGATAAAAAACCCCAAATGTTTTTAGTTTTTTTTTTTTTTTTTTACCATCGATTTTCCAAGTCAGTCAGATTTATAAGTGGAGTTCAGTGTTGGTGACAATTGCAGAGAGTGATCAACTCACGGCGTGGGATAATTCTAAACTACACGACCTGCGCGGAGCAAGATCAAACACCTAGGGCGTGCAATCAAACGGCAGGCGATGATTACTCAGCTACCAGCGTGCCAACCGTAATCCATCCGTCTCTGTGGGCCGAGCCTTGAGCTATTTCCAATGTAGACGCATTACTTAACTTTCAACAGTGCAGGGTAAATGCATGATGGTGATACAGGGAAGACGCAGTAAGTGAGGTCTTTGTGTACAAAGGCTGTAGCTAAATTCAGTTAGGCTGATTGTCATTTGATCAGTTTGTTAAAGTGCCCCTTTTTAATAGTAGGCTGTGCTACTTTTCAAACTTCAAATTGCACATATTTCTTCAATCTGTGTCACAGAGATAATGCATCCATGTAAAAGCAATAGGTGGTCAGCTTTAAAAATGCTAGAAGCCCTTAGATAATTGATATGAGTTTAATACATAACCTAGATAAATTAAATTAGCATTAATTTAATAATTCATTCAGTGAAACTGGATTCTGCACTGACCCTCCATCACACACTCATTCACCCTCATGCACACTTTACACTTGGTGGTGGTGTGAGGTTGCTGGTATGAGACACTCATGTGCCATGCTTCACACACTCTAGTGGTCTCCGGAACATGCATTGTACTTCCCAGACTGTAAGCATTGCAGGTCAGATTACCATGGCCATCACAAAATCCTCCTGTCAATCACACCTGAACTGCAGATGTGAGCCATGTATGGACCAAATGGCATTAAATACAGTGTCTGTAAATCTATCTATTGTGTCTGTAAGTTGTTACAGTTCAACCTTTTCACCAATTGACTATTTTGATCGTATTTTAATACTGATTCATTAATTCCACTTTTCACGCTTGCACTATTAGCAACAAAGGTCTGGGATTATGTGTCACCCCCTCTACCACGCCCTAGTTTTGGTCTCACCACAAAGTGTACAAGTGTACAAATCAGTTTTGCAACAAGTCTACTGTGAGAAGTGTTCCAAAAGTCAAGGCTGGCAGATCTGAAGTTCTACTGTTATGTTTAAAAGGTTGTGAGCTGCAATTTTAACATTCACATTCAAATTGTTAATTTACTAGCTCTTACATTAATAACAGATACAAATTTTAATTTACAAGTTGTCACATTCAAAATACAAGTACAGATTTTATTTTACAAGTTCTCACATTGAAGATACAAGTCCAAATTATAGTTTACAAGTTCTCACATTAAAAATGCAACTATAGATTTTATAGATAGAAGTTCAGATCAGGTCCAACAGGTTCTAATTCTAATTGCAACATAATTACCTTCATAGCACTGCATAAAACTACTGTTAGCGGCTCTCTGCAGAATTCTGAAGTAAACATTTCGAATTTGTGCACAGATATTAGGTGCTAAATCATCTGTATTTTATGATTTCACTATTTCACTCCATTTGACAAGCTGAATGGTAGTGGAGCTGCCAGAAAGGATTATAGATCATGTTAGCTATGGTAGCAACGATGGCAAACCAACTTACTTTAATTTTCTTTAATAAAATCAAATGTGGCAGAGTGAGAGAACATGGATAATTTGGACATTTTACGATGATCTAATTTCTATATTTATCTATACTTTTTCCTCTCATAACAAGGAGCAATGCTTTATTAATAATAGGCACTGTATGCATATCATAACTGTACCAAAGCCAGAAAACAATCTTAGAATTATTTAAACAGTTCTAATGCATTGCTGTTCAATGCATGATTTATTTAATTATTTAAGTCCTGTTCTCCAACCATATCCTCACCGTTTTATTTTATATTTATGTTTAACAGGTGGGTGTGAATGGGAAGGGTTAGAGGTTGCTGGCACATAAACCCATCAGTGCAACCTTGACCGGTGTCCATTGCAATAATCCTGGAATCTCAGTGGAGCCTTGACTGCCCTGCTACTGATAATACTAATAATCTCATACAATACTAATATAATACTGATAATCTAATACAATACTAATATAATACTGATACTGCCACTGATAATACTGATAATCTAATACAATTCTAATATAATACTGATACTGCCACTGATAATGCTGATAATCTAATACAATTCTAATATAATACTGATACTGCCACTGATAATACTGATAATCTAATACAATACTAATATAATACTGATACTGCCACTGATAATACTGATAATCTAATACAATTCTAATATAATACTGATACTGCCACTGATAATGCTGATAATCTAATACAATTCTAATATAATACTGATACTGCCACTGATAATACTGATAATCTAATACAATACTAATATAATACTGATACTGCCACTGATAATACTGATAATCTAATACAATACTAATATAATACTGATACTGCCACTGATAATACTGATAATCTAATATAATACTGATACTGCCACTGAAAATACTGATAATCTAATACAATTCTAATATAATACTGATACTGCCACTGAAAATACTGATAATCTAATACAATTCTAATATAATACTGATACTGCCACTGATAATACTGATAATCTAATACAATTCTAATATAATACTGATACTGCCACTGATAATGCTGATAATCTAATACAATTCTAATATAATACTGATACTGCCACTGATAATACTGATAATCTAATATAATACTAATATAATACTGATACTGCCACTGAAAATACTGATAATCTAATACAATTCTAATATAATACTGATACTGCCACTGATAATACTGATAATCTAATATAATACTGATACTGCCACTGAAAATACTGATAATCTAATACAATTCTAATATAATACTGATACTGCCACTGAAAATACTGATAATCTAATACAATACTAATATAATACTGATACTGCCACTGATAATACTGATAATCTAATATAATACTGATACTGCCACTGAAAATACTGATAATCTAATACAATTCTAATATAATACTGATACTGCCACTGATAATACTGATAATCTAATATAATACTAATATAATACTGATACTGCCACTGAAAATACTGATAATCTAATACAATTCTAATATAATACTGATACTGCCACTGATAATACTGATAATCTAATATAATACTGATACTGCCACTGAAAATACTGATAATCTAATACAATACTAATATAATACTGATACTGACTGGTAATCACTCACTGCCTGCAACAGCATGGAGATTATACTTCTGCAATTCCAATGGCCTCCTCTGGAGTTCAGGGGCTTTCTGGAGGTTATACCATGATGCCATACATGTATTAATAAAACAGTCTGAGACAGTCTGTAGGCTCTGCATAATACCAAGGAGATGCTGTAATGCAGGCTTACTTACTTTCATCCGCTTTTGCCCCTTTCGCTCTGATCATATGACCCCTGATCTTTGCTCGCGATGTCATCATGCTGTCACTTTTTAGCGGCTGTTATGGTGATGTCATCGGCCACTACATGGACCCGTTCAACGCCGCCGAAGGTCTCACAGTTGCGCTCATGGAGCGCCTCACTAGGAGGCCTATTGCTGAACCATCTGTAACCATCTGAACCAGGTAACCATCTGAATCTGTTCCTCCACCAGGGAGTTTTGAATGAAGACTCTCTGCCAAGGTTCACCTGCCAGTAACCATCCTTCCCATCTAAAATAGAAAAGACTTTCTCTTCTGCCGGCTTGCACAGCATGTCTTCAGTTGATGAGATGGAGAATTTTTGCCGGAGGACTGCTTTGTTTAGCTCGCAAGCATCTAGGCACACATGTAATGTCCCATTCCTCTGCTCTGTGACATGAAACCTGTTGACTCAGGCTTTGGGTTCAGTGACCTGGGCTATGACTCCAGCCTCTAATAGCCCATCCAGTGTGCCTTCCATTTTGTCCACTGCCACTAATGAAATATTCTTCTGCAATGAATGATTGGTGGCACACCTGGGTGCTCTTGAATAAGGCGGTCCAGTCTGCCCCAATCCTTTGACACCACATGGGGATAGAGCTATAATCTCTGTCTTTGTAGCTGGGCTTTTTGTGCTCAAAGGGTCACTTCTTTTTAGCAGTTGCATTCAGTCACATGTTTAAGTTCCAAGGACTGGGTTGGATGAGCACTTTGTGACATATAAAAGTAATCAGATTTCAGTTGTACTGGAGTATAGTTATGACCTCTGGATTCAGTTTTACAACACCATATGCAACCAGCATTTTAGGAGTAGGGTCCCAGTGTTGGTCCCTGCAGAAGTGTTGGTCCTCGTATGCTATGGAAATTCCTACTGCAGGACATTAACTTCAGGGCCCCGTGTCCAACGTAAATCTCACAGATACATTTCCAGTGTTAGTATCTGAGTAGCAAGCTTTAGCTGAACTGTCAGCTGTGTGGTGAATGTGTAGAGATATATTAAATATGTCGTGCAAGTTGGAATCTGAACTGCATGCACTGAACAAAATACTCCACTGCGTAGGGGACAAAAGAGAACAGATAGCTTCCTCGAATTTGCATTCAAAATGGACGTTAATATTTTAACTGATCGTAATTCGGTTTTAATAACTCATTTATAGATAGAATCAAATTATTGATAACAGACATGTTATGTGGTATCATATAACAAAACTGATTAAAAGGTGATTTTTCCTGGTGGGATGGCTTCCCCTCTCACATCCAACCCTGCAGACACGTAAAACAGAATTTGGACAAAGATTCTAGATGACATGGTATATAGCAAGTAAGAGTACTGGTTTAACACACCAGTACTCTTACAACAGTTATTGCACTATATTAATTATAATATACAGTATAATATATATTTATTTGTCTTGTTTCATTGTTCTGTCCTCTTTAAAAAACTCCATTGTCATTGGGGTTATTTTGAGATGATAAGACTACAATCTAAGAAAGCCATGTCATGTTTTTTTGCCGCACTATATTGAGTAAGCATACAAATATCAAAATATTTTAGATTTCACAAATTATTGATAACAGATTATTGATAGCAGTTTTCTCAATATTTTAAAGGGTTTTAGAGATTTCTTATTTTTTTTTAAATCATCTAATCACATTTGAATATTAATATAATGTGTAATATAACATCTAATTGAACATTTTACTTTTCAATGTAGAGAGCTGTCTGCTGAGGTACATCTGTTAGGAGTGAATGTGTGCAATTTCCTTTAACACTGACGAGTTGCAGACTTTTTTACAGAAGTCTCTCCTCTCTAACAAAGGACCTCCAGTGTAATGTAGCCAAGTAACACAGGACAGAGAACAGGTTTAGGTTATTGATCTCTGCTTTGTATATTTGCATAGCTATCTAACAGTATTGTACTGTTTTGCATGTGGAGGTTATACTGTGAACTATCAGTGCATTTTTTAGTGTCGAATTAACCTACAGTGTTTATATATGTCCAGTTGAATAGATATGAATACCGAAAGAGTCGATTCAACAATGCAAGCATTAATTTTTACTTCTGCTATGATTTATTTTCTTGGAACATCTGCAGCAGATGACAGTTTCCAGCTGTTGAGGGCCAGAATCCAGGGCAGATTTTCCTCGTCAAACACACCTCCTGGACATGACACTTAACTGGTGAGCTGAACCAGGTGTATCCAAGCAAGGAGAACCCCAAACTGTGCTAAACTATAAACACCAAAGACCTCAAAGAGTGCGGCTGGATATTCTTACTTTAGAGAGCACCTTCATTTCAGGCTTCCAGTCCATGTTAGTGCTCTCTCTTTCCCTCTCGCGCACACACTCACACACCCATACAGTGGGTAAAGTCACCTTCTTGTTAGATGGGTTGGCACCAACTAGTAACTCTTCCCTCTAGTGTAATCACATTTAAAATGTCACCCAACCAGATGGAGATAACCTGTACCTGTAATTCCTTGATACTTATTCATTAATATTAACAGGCATATTAAACGCTTACCTCTGTGGATCAGACCACTGTTGTTTGTCCCTTCTTACTTGGCCATCCTAGGGCTCTGTAGCCAATCAGTCTCCAAGCTACTACAGTTTGTTCACACGCCCACGCACGCACCCACACACATGCACCCTCGTCCTCCTCAGGCATTCAAGGCCTGCCATTACAGAGAGTGTGTTGTTACATATCCTGTTACAGAACAACATCATCACACATCTAAAGTAGTACCACAAAAGACCCCCAACCCCCACCCCCCACACACACACAGACACACACCCTTAGCTCACACTTGGAAAATGCCACAGGTTGCCAGGACAGTAGATTTATTTAACCACACAGTTCTAGGAACACTTGTATGCTCTTTAGAACCCTTCCAGTACCCCATTCTGTCAATCTCATAAGTCATAGTTCGCAAACTTTTTTCGCATGCTATTTTCCTATTCTTTTTTTTTTTCTACTATATTTTGCTAGGAAATTGTGGTCTTAGTACACAGCCTTTCCTGTTCACTGTGGGAAAGGCTGGTGACACCCGGACCCCCCCGAGGGAGATCGCGGCAGTGTGTTTTAGTGCAGTGACGTAGTCTTCTTAACAGCGGTGCCTGTCAGTTTCTGCTCCGGATGCTTCTGAGCTGCAGAACACTCGTGTGGCAGATCTTCATGTGTAGGATTAATCACCCCCCGCCAGCGGTTGCCAAGGGAGAGGAGATGAAAACACAGAAAGTCGCTTCTTTTCACCAGAGTGTTTGGAGTGGAACAATGTACTTCACGAGGCAAAGAGATCTGCCATGAAACAATTTTATTGCTTTTTCAATAGGAAAAGAACTGACAGTGCCTGATGCAAAATAAGTGAAACTGCTGTCATATTCTTTCTATTGTGTAAAATGCAGCTCAAGATTTCCATGTAAGATGAGTAAATGTGCAGCAAGCCATTCTCGGTGTTCCACACTATGGTAGATATTATCCATATTATTACAGAGTACAAATGAACCTTAGTGTCATAATCACATTTAAAAATATGATTAAACCTATACCACAATTATTTGCATTCAGTTCTTGAAAATATAACCAAATAAACAATAGTGGAAAACTTTAATCCCTACAAGTGCTCAGCATGAGTGAGAATTTTTTTAAGACTTCATGACTTCTTTAAGGCTGCCTCATGAAGCTGGTTAATCTCAACAAAGTAAAGGGAATCTAACAATCTTACAACAAAGTAAGGAATCTAAAATCTAAGTCAGTCAGTATTTGTTTAACATAGAATAATGTATTATTTCATTGTTTTGATACATTCACTGTTTTCCTAAAATGTCAAAAGTGTTAGAAATAAATAAATTAAGACTAGCTATGTCCAAACATTTGAGTGGTAGTAGATGTAATTCATTTTATCATCCCTGAGAAGAAACCTAGTCATTTCAAACACCATTATTTTATAGTATTTTGTCCCTTCTCAAATTCAGTTTATGTGTTTAAGCTGCAATTTTGTTGAAAAATAAAGTCCCAGAGGAGAGAAAGTGATCAGTCATGCAAGGAAATGATGCAAGCAAGAGGGCGTGGCCCACCTTCAGTTGCTCACAGATACCGTGGACATGGTGGTGCCATTGGTGACAGTGGCAAGTGAGGCCGATGTGCCAGTGCCGGCGGCGGCGTCGCGGAGTTTGGGCCTCGGCATCACCAGCTCCTCTTTGTTCCTCTCAGGCTTCACAAGCAGCACGTAGCACTTGGGCAGGAAGATGCAGGCCAGAAGGCCAAAGCTGGAGGCCAGGATGGCGAAGATCTGCACGGCCACCATGAACTTGCCGCGTGTGCTCAGGTAGGCAGGCACGAAGGAGATCCAGACGATGAAGAACACCAGCATGCCGAAGGTGATGCACTTGCCCTCACTGAAGTGGTCCTCCAGACGGCGTGCGACGAAGCCGAAGGTGAAGGCGAGCACGGCCAGGAGCACGTCGTAGCCGAACACGGCGCAGATGAAGACGATGTTACCTGGGTCACACTCCAGGATGATCTTGATGTTCTGGGCGGCTGTGTTCTTCACCGGGTGTGGCGGCAGCAGCACAAGCCAGACGGTGCAGGCCGCCACCTGCACCAGCGTGCAGACCGCCGCTATCACCCTCTGCTGGCCGGGCCGGATCGGGTCCACATCGTTCTTCGGGGGCGGGGCTGGCGCTATGGCCGTCGTGTCGGGGCTGTCCTCAGAGGCTGCTGCCGCCACCTTAGCTGCCTTGGCGGCCGTCTTGGCTGCCTTGACGGCCCTCGCCCTGAGCATCAGCAAGGCGGCTTTGCCCATGAGCGAGGAGAGGCAGAGGGCAAAGCCCACTGCTAGCGCCACCTGGCTGGTCATGCAGGACCAGCGCTGCGGCTCTCCCAGAAACACGATTGAGCAGAGGAACGTGATCGTCAGTGCCAGTAGCAGGGTGAAGCTCAACAATGCATCATTGGCCTGCACCAAGGGTGTGGTCAGGTGCTTCAGGAAGACCACGCCCACCACCATGGTCAGGAGAGCGCCGAACACGGCGATGGCGATCAGAGTGATCCCCAGGGGCTCGCCAAAGCCCAGGAACTCAATAGTCTTCAGGACGCAGGCGTCGTGGTTGGTGTTGGACCAGTAGTCCTCCTCGCACTGGATACAACCCCTAGCATCTGTTAGACAGCGCACATGCATGGAAGACCGTCGTAGGAAGACACAACACACATCGGTTTACTGAAATGTGGCTCACATAAGCTATTCACATTTTTCTGTTTGTGGTTGTTTGTTGTTGCTTAAATGATTTTTTGTTATATATGATTGTTTCTTCACGTAAAGATATTTCTTAAGCATATTCTTAAGACAGCTCTACTTCCATTATGGATGTATTTCCATAATTCATCCTCTAATCTGATGCAGCTAAATACCCTTATTGTGGCTCTAATTTTGATCTATATTAAATATATGTCTATATTTGTTGTACTGAATTGACTCATCAGTGACAATAGGCACACACCCTTTTTAGCCTTCAAAATTATCATTGAATTGACCAGTAAATCACACACACAATGATTCAGGCTGAATGTATATATACATGATTTAGCCTGTATAGAGTAGATAATGACCTGTTGTGTTGGAAATCTCTCCGTCGGCACAGGGGATGCAATCAAAACAGCAGACGGGCTCCCCCTGCCTGATCCCCATTCTGGTACCAGGCTGGCATCTCTCACTGCACACAGAGCGCGGTGGCTGCAGACCAACAGGAGGGGGCGACATGGAGCAGGACCAGCAACAGGAGGGAAAAGAGGATTTTTGAACGTGTACAAAGTTCTAAAGTTCCCCATATGTCCCATATGTCTCATGCTGCTTGTTCACATGTGTAGCACTCTGATGTGCTTGACCAGAGGCAGAGGAGGGGGCAGACATGGGAATAATCAGCATTAGAAGTCACTTCTTTTCTAAGGATTACAACTGCCTTACGATCTCGCGCTTTTGTCTGAACATGCCAGTCCGACCCAGTCCGACCCGAGCTGACCTGATCCACCTTCAAATAACATGTTCTGATGGGCTCACGATTTGCAGGGCTATACATGCAACATTTTCTCTGTCATGAATGACTCTATGTTTCAATATGTTCTAACATGTTATCAGTTGTTTAACTTTCCAGGGCCTAATGTTCACTTGGAGGTGTAAATAACTGTGCTCACTGACCTGCAATACATCATTATGCCATATGATCGAAGAGTTGTCTAGGATCAACTTTTCAGTTGTGGACGCAGTACTATTATAGTATCCAACGTGGGCGTATGTCACCCCTCCATTCGCATCCCTCTGCCAGTTAAGGATCTCATAAAACCCTGGAACTTCCCCGTCATTGAAGAATATCTCCTCTCCGGTATGAGGTACGTTGAAGCGCAGATTTTTCAAGTAGTACATCAACTAGGGAGGAGAGAATGGTGTTAGACCAAGATTTGTGTGTGTCCGTGTGTCCGTGTGTGTGTGTGTGTGTGTGTTCTGACTATGTAGGAAAACCAGAGAGCTACCTGATAAGATACATGTTCTGGTTACTCAGGTTACAGCTAGGGTCAGGTGTGGGGTTATATGCATCTATGTAATGCATTAAATGCATTAAAAGTAGGTGTATGGGTGTGGACACTTACTTGCCAGGGCTCAAACTTAGTGATGTCAGCACATGAGCGATCCTGGAAAGGGCCGCTCCCATTCTCGCAGTGTTCCAGGTGGTGCAGGGCGTAAGCCACGGCGTACACCGCCTTATACACGTTGTACGTCAGCCTGAGCTGCGACACGTCCAAGTACGTGTTGTTCAGCTTCTCCAGGTTCTCCTTCCCTGTGCACAGGCCGTCCGGCAAGGCATTGGTGGTGGCCCGCGACGCTGTGGCGTTCCCCGCCTCCCTGACAGCGCGGGCGTTCCTCAGCGCCCGTCCATAGCTGAGCGTGCAGCTGAAGGCCGTCTCCCAGAACTCCTCCGTCAATGCGTCCTGGTAGGGGTCGATGCTGAGCAGGTGCTCACGCAGGCCTGGGATGTCGGCACGCTGGATGGCAAAGCCCAGCGTGCCGCCCAGTGTGGAGAGCACGTCCGCCTGCTTCGAGATGAGGGCTGACGTCACCCATGACTCGCTGGCGATCCACGTGCGGTTGGTGACATTGTTCTGCAGCAGCACCTCCACCAGGGGGCTCAGGTCTACGTCAGAGGAGAACACCACCACGATCTTTGCCGTGGAGTCCAGCACTGTGCGCACGATGCGCTGGATGCTCTCGGGCGCAACGAACTTGGGGAGGGTCTCCGAAAAGGAGATGCACACTCCAGCCTCCTCCACCACCTCCTTGAAGCGTTTGATGCCGTACTTGCCGTAGTCGTCGTCCGAGGCAATGGTGCCCACCCAGGTCCAGCCGAAGCGGAGCACCAGCTGGGCCATGGCCACCGATTGGTGCTCGTCGCTGGGGATGGTGCGGAGGAAAGTGGGGTACTGGAACCTGCTCTCCAGCTCTGAGCACGAGGACGAGTAGCTCACCTGAGATGGCAGAGATGCAGATAGTAAGGCCTGGTATCGGATCTCTGAAGCTATCCCAAAGAACAGGTTTTGTCGACAATTATCTAGCCAGTAGTGCTTCTAGAATTTTCTGTGAAGAATATAAAAACTGTCTCATTTAATTGTTGGACATAATCTCGTACCCAGCGTGGTTGTGTTGACCTAAGACAAGTAGTCTCTACTCCCATTACAATATAGATTATTATATAAAACATTATGGGAGATGAGAGAATATGAGCTTATTTACCACAGCCAGACAATGTATGTTGCTTCCTGAAAACAGTTTTAAAAACAGCTATATATATATATATATATATATATATATATATATATATATATATATATATATATATATATATATATATATATATATATATATATATATATATATATATCAATACAGACAGCAGTCCAGTTATTAATTCACCTAATACTTGCCTGCGGAAAATAGTAGAGGCCAAGAATTCGAGCTGTGGCGACAGACAGGTCACAGCCTCCCGCCCCAACCAGCGCGGCCAGTGGAGCGCCGTCCCCGCAGCGATAATTGGGCACCGCCTCATCCTGGCCGGTCAGGTAGGTCAGAGTGCCCTCCACCGCTTTCGAGATTGTGAAGCATGAGTCGTAAATAACGTACCCCAGCTCTGTGTCAGGTAACAGGTTGTCCTTTTTATTGATCTCATTAATAGCAAACAGCATCGTCTGAGTCCAGCGGAATGTACGGAAGTTGAACCTTAAAGCAATTAAGAGATAAAAACAGGTAACTGGCTATTGGTTGTGGAGGAGTCCCCACAAAGGCTTTCTGTGATGCTGGCTTCAGTGTTCCTGCAGTATTACAGAGCACCAATGTTTTTGTTTGTTTGCTTGTTTTGTTTTTGATTTTTAGTTGTGAGATTTACTCCCCTACATCCAATAATCTACATGGTGAAAACTCATAGCAAGGCCAGTGTGTGTGGTGAAGTGGCATGCTCGTGTGGAATGAGCAGTGTGCAGTGGCCAAACCCAAAACCATCATTTTCTGATAGTTAACATGAAGCACATTCTGGTATTTATACATACCAAGAATCAGAGCACTGTAACTTTTATGTCAGTGAATCAGTGAATGTTGGTGATATGGATTCATTCTTAGAAACACACAGCTGGTATCTGAAACACACAGCCATTATTTATATATTTATATCATATATTATTTAATAGTCTACTCTGAATCAACCATTGGGTTCCCATCATTCGGATGGCTTACCTTTTGAGTGATTACTAACTTTGGGCTCATCAGACCATAAAACATTTTTGTCTATTTTTTTGTTTGTTTTTGTTTTGTCATGCCACCTCTAGCCAGGTGTACAAAATGGAGTATTACCTTATACAGAAAGTAACCTTAGTTGCAAGGTCATGTTAAAGAAGGAAAAGTTATTTGTTGTTTTTGTTTTACAATAAAAATTGCAGTGGGTTCAGGCATTATATTTGCTGCATATAAAACTATTGCTGAGATCAAAAGGGCAAGATTTCATACCACTGAGATTATAGGTAAAGCCCAGTAACAATCTGGTGTTAAGTGCCTATCGTTTGGATTTGGTCCAGCCTGTAGTGCTACATAGTTGGTTTTACCAGATGTGTTTCAATACTGTCACTAGATGTCGCTGTAACACAACGAAAGTAGGCAGTTCCACCTGCAGTGGTGAATTACATTGGTCTAACAAATAAATACTTTAGCGAATTAACTATAATAGTCTGATAAGTATAGTCTGATATAAAAGCTCTTCGCAGGATGATAAGACGCGCACTTTTGTGACTTTAAACCACATACAACTTTAGTTACCGCGGTGCATAAGAATTCCACAAATATTTCATGTCTTTCTATTGGCTTTAACCATATCGCTAAAAAGTGGTCGTTTCTTTATACCACAGCTTAAAAACGTTTCGGGCACATAACAAAAGCGTTAAAATAAGCCAATTGGATTTACACACGCGTTAAAGTCGGTGCATATAGTTTCGGGCTTTGTTTTTCGTTCGGATGGCTGCTGCTTGAATTGCATTTTAAGCGTAACTCTGTGAGCTACTTTTATGGCGACCTTACCATTCACACCCAGATGATACTGGGATCGATGAACTATTGCTGTCGGTTGACGCAAGTCGATTGTGCACAGCGAACATTCCTCCTAGAATCACTTTCTTCCGCTCAATGTTCTTGTAGCCATTGAGATTGAACTTCGCCTTTAGTTTGCAGGTCGCCTCTCCGGCAGCGTGTGCGCAAAACAACGAGACCACGCACAATCTCAGTAACAGGCGATATTTCGCGGTAAAAGCAAAAAATGCCATTTTAGTGTGAGAACTTCTAGAAAAACGTATACACCTCTTTGGTCTGTACGGGTGTTTGGAATTGTACCGGCACTGGCATTACTAACGCTTCGTCCCCCATCACTTCTCATGGGAGTTCATCCCATAAGACATAACGCAACTCCATCAAAACAAACTTATCCGTGTCTTATAGTAAAACAGATTAAATGTGCTTGATTCTGTTACCCTTTAACGTCCTAGTCACCATATGACCTACTAGCCTTCTTATAACTTAGTACGTATGCTTTTTCCATTGGTGGGTTTGGAGTTATAATCGTTTTCACTTTGGTACACGTGTCCCAGTGTAAAGCTAAGAATGTGAAAAAGGTGGTTATCGTTTGCTTTTATTTTATCAACGACAAATTGAATGCAGGGATGAAGCCTTATAGACTACAAATACTTCATTTAAATATTTAAATACAATTTCCGAGTATTTGTACTTTGATAGCAGGCATAACTTTCGTTAGCAACATTTCATGAAGTTAGTTCTACTTATATACTTTTAGAACCTGTATTCTTCCACCATAGATCAAGACACAACAACACCAACACCACCACCAAAACCACCACCACCAATAATAATAATAATAATAATAATAATAATAATAATAATAGCAAGGGGCCGTTGGCACACCGGTTGCGTGCTATTGACACAGTAACAAAATGCTGAAGGCTTTAATTTAATTAGGATCAATATAAACGAACGGAGTCCTCTCGGTCATTACGCGTGAGCCTCTCTTGCTGTGCTGCAGCCTAGCTGGCTTTGAAACACCGTCCCCGCATCCTCCGGGACGGCGCTGTTTTTACCGGTAACGTGTCACTACACGCCCTTCAGTCAGTGCGGAACTGCGCACCTGCCTCCCAGCCCAGAGGCAAACAATAACTAAAGTAGCAGTGGCGTTAATAACCATAGCAGTATGTTCATATTTATGTTTATGAAGTAGGGATATGGTGTACGTAGAGAATGTATGCCGGTGCTAGTAGGTTCGTATACAAAGAAGTGAGATCAGACTTAAGAAGCAGGGGACAGGAGGAGGAGATGATGGAGGGAGCAGATAGGGAGAGGGTTGAGGGCCTGAGATTAGCACTACGGTAACACATTTACTGAATATGACAGATTTGTCAGTTACTAGGCCGCAGTTTGCTATGGAAAACAAATATGTCGCAAAGGCTTTATACACGTAAGTCTGAGGTTAGGACAGAAATGTTAATGTTGTGTTTCGATGCGTATGTATATAATTGTTTCATATACATAAATAGGGTCAAGCTCACATCTTCTAGGTACATTGTTTTAAACATTTAAAAAATGTGTAAGATGAAGAATTCTCCCTGTGATTCGGGCAGAGTAATACGCGCACGCACGCACGCACGCACACAAACACTAAAAAGAATTGTGTTCCATATTCCTATTGCTTTCCACGATCTCTGCTAATCATGAAATATAACAGACGCTTTTTAAAACAAACAAAAACCATTTCAGAGCTAAGGCTACATGCACTGAATCTACAGCTGAATGAAGCTGTCAGTAGAAGTAGCTGAATTTTAGCTGCTGAGAAAGATTTTGCAGTAAATATTAAAAGTGGGAGCGTCCAATTAACTTCCGATCTTTCTTTCTTTCTTTCTTTCTTTCTTTCTTTCTTTCTTTCTTTCTGAGTTATCAATGATAAGGCATATTATTCAGTAACTACTGTGAATTATTCATGAATCACATCGCAACTTAAATGTAAAATGTAGAGTTACGAGAGTGTGTGACGAACGTCGGGACTTGCCAGTGTGCAGTTTTAGGCACTTTCCACAGAATTCTTCCTCACCCTCTATTTTCTCCGCTGTTTTTTTGTTTTGAACTCTGTGTCTTCTCACTGAATTCTCATGGAGGGCTCCGTTAGTCTTGGGCTGGGTGCATTTAGACTAGCTTGGAATTTGAAAAAACAGCGTGGATTACTCTGGCCTGCCATCTGCCTACACCCCATCAGCCAAGTGTATCTGCTGTCACACATCACATCCGAGGCACTCCACTCACAGCCTTCTACCACCTAATAGCCCACTGCCGATGCCCACCTGCTCCGTTACCCTAGGAGATGTGCCAGCGAGTCTCAGCGCCTGTTTGCTTACTCACCGGGAGCAGATTCGGAATCCAGAATACCTTTGGAAACCTAGTTTATGTACACTGCATAACAGCACACACACACACACACACACACACACACACACACACACACACACAGAGAGAGAGAGAGAGAGAGAGAGAGAGAGAGAGAGAGAGAGAGAGAGAGAGAGAGAGAGAGCGCGAGAGGTAGCTACCGCATTAATTAGTAACTATACGAGACTTTGACCATGGCCCAGGTTTACTAATGGGTAATAATCTCACTAGTCAACACCACTGACAGCGCACTGAGAATTCCGAAACTCACTTTCCGAACAGGCCTTCACATCTCCAGTAAATGTTAGCAGTGATGGAGCCCTGTAGGGAAAACCACTTAGCGAGCCAGCTGGTTGGCACAGTCATCGCGCTGGTCTGCTGACACAAATCAAACACAAGTTTATAAATCTATTTTTTGCAGCAATACACACCACTTATTCAAAAGGCTACCTACGAGCCATTTGTAAATACTGGACATTTTGAAGTTATCGAGCCACACGCACTCATCTATTCATATTTTACTCTTTGATTATGATATAGCAGTTTTACCCATGTTTTCTCTAACTTCATTTGTCTCCTTGATTCTTTCTTTTCAATCGTTAGATGTAAAAGTCAAATTTATTATTAGACAAGTAATAATATGCTCGGCATGAACGTGATTTGAAATGTTATAATATACTACAGTAACATAATTATTCTGCCATACTCTAGCATGTATTCGCTAGCATTTAGCAATACAACACCGAGCTAATGATGTATACCTTCCTCATATATCCTGACAACTGTTTACTTATATACAGGCACGTGTGAATCCCGGTGCAACCTCTCCCCAAGTTATTCCCAGCTGGGAAATACACACTTTTTCACAAATAATCCCATCCCATTACAGATTTGCTCATCAGTAGTGGCAATACGCTTCCACTAGATGGTGCTAGTGACCTGGCTCGGGTATTCCTGTCTTGGCAGGCATCCGCAGTTGAGGAGTGTATAAATGCTGAATACAAATGTAGGAGGTACCAAAGCGTTGTATGTGGCGCCGAAGCACACACTATGTACTTGTTGTCGTAACATTCTGAATAAATTGGCCGGTAAAGCTCGCTGCCAGTTGAGGTACATTAGGGGTTCTCACACTCAAAGACACAATAGACTACAAAGGCACGTTGTAAGACTGCAACTACGTCACTTGCCGCCAAGAATCAGATGACGGTCTTTTTGTGCGCATGCTAGGCGCCAGCATCGCCAACGCAGCCGTCTGCGGGTCAAATTCTTTGTTTTATAACTTGATATGGAGGCCTAGCACTTGCCACTTCACTCATTTGTAATAAAGCATCCCGGAGCGGCCCCAAAGATTCTTATAATTCATCCATAGACTTAATAAAAACCTCGTGCAATATGTACCCGATGAACCACTCACTTCATAAAAACACGGACCAAAAAGGAAAGTTGTACATGGACTTCTTTAATAAAGTTCCGATCTCATTATACAAATTTCAGTTTTTCAGGAAAATGCATGCAGTGGCTTGGTTTTGAGGCACAATACTAAAGAAAAAGCTTTGTTCATTGATACAAAAAAAAAAAAAAAAAAAAAATCAAACAATTGCATAAATCAAATCAAATACCATGTCATATTGCAGTCCAACCCACTACTAATTTTAAATTTCATAGTACTTGTATTTTCTTGAGTAGACACATAAAATATACACATTAAAAAGGGGACAGGAGAGAATTGTTAAGAACAAGGTCTGAAGTTAAGACTATAAACCAGTCCACCTTGCATTGATTTTTTAGCCTACCGATACAAGAGAAATCTTTAACGAAAATACAAAGACAATAAATAGCTCGGCATGTTATTGTTACAACACTTCAAATCTTATCTACATCAAAGGTTTGAGTGCTGGGCGAGGCATAGTTTTCTCCCATTTTTGCCCAACCACACCTCCATGTATAACCAAGGCCCAGAACCATCTCGTACAACTAGAATGACTCTCTCAGGCGAACTCGGACCCCTTAACTTCGAAAGATGGCTGCTTGGCTGACATTACGCAAAGACGGCCTGTCTCGCGTGGGCTCGAACTGCAGCATGCGAGCTCGTCTTGCTGATTGCGGCGAGTCCATATGGAGTCCCTCTCCATCACTCGTTTTGGGCTTCATCGGTTTAGCTGCGGAACACCACAACCCTCTAACACAGATGAAAAGCACCAAGGCCTTGTGGGTAAAAACAAGATGCAGTTAATGTGCAAAAAATGCCCCCCTACCATCCGAACGCGCACGCAGGAGCAGCTACGATGCTGACGAAGCCAAATAGACCAGAACGAGGATTAAAGAACGTACTGACTTATGGATACATTCTTTTCCCATTTGCCATATGCAGTGTCTGCTCACCCTTCCTTAAAATGCAAAACCAAAAAGGGAAACAAGCAGCACGTTAGTTTGCCCTCCATTGTGGGAGAGTAAGTCTTGGGTGGTTCCGCATCCCTGAAATTAACGAAAATGGTAATAAACAACAAATAAGACACGGAACAGACGAAGGTCCAGGTACGGAGTCCAGGAAGCCCCCTGATCTCAAAGAAGCGCCTTCACAGCAGAACGTCTCTGGAACCAGATGCAGCTCTCCACAGCGCAAGAATAGCACGAGCAAAAACGTCAAACTCAAAACAGCGGGCAGTTCTGAACCCCTATCGGCCTCAAGCCGTCTATATTTGGCAAATAAAACTGGGGGAAAAAAACAAAAACAAAACCACATTGGTCACACCATTAATAGGTGAGTTAGCTACTACTTTCAGCTTATGTATGCAGGTCATTTCAAAGTGAAAATGAACTGAAGGCGACGGCAGTGCAGCAGGGCTGGTCTACGAGTCAATGGGACAAGTGTGGGTAAAAACTAAACAAAAACGGCATGTTTGGGAAACATTAACATGACTGTCTGTCAAAAAACTGTCTCATGCTCCATGTGGCAGATGACCTGCTAGAAAACTGACCACTTAAGATTTAGCATCTGCAGAAGAAAACCAACTGGGTCACAATGACTTAGCCTAATGCAAAGGGCTGATACCTGACAAACTATACCATCATTAGAAATCAATGATGAGCAGATCAATAATAATAATAATAATAATAATAATAATAATAATAATAAAAAACAATAATAACAACAACAACAACAACAACAATAACAACAATAGCCCCAGAAAATGAGGCAGTGTTGAAGTAGCGTGTTCAGGTGTGTGCTAATCACAGTACTGCCTGCCATCGTAGGGAATGTTCTGTTCTTGGGGATGTGGGGTCTGGTCTGAGGGTTGTGGGAGAGTGGGGCAACACTGGCAAGGTGGGAGGGGGCAATGGGGGTAGAAATGGGAGGGAGAGAGGAGGAAAGTGAAAGTGAAGGAGGGGAGGAACAGGCCGTCCAGAGCAGCTTCCTACTCCCACTCCGTGGTGCCCGGTGGCTTGGACGTCAGGTCGTACATCACCCTGGAGATGCCCGGGATCTTCTTGATCTCATCGACCATCTTTAACACCACCTGTAGGTGAACAAAAAGTACCACATGTTGAACACAAACTCTGGTGTTTACAGACTCTTGGGCTGAATTCCGACCTGAACACAGTCTCCCTTGATCATGTCCACTTGTGCCAAAGTCATGCCTCAGGGGGTCAAGAAAGCTGTCTAAAGGTCACGTCATACATGCTGTGCCATCATGGAAAAAGATGAGTTGGTCTGATGGGTATCCTTCGGAAGAAGTGGCACCATTGGATGATGATAACTGTACTTCATTACAGAGATTAAAGAGTCCAAGGGAAGAACAGCGATTGAACACATGCAATAAGCTCATCTGGGGATCAGCTCCACCAAACAAAATGAAACTCCTTTCATTAGATTGTATAGATTAAAGGTATTTTAAAACTGCAGCTTTTATATGTATTCTACAACTCCAAGATGTATGCCAAAAATGTGAAAGGGCACATGCATTGTGAAACAAACGAAATCCTCAGAAACAGAATGTTTTAAGGTGGGTTTGGGGAGCGTGCGGGTGGGTCTCTGACCTCCTCTGGGATGTGTTTGTCGGGTGTGGCAGCAATTCCGGTCATGAAGTCGCTGGTGATGAAGGTCCTGATGACAACAGAGCGCCGGCACGAGGGCTGCTTCTGGAGCGGGTCGCGGTCGAAGTGCAGTGGAACCAGGATGACCGGCATCTGACTGATCTTACCTGAGTAGCCTGTGTACAGCACACACACGCAGCTGTGACACACGCATCTCACGGCTTGCGCTTTTGCTATGAAAAGTTGAGGTTTCTTTGCTGAGGAAGTCTCGCCGTTGTGTAGGTTAACATCCAAGTGGATTGTCGCCCTGCAGAGTGCATTAAATACTGAAATATGGCAATTTCTATTTTAGGGACTTGACCCAAATACCGAAGCTAAAACCTCAGCAGATAACTTGAAGTGGTCTCAAAGCACTACCATTCGAACAGAACTTCACAGGCTGGATATGAGCTAAGTCCTAAACTTAACTGAGGCTGGCTGGTTGCTCAAGTCTTCTCTGTGGTGACTTGTACATCTGCATTGCAAGTTTCATAGACACAAATCAAGCCCACTCGAACTAAATTATGCAGAGCTTTTCAAAAGGATGATCTTAGCCTTTATAAACTAAGCTTAACCTTTATACAGAAGGTCATTCATTAGTGATAAAATGTCCCCTCCCACATACTGCACACCATGCCAACATCAGCTCGTACCAGACTCCCTCAGGATAGAGTGAGCCACATAGTCCGCCTGTCTGAGCGTGCTCAGTACGCCCGTAGTCAGGAAGGTGGGCGTGATGTCAGTGGGGGGTTCCTTTACGTGTGGCCCGAAGACGTACACAACTCTGGGAGGGGAAGGCCAGAGAAGCACCAAATAAGGTCATTAATACATCCAAATTATCCAAACAGACAGGATACTGTTTAAAAAAAAACCAAAAGACAGCTTGGAAATTGTTTGATGGAAGGGAGAGGCAGCACAGGTGTCAGTACAACCTCTAAATGTACATTTACTCTGTTTTTATTGGTCAGCAAGTGGAAAGCTGCTTAGACAAGGACAAGGTGTGGCTAAGTGAGCAAGGGTTAGTCTGCATCCCATGTCATGATTCCAACCAGTTAGTCCTTCTCTGTTAGCACTTTGAGTGTCCTGACAGCTGCACGCAGGCAACCTGAAGGTGGCGACACGGGGCAGGTGGGTTTACCTGTTAATGGAATGGCAGATGCGCGGGATGAGTCTGGCCAAAAACATGAGCGGGTCCCAGCGAGGATCTTCTTTGCTGGTCACGCCGCACACGTAGCTGTACGAACGCGAGTCGCCCTGCGCAGGACCAGACAGAGAGAGAGACAGACAGAGACACACACACACGTGACCAAAGTGTGGCGCACGTGAATGAATGGGGTGCACATGATAAAAACATTTCAGGAAACTCCTGTTTTCTACCTTCCCAACAACACATGGCCCTAGCTCTCTTTCCTAGTTTTTAAAGAAGACAACACCATTCTCAGGACAGGGGACATAGTATTTAAAGACTAAACAGACCACCTAGCTGTAAGGACCTCACATTCATCATCCCAGTCATCCCGAATGTTTTCCCTGGGAGACCAGGCTCTGAGCTTCGGGGTAAATTTAGCACTGAGCAGTCCCGCAACAGGAAGTGCAGGGGCGGGAAAATACAGTTCAGAGCAGCAGGAGCAAAGCCGCAAAGTTTGGAGTGGAGGGGATGGCGGCAAGCAGAGGCCTGTGCCTCATTAACAACAGTGGCCTGCGATGCCGGCGAAGACAGCAGGGTGTAGCCGAGCGCCCGTGTACACAGACACGGCCGACAGGCACGCGAGCTGTCAACACACTGACACACAGTCACCATGGGGCCAGACAGCCGCTCTTGGTCAGGCTAAACTCATCAGGGAGTGCTAGATGTGAAAAGCACTTAGCTGTTCATTGGCATGCAGCCGAGACAGATGTAAGCGGGGACTTAAAAAACAGTTTTCAAATAACATATAACCAGGGAGTGTTAAAATCATTTTAGTGTTTGGCAATTTTGAGCCTTTCAACAGCCCAAATCCACCTCTAGTAATTGTGGCTGTCCTGCCATGCTCAGATCTTTGCCATACAACTGCAAACGTTTAAAGTGACAATAAAAAAAGAAATTCTTTTACTACTCTCTCCTCTTCATTACAGATTTTCTACATGAAGAAACAAACTTGGAGATAGCACTGCATTCACTGTTCAGTGGTGTGGAGTGGTACCGGTAGTAAACTATGCACACAGCACACATGGTTTTGTTTTCTTCCTGGTCAGAACCACGTGACCCATGTTACCAGTGAGAGATCAGGCAAGCACAACACCATCGCCCACTCTACCGCTCAGAGCACAAACAGACATTTCCCCCCTCGTGTGCACAAGCTGAACAGATCACAGCTATATAAACCACTCTGGCTTCACCCTGCACAGAAAACCAGCAGCCACACAGTCCAGCTGAAGACCCACATGGATTCATCACTTACGCAGCAACCAGTGAACTACAACTGGTGCTTTCGCCTCAGGACACACACGGACCTCACTTCCGACGCTTAACAACAGCATGGCAGACAGCTAAAGTAGCTCACCGTTTGTAAATGCTGACGGACAAAACTCTTTACTGTGAATGAGACTGGGTTATAATGCCACGAAAATAGATTAAGTATGTTTCCAGTACTGCGACTGATGGCTACAGAACCATGGTCATACTTGCAATACCGCTGGTCTATTGACAGGGGGCACTCTTCTGATGCCCACTCTATGTATTATTATTATTAATAACATATACATAGTACCTTTCACAGACTCAAGGACACTTTACAGACATTTTCTCATCACACACACCGATGAGAAGTGGCAGCCAATTTTGCGCACAGCGTACTCCATCATAAACCACACAGCCCCCTGGGGGACTGCAGTGGGTGCAGGGGAAAGGGAGGTGGTTAAAGCAGGACACACACACTCACACACACACACACACACACACACACACACACACATACACACACACACACACACACACACACATATACACACACACACACACACACACACACACACACACATATACACATATACACACACACACACACACACACACACACATACACACATACACACACACACTCTCACTCACACACACTCACTTATACTTACACGCAGGACAGAGCACCACCCACCACTGGACACACACACACACACACGCACACGCACACACACTTACACGCAGGACAGAGCACCACTGGACACACACACACACACACACACACGCACACACACACGCTCACTCACACACACTCACTTATACTTACACGCAGGACAGAGCACCACCCACCACTGGACACACACACACACACACACACACACACACACACACACACACACTCACACACACACACACACACACTTATACTTACACGCAGGACAGAGCACCACCCACCACTGGACACACACACACACACACACACACTCACACTCTCACTCTCACTCACACTCACACTCACACTCACACTCACACTCGCGCGCGCACACGCACGCGCACACGCACGCGCGCACACGCACACGCGCATACACGCACACGCATACACGCACACGCATACACGCACGCGCATGCACACACGCGCACACACGCGCACACACGCGCACACACGCGCACACACACAAATATATACTTACACGCAGGACAGAGCACCACCCACCACTGGACACACACACACACACACACACACACACACACACACGCACACACATATATACTTACACGCAGGACAGAGCACCAACCACCACTGGACACACACACACACACACACACACACACACACACACACACACACAAATATATACTTACACGCAGGACAGAGCACCAACCACCACTGGACGGACACACACACACACACGTACAAAGGTTACATTCATACAGGACAAATTTGAGTATCCAAATTGACCTAACCTCCATGGTTTTTGGACTGTGGGAGGAAACCGGAGACCCTGGAGGAAACCCACGCAGACACAGGGAGAACATGGAAACTCCACCCCGATAGGGACTCAAACCAAAGACCCCAGCACTGAAAGGCAAACGTGCTAACCACCAAGCCAAGCCATTATCCTTTTTCTCACCAGAGCGTGTGGGTGGCTGTTAGCTTCTTGCAAAAACATGTACATGTGACCAAACTCCATACATTTGCCAGTGACAGAGCTGGGTGGCAGCCAGCTTTGTTTTTAGACAGTGGGTTTTCTTTTTTTTTTTTTCCAGAACCCACCCGCTTGGCTCTCAGTTACATAGCAAGATCAAAACGTTAAAATACCCACAGTAAACCACTTGAGCTTAATGTCTGCTTAATACATCACCTGAGTCGTGGTTTAAACGGGAATAAAACGCTTCACATCTCTACCATAAACATATTCATTATTCATACTCTGTGAAAAGGGTTCTTCAGCTTCTGAAGGTAGTTGTGTCGCTCAGGCTGTTAGACACAGTTAGTGATTCCAAAACCCGTTTGGAATTCTGCCGTGATGCCACCACAAATCCTACAACAACGCAAACCGCGTGGAGGGAGAAAGTGAGGCAGAGATGGAGAGAACACCAAGAGAGAAAAACAGAGACAGACTGTGCGTCACAACGACTGTGGTTAACCACGGTGCCGGGGCAATGGTGCGAAAATGGAGGGCACACCCAAGCGTGGACGACAGGACTTGTGAGGGGAGCCAGAGCAGGAGATCTGCCCAGGAGGGGGAGGAAAAAAAAACAAAAAACAAAAAAAACCCAAAAAAAGCACTGCGAGTGAACACCACCAGTGGCTAAAAACTCAAGCAAGAAAGTCAGGGAAAGGTGCCAAAAGCCTCGGACAATTGGCATGGAGTCAACACTGATCACCAGCTGAACACAGAGCTACGTCAGCGGTTCTGCTCAGTTTAGTGCTAGCCAAGTCTCGAACTGGGCATCTCTGTGAGGGCGTTACCTACGCTGCCTTAGATTGAGGCTAAAGCTTACCTGGACGCCTACAGTTTTGATTGGCAACAGGAAGGCATTTAGTGAATGAAGGCTGGTGATATGCATCAGTTTCTCCTCTTCCTCGTCAGATATGCACGACTTCACTCTCTGCAGTAACACATGAGGCTGCAAAGGAAAAAAGCAAGCAAGCAAACAAACAAACAAAAACATTACGTAAAAAAAAAAAAAAAGACAGTAGAAAAAAAAAAAAATAATGAAACCTATTTGGCCTCTTGTTCATACTAGGTCAGCTTGCCTTAGCATTTGGCCAAAGGATTCCTTTACGTATGGCATAGACACAACAGCAGAGTTCTAACTGTTTGACTAAAGAAACAACAAGACCCCCACAGGCAGCAACCGGACAGATGCCTGTTACCTTTTTCACGCTGGCGGAGAAGTCTGTGATGATCTTCAGGATGTTGTTGGTCTCTGCGAAGTCTTTGCAGATGTAGGGCTCATCGGCACAGATAACTCTGATGGCGAGGCCTGGACCTGTAGTGAGCAGCCAACGCACAGAGCGCAGCAGATCAAGAGGTCAAAGGGCAAAACAACCCAGGGCTTGTGGGACTGGCACCATTTCTCAGAGGGTCTGCTTAACTTCCATTTGTCTTACATGATACAAATGCTGCTGTTTTTTGCATGTTTGTATACTGATTGATTACTTTTATATGACTGAGGATGGCTGCATTCCCATTAAGCTTCAGGAGGAGTCTACATGTGTTTTTGAGTGAGAAAGACATCACTGAGCACATGGAATATACTTCTGCTATTTATTGTTTATGGGGCTATTACAGGAAACCTGTTATCTGGTTCCTGTGGGTGTTAAGACTGGAATGTTCCCACATCAGAGGCTGTGTGGATGTGAGGGATGTGGAGCGCCGTCCTGTACTCACCAGGGAAAGGGTGTCGAGACACGATCTCCTCAGGCAGCCCCAGCTCCCGACCCAGCGCCCGCACCTCATCCTTGTGGAAATCTTTCAGTGGCTCGATCACTTTCCCCTGGCAGCCAGCCGTCCGCACACAGGCATAGGAGATGGGGAGAGAAGTGAGCTTTTCCTGGCGTGAGGCAGGAACGTGCACCGTCTTCCTGCCTTCCCCAAGCTGGAAGCGTTCTAACACGCGGCTGCTAAAAACTGCAGTAGGGCTTCGGCAGGCTGAGCTAACGTACACTGGAGACATGTTACTCTAACATATTTCCTGTGCTCCCATACCACAAAATTGAAATTGTGAAAAACAGCAGCAGCAGCAGCAACCACCACCACCATGTATATTAGAATATTGGCACTGGGAATGAAGGCCTGAATGCCAACAAAGCCAAACAAAAATAAAAAGCAGAACCAGAATTTGGACTGCAGATGTGTGAAATGCGTGCACTGACTTCTTAAGGAATATTTTACCCAAAACAAATGCCATCGTAAAGAGCTGAGCGTAAGGCAAGACGGTGCGTAATGAGCATTAACAGGACGGTTTGTGAGGACTCGATCGCTGGTAGCCATTAGCAGTGATCAACGGGACGTGGGCCAGTACTGCGGTGCGGTACCTCGTCTCGGAGTTTACGGATGAGCTCCGTGTCATTGTGGTGCGTTTTGATGACCTCGGCCTTGCCGCTGGCCAGGTGCGAGGCGCTCTCGATCAGGTCGGGTCGGAGCGTCCCCTGGGCCAGGTACACTTCCTCTGGCTTCAGGTTCATCTCACCCAGCACCTCATTCGCCACCTGGACGCCGGCCACGCGCCAGGGCCAGCATTACAGACAGAGGCGAGAGGCGGCAGAAGCAAATTATTTACAATGCGGTCTGAAAAACAGCACATTTTGTGTGTGTGTGTGTGGATTAAACCCATTAGCTTATTAATCGGTGACTCCACCCCACTGCACAATAAGATGCCAGTAAACTACATATGCCCTGTAGGCAAATCAATGTTTGATATTATTTGAGTCGATAAAAACATTGAGTGTTTTGCTGGTACTGACACTGACATTAGCTTTGCTATTTCGAATTACTCAGCAATCCCAAACCTGATTGAACATTGAGGGAATTAAAAAATCAGAATCCTAGTCACACTGATTTAACAGCTGGCCAGTCGCTGGTGGGATTGGTGGAGTTCACCGACACACCTTGACAAAAGTGTCTCCAATGATCTTCCGCTTCTCCTCAGGGTTGGTGGTCATGTTGAGTGTCTTGCTGATGCGTTTTCGGGGTGTGCGGTCCTCCTCGGAGATGGGCAACGTGGTGGTGCCATTGTAGAATGTGTGAGCTGCATTTACCACTATGTGGGGCAAATGCAACAGAGAAAGGTCATTCCAAGAGTTACACTTATGGTTGTACAGAACTTAAATGACTGAGTTCCAAGTCACATTAAAACTAATATTTAACCTGTTAATCAGGCTTTTTAATTCTTTACACTGCAAGGACCCAATACCGGGTCTAGACTTTCATAAATCACTCGTGAGCAGGGGTTCTGGACTATACCTGGGGGCCCAACTCTCAGAGGATTTTAGTAAAAACTGCCTCAACACTCCCGAATCAAGTCTTGAAAGGCTCGATAATTATTTAATGAGTTGTGATCAGGTGAATTAGTGCAGGGTACATTCGAAACAGGAGCTAAGAGCCTCCGCTTGTAACTACATACCTTTCACATTAGTGTCAGTGTCATTACTGAATAATTCACAGCAGTTACTGAACAATATCGCCTGGAGTTTCATAACTGCATGGTTTGAAGTCTTGCGCGAGCTACTGCTCGTACCTTTGAGTTTGATGCCGAGTTTGGTGAGGGCCTCCTCCACGCTCTGGCTTTCCCGCTTCCTCATGAAGCCATTGTCGATGTGCACAGCGATCACCTGGTCCTGGTTCAGAGCCTTATTCAGCAAAGCCGTACACACAGTGGAGTCCACGCCACCGCTCAACAACACCTGCACAGCGCACACACAAACACACACAGCCTTTCTTACACACCCTGGTTCAACACATTAAAACCTGCCACTTGACCAAAAATGCACACTGCATTTTACTACACAAGTCACAAGAGTAACCACCTTTTGTGACTCTGACTCATAAATAAAAAAGAAAAGAGAAATTTAAACACAGTAAATAGCATAGAAGACATGGCTTCATGGGATGGATAAAGTCTAAATCCAATACAGGCCTTCACTTGTTCTCTTGGGAGCAGGCCCAATTTACAGCTAAAGGGGGCAATCATGTAGCTTCGAGAGAAAAAAAGCACTAATTAATTGAAGCTTTTAATTACTTCCCCTCACACCACATACATGCAATTTAAACACACACACACACACACACACACACACACACACACACACACACACACACACACACACACACACACACACACGTCCCTGGATTACTCAGAAATGCAAGGAATTAGAGGAATTAGTCTGCTCATAATAATCTGATGTAAGCCTGAATATTCATGCATTTAAATAAGGATATTAGATCTGAAAAGATTCCCATATACCACCCACAAACAGCCCCCCCTCACAGGACTCCAGCCTTGATGCACCAAACTTCAGCTTCCAGCCTAACAGTAAACACCAGCTCCATTTAACTGAGGATTTGGGGAGGGCAGGGTGGGGTGAGCTAAGGTCCATGGGTGCCCCCCTCCCCCTGCAGTGCCACACCCCTCTGCTCACCAGCACTTTGGACTTGTCCACTTTTTCGCAGATGTCACGCACGCAGGCCAGCTGCCGGTTCTGCACGGTGAAGTTGCTGGTGCAGCCAGCAATCTCAAACAGGAAGTTACGCAGCATGTCCATGCCCCCCTCCGTCAGGTCCACTTCTGGGTGAAACTGAGTGCCGTACAGTTTCTTCTGCTCATTGGCGATGCCTGAGGTGGCGAAGGGAGACACAATGTGTTACGCCCCCGGGGTACTGCACAGCCTAGTGAGATCTCTGCTCTAAAACACCTGGTGCAGCTCATCAACCTTCCGTAAAGCCCTGTGCAAGCTCGATTATCCATGTTCGAGAAGATATGAAATGAAAGGATGACATGACAGTTTTCTGAGGCTGCGTCGGGGGTTATTCATCCTGAGCCAGCTTTGACATGCAAGTACATAGAAGGCATGCTGCATGTTTTCTCAGCCTACCTGCGATGATGTTGCCGGACTGGGCGACCACTTTGAAGCCGTCTGCCACTTTATCCACACTGTCACCATGAGTCAGCAGGACCATCTCTTCCTTCTGTAGACCCCTACACACACACACACACACACACTTTTTACAGGCAGCTCGTTGACGCTTGAACAGCAGGGAAGTGCTGATACGCCGTGACGGCATTTTTTTTAAGCACACTGAAACGTCTGTCAGCTTTTCCACTGTGAACCCGTACCTGAAGAGTGAGCAGGAATTGTCTATTCCGATGCTGAACACACCGTCTTCTCTCACACTCTTCCTGTGCACCGTGCCCCCAAAAACTTTGTTCATCATCTAATCATCACACAAGATATGTTGCGAGATACAGATCAACACACTGTAAACACTGCACAAAAGAAATTAATCTTACACAGATACTACTGTATTAACAGAAGAAGTATACGATGCTCAGTATAGACACCAAAATAAAAAACTCACCAGCCACTATATTAGAAAAACATTGTATTTTGTACACCTGATTTTGTAGTTGCATTTTATAAACTTGTTTTCAACATACGTTTACAGACTGTAGACCATTCATAGCCATTCACAATTCATTAGCCACCCACAGTTTCTAAGCACTGCAGAAAGCATTATGCCCAGTATTAGGACAGATGGGATAGTAGCTTTGCTATCCAGCCAATGGCCAACCAACACAGAGGTCAGAAATGGACCACTGAACAAGAGTTACAGAATACCTGCTACAAACGGTGCTCAAAACATGCCATAGTCCCTACCTGTGTACCAAGAATCCCTCTAATAAATAAGTGTTTCTGATAAAACAGGGGGTTGGAGAGAATATCCAGTGACAGAACTGTAGTTTCACCCTCACCTGCATACCGTAACAGATCCCCAGCACAGGTTTTCCGATAGTGAATATGGCGGGGTCAAACCATGGTGCATCTTCCGCGTAGACCGAGTTAGGACCACCGGATATAATGATGGCCCTACGAACAGGAGAGCATATTTTAACCCAACATGTTCAAACCACTTGAAGCCAAGCAAAATTTCCCCTGTAAAATATATAATCCTGAAAACTGCAAATGATTTATGGACATGTTGCATCTTTATGTGTCATAACAAATTAGGGCAAAACATTGGTACAAAAAAAAAAAAAATTAAATTGACATTTGCAGTGTGTAATTATGTGAAGAAAAATGTCACACAACAGGCTCTGCCGTAGAGTGCGGCTTGGTCTACTCCAAGCCACCTGATCCAGCTCACTGATTAAGCACTCCCCCCCCCTTATTTCAGTACCTAGTAATAACGCTGACGGCACTGATTTGGAAAGCATGCGATGGCCTTCACAATGTTTCAATTTCCTGATTTTCATGAAGCAACAAACATTTTCATGAACTGGGCAGGCTTCCTGTTTACGCAGCCCAATGGCTTCTGCTGACCCGATGGCCCCAGGACAGCAGACAGGTGTGGGAGAAACCGCGTTTCTTTTTAATCTGTGCCCCCACTGACGAAGCCCAAGAAAAATGATATTCATGTGTTTGCTCACAGTTTATGGCAGCGAGGTAGTTAAAAATCCCTGCATGCTGGTGAGCCTGCATGCCTACATTGCAACAGGAACCACACTGTGCTTCTAACAAGCACTTCGACCAAAGACATCAACGAGGGAAACAATGAGTGCAACCATGCAGCCACCAATCAGCATGATGTAATTTGCATAATGCTAATTAGTGGCTACCTGCCTTCATTCGCTGTAAGTGACATTAGCTTTTGTGTTTTCATTTTCTTTAACGCGCTTTCTTCACATGCTGTCATCCAAGTTGGGGGGGGGGGGGGGCGTGATGAGCAAAGGAATTCAAGGAGAAACAAAGATGCTTTATGGCTGAAAGTATGATACCAAAAATGATGTCACAGGAGGGGCACTGTGTCTTGAAGAGAAATGAAGGCCAGCACAATGACACTTTAAAACCAGTCAAAAGTTCAGTTAGCGAAACGCTCCATGTTCAAGCAGGAGAGGGCGGCTGAAAGCACGGCGCAAAGGTGTGTGGGAGTACATCCTTTTGCATGCATTTGCGTTTTGCTTGCGACTCCGTGAAGCCTTCTGCACACATGGAAAAACTAAGCGGGTAAAGCAAAAGGAGTTTAATTGGTTAGCATGTTTAAAAAGGTGGGCCCCCTGTCAGAAGAAACCCATGCTCAAGAATAGTCATTAAGCAAATGTTTTGATTAAACAGGGCTCTTAGCAGGTGACGTGTGTGCCTAAAACACAGAAGACTAGGGAGTGACAGAACGGGAGTGCGAGTGCACGCACAGAAATAAGATAGATGATCCTTAGCAGCACGGATGCTGTTTGTCAGTTAGTGCTGAGACAACATGGTAGATTTAATATCAATAATAATAATAATAGTTTTGAAAAAATGTTATGATGCATGATAAAAAGGCATGCTAATTTTAATTAAATTTTAATTGAGGTTATTTCAATTAGTACCTAATCCAATAACATTTCAATGGTATATTAACCTTGATAGGATGCATTTTCTCCTTTCTAAAAACTGTGTTGGATCACATACAACAAACTAGAATTTCATCTGAATCTAACCTGAAACCACCTTTTCTGTTCTTAGCATTTTTGTGCATCAGCAGACTGTATGTGAAAATTCAACCTGTGAAAATTTAACCAGTAAAATAACGGTACCCTCATATTATTGACTAACACAAAAATCAAAAATCTATATCAATAAGCCATTTCATCTGCAATCATGCAAACACTACGAATGTCATTTGTGGGGGCTTGCATGAACTGATGGCATAGTGGTGCCCCACAGTTCCCGTGAGCCGGGTTCGACTCCTGTCCCGGCTCGTCTGCTGTCTGTGTGGGGTTTGGAGTTTCTCCCCATGCTCGTATCCCCCCGGTCTCACCTGAAGCCCTGTTCTCTGATGGCAAAGGCGGGAGTCTCCAGGGGCAGGATCTCTGATTGGACGAACAGTTCTCTCACCCTCCTGTCAATCACCTTGCCGTACTGGGCCCCCGCATCCAGGATCACCACAGCCCCCTCATAACTGTGCAAGGCATCTTTAGTCTCGCCACTGATATCCAACTGAGGGGGGGAATCCCATGTGGGTTAAAGCAGAAAGCAGTTACATTCATTAGGCCTTGTGATGTAATTAGGAAACATGTCGGCTGCGTGAAATGAGTATGACCTTGTGACCACAGACAACATGCCCCTTCTGACCAATGCAAATACAGACACATGAATCTTAGGGAGATGATGGACGGCTCGTGGCAAGAACGAACGCACGCACTCTGCCAGCCTGACCTCAGCAAGCTATGCACTGTTCAAACCATGCTGCAAAACACTATGGCATCGCATCCTTTTAAAAATAGCCTCACTTTGCTGTATGCTACCGGAACATTTTTTGCTATAATAAAGTTATAAAGTCAGGAAATTCTGACAAAATTAAGAAAAAATAGGTGATTTGAATACTGGATATACTCATTCCTAATTTTAATCAGATTCCACTGAATTTTTCTGTGGAAAAAGTGTCTACCCTAAAGATAAAATGAATCCGTGGCATACTTGTGATGTAATAAGTACTTCAGTTTCAGATCATGACACCTTCTGTAAACAGCACCATGTGACCAAAAAATAACTTACTAAACTTTACTAGTACATAACCAAGGCCCAAGGAGGTAGACTAGCAGTCACAACAAGGCACTCTAATTCAAGTAAAGCAGGGTTCAAGTAAAGTCGTACCACTAAGATTAAGTTTGCTTTTCTAAATTGAGATCTGGATCCATATTAAGGCCCACGCTACTTAAAACAAAACAGAAAAATATGTGGAAATTGATACTAAACAGAGCAACAAACTTCTGGTATATAAGGAATGTAAAGCACATATAACGTAACTACATTGCAACCAAGCGTTGCTCCGTTTCTCAAGTTAAATGTACAAGTCGTTATTTGTTGTTAGCGCTATAGTAGAAACCATTTCCACGTGCTTACACTACATTTTACTTCCGTAAGAAAACAAGTCACTTACTCGCATACACAAGCACTTCTAAAAACTTTAAGCCAGTGTCGTCGCCCTGAAATCGACAATGAACCGACATTAAATATGCAAGATAATCCCACTTGCAAACAGAAAAGATATTTCACACGGCATTGGCCTGTTATATACAGTCCTAAGGCTGAGGTCAGGTAGCATGATTCCGAAAGCAACCGCACTTCACTTTAGATGTGAGGCAGGTCAGACAATAACTCGGAGCAAGCTAAAACGCTCCGTTTACCGTGACAGGAATATGTTACGCGAGTTTCAGGGGGAAAAAATAACGAGGTTTATTCGCACTGGATTCAACATGTCATCTCGTTACGTCTGCGGTGCCTAGCTAGCTAGCTTAGCATAGCATAGCATTATATCTTAGCCTGGTTGGCGACTGTGTTAGCGCGTTAGCTTAGCTTAGCTTCCCTTTTAGCCCAAACTGCACTTCCAAGTTCAACTAAGACGTGTCGTAACTGAACTGAGTAGGTATTACTAGTGTTGGCAGTCTAAATATTAGACTTGTCGTGCAGTGAATACATTTGAACGAAATACCAACACCCACGTTAGCTAGATAACATCACCGGGCATGGCATACACGAAGTTTTTCGGCAGAGACAGGCCGTGTCTAGCTAACCGGGTGGGGGGGGGGGGCTACCCCGCGGACCGAGCCGTGCTGAAGCGGCACCCGGGCCACTACCAGGACTCAAAACAACGAAAGACAGTGCAACAAACCACGCTCATCAGTTCGACGTTTGTAGTTTCAGCGGTTTGTAGGCCGGCTTGCTGACCTTGGTATCCCCGTTACACAGCGCCATGAGTGCCTGAAGTGAAGCGGACACCTATGTCTGAGAAGATCCTCCCGGTTGGTCCGTGCTGAGTGTGATCCGGTTTGGTGCGCCGACCTGCGAATGAGATGCCTGTTCCCACAGCAGCTCCCACTGCGCTATGACTCCGCTGCGTTTTACAAGAGATTAAAAATCTCAATCTCCCAGTATTTTACGGCTCCAGCGATACTACTCCACTGCGCTTCAAGCACTAAGAGGCTCGTCTGCTCTCCGCGTACTACGCTCCGTATTCTCTCTAGCTCGGATGCGGACGAGAATTTGTTGGAAAAAAGGAGGAGTTTGAGGCCGAGTGTCGGAGCGAAGGAAAAGTTTCTCAAGGATCGGATAGAGAACTTATGTTCACTGTACAAGCTGGTTTGGTTTCAGTTACAGCATGCGAATGTAATTTTTAACTTTGCCTTCACAGTCATGTAACACAAGTCTTTAAATGAGGTCGCGGGGTTTAGGGTTTTCTCCGAGTACTACTGCTTGGTTTGAAACAGTCGCAAATCCTTTTTAATTTAGTATATATATCTGCTACTTTATTTAAACCCGAACTAAGGATAAACGTCTTTACTCAAAACAATATCAAAATCAATATACAAACGAAAAATTAACTTGGCCCCAAATCAGCAACAATGGTGCAACGTGTATCAGCCTCGAGCAACTCAGTAACTCAGTGAGTAATTTGCGCCCAATCAAATAATAGAAAATATGATAAATACATTTTAAAAAAAAAGTCTCATCTTTCCAGTGGACAAATCTTTGTCTTCATACTTAGGATTTCTGCCAAAGGTCTGTTTGAGGTGCATCTCTCTCTCTCTCTCTCTCTCTCTCTCTCTATATATATATATATATATATATATATATATGGATGGACTGAGACTGATGATGTGTTGGAGCCACATCTGAAGCTTAGGGGTTGTAGCCCCGGATACCCCTATCTCTACTTGGTATTAACTTTCCACATTCTCTCTGGTTCTTGTTCCTGGTATTTGTTTTCAACTTTCCCGTCCATCACTTGGGACTGCCATCTCTGCTGTTACCACTGCTGTTTTCTGTATCTTGTCCACTATCATGATGTCTGGTTGGTTCTCCACTGCTTGCTTATCTGTCTGGATCTGGAGGTCCCACCAGATCTCAGCCTTGTTGTTCTCCACCACTCTCTGTGGTTCCTTACATGATATGTTCCTGTATATGATCCCTGCTACTCAGTGTATGATTTCCCTGCCAGCATCTTGCATCCAGCTGTTAGGTGTTGTATGTGCATTCTAGGTCTCGGGTCTTCTCTGGTTTGATACAGTCCTGCTTCATTTGAACTAGTACTCTCATGCTACCATGATTAGAGTCTCAATTCTGTCCTTCCATCCTGCCTTTTCAAGCCATTGGTAGGACTGTCTTATGTCAGCCACTCCTGATATCTGTCAGTGGTATATTCCATGCTGGGTCTTATCCGGCCATGTCACCTCCACTGTTGAGATGTATTCATGCATGTTTGGTGTCTCACCCTGGGTGTACACCGTGTAGGCCCCTGCCTCTCCTTCCAGCTGGGGTGACAGATGCTGTATCTTGGGTGGAACGTCCCATACATTGTGAGGAGTTTTCTGGTCGTGATGTCACAAGCTTCCAGCTCTTCTGTTGGCCCACTTATTGGGCCTGCTAGGTAAGGGTTAAGATAGAAGTTGCTGAAGACCAGGGTTCACTCCACTCACTACAAATGCAAAATCATTACTAACACCAATAAAAGTCTTTGGATAAGACTCCTAATGCTCCAGTTCTCTTTCCACTGAGACATGAGATCACGAACAGAGAATCATGATGGATGAGGTTATATATACACAGACATTTGTTTTTCCTGATAAGAATAAATGTTTAAAATAACAGCAGTAGCCAATGATTTGCCCAATGAAGAATTTATTTACATAATGCAAAATGCCTTCCACTAACTTTCTGGAGCTTTAGAAACATTAGCGCTTTGGGGTGAAGTTTATATACTTTCCATCACAAAGAAAGAACTGTCAGAGGGTAACACGTGCCTTCTTGTGAGAGTTCCATCTAGTGGGGTAAAGTAATAATAACAGAGTAGGCACATCTCATAGACATAGGTACAGTTCGCACATGGAACCTCAGCCTCACTGCTCACCGTCTCTTTCTTGGAGTAACGTGGCTATCTAATTGCTCCCTCATGCTATGCATTATCTAAAATTCCAAGTGCACTTACCTCTGTAGTTTCCGAGTTGCAGAACCATTAGTTTATATTTTGTGCATTCCAAATTTGAGTCAGAGCAAGAGCTGTGAGTCTGATTGAGAGCTATGAATCAGAGCGAGAGCTGTGAGTCTGAGCAAGAGCTGTGAGTCTGAGCAAGAGCTGTGAGTCTGTTCAAGAGCTGTGGGTCTGAGCGAGAGCCGTGAATCTGATCGAGAGCTGTGAGTCAAAGTGAGAGCTGTGTGTCTGATCAAGAGCTGTGAGTCTGAGCCAGAGCTGTGGGTCTGAGCCAGAGCTATTGCATTGCTTTGAGCTGCAGCAACAGCTGCTGTCTTCCAGACAGATGCAATTCATTAGCATATTCAATAATGTCTTCCAAATAACGCTACAAAGATCATTGATCCTGCTAAAATGTTTCAGTGTATGCACCACTTGTCATGTGTCCACACTCATTGTGCTTTGTGTACTAAGCCTGTTTTTTGTTTCTTAAACAAAGTGCATGTGGCTCCCTGCACCACACTCATTCATTACCTCTGGAAAAAGGATCACAGGGATGTCCTTTTTTTTAGTAGACTAATCACCCTATTAAATCACACTCTCCACCAGAGAGTGCTTACACAGTACACTGATATCTCTTTTAATGAGACAGGTACATTTTTAGAGGTTGGTGTTCGATGACTTTGATGAATGTGCATATTATAAGGCTTTCTTTCAGCAAAAGCCCACAATGCTGGTGAAATTATTTTATTGTTGTTGAACCACAGCATGTGTAAGTACATGTAAATACTGGCATACAATCTGCAAGCTATATGTTATAGAATTCAGGCCAAGAAATGCTTAGCATATCACCATAAATAGAATGTCAATCTTTACCCCACCCTCCTCTGCTCTCTCTCATGGGTACTCTCTAATTACTGTGTTCAGTAACTAAGGATGGTCCATGTACCAGTGTCCCTCTATGAATGGTATAGCTATTTGAGGATAAACTCTCATATGGAGTTGAGTTCACGCCATTCGACATGCCTTGGACCTAAGGAAGTCTAGATAACCATTAGACATATTAACAGAGCAAGGAGAGTAAGAAATACAGAGGTAATGACTTAATCATTCACCTGTTGTATAATATTTTGAATGTTATATGAAAAAAAAGGCTTCTTTTTAAAAGGTAATTAAAATCATAAATGGACATTTATACTTGTCTTTTTGGAAGTGAAGAACAGAGCAATACCAGTATCACACTATTTAGGAACTGGACCAGAGTTACAGGTGCAGTTACCAAATACTTCACTTGAGGGCAGTGATCAGTCATGCATGAAACAAGTGGCTCAAGGTGTAGTTTCTTTTTGTTCATGGAATATGGAATGATGACATTCCAGTCACTGATAACATCAATCAACTTCCCTCTTATTGAGAACATTTTCTCCAGTCCTCATCAAATCTGTACACAAAAATAAAAATAAATTAACAATAGAACACTTCTACATTCTGTGGATTTTTAGCCCTTGGGGATTGCTTGCACAACCCAAACTTATTAATTAATCAAGTACACTGGCAAAGGAATGCTTTACTTTCCTGGAAAATGATTGTCTGGTGAAAAAAAATAAAAGCAGTTAAAATCAGAACAGTTCATATTAAGATTGTGGGAAAATTTGGGCATAATGCAAAAACTCAAAACACTTAACTCAAAACTCATAAGTCAAAAATTAAAACTCATAACTCAAAACTCATATGTTTCTTAATCGGCATAATTAACATTGGGTTGACTCAAAGTTGTGGTTCACAAATCATTAATTTGATAATTAAAAATACCGATAATTGATAATTAAAAATCTGTGGATTAGTAGCACACAAAAACATTAGAAAGGAAAAATGGCAGTTTATTTTCAGCATGGCTTCCAAACTGTAGGTCAGAGCAGCCATAAAGAGAAGCGGGTTTTGATTTAAGGTTGTGCAAGACATTTCTACTCCAACGTACTGGGTCAAATGTATTATGTCTGCGTGCTATGTGACAGCAGAAATGTGTCTGAAGATGAGACTAAAGACAAAAAATGTATACACATGAGTTCCAGGTGTTAATTCCTCAGCTAAAAGTGATTCGGTATGAATTGTTGATGAGCCTACATGAAACTAACCTGGACTATCTTTAAATCTGGCATTTAGTGACTTTAAAGTGTAATGTAGCTGCTGTCCTATATCATACGTTGTCAAACCACACAAGTGGTTTGTGTCTGTGATGATCTACCATGCCATAATACCAATGTAATGTCATTGTAGTATAATGATTTTTACAGATGAGCCCTGCCTCTTGACACACAAGAATGATCACTTTAAATGTTTGGGTTCATATAGAAGATTTCATGTATTGGATTAAATTAGATTTCCTGCTGATAGATTTTGGGGTTTTCGAAACAGATCTAGTAATAATAGAAAACTGCTAATAGAAATGTTCAGCGGATGTCTAGTAGTTATTCAAGTTTTGCGCTAAAAAGCGGAACCCTAAACAGGAGAAATAAGACACGTCAGCCGAAGAGTGCGGAGCTATTTGATTGGTGCACAACGACAGACACCGCTTCCTCGTTTGTAGAAATTGAAACCTTGCACTCTGTGAACACCAGTTAGTTGGGTATGCTGCTATTTCACGGGTATATATTTTTATACAATATATTGTCGCTTTTAAGTCCGTTGATGTTAGGTAGCTGCTCTCTACTCCGTTTTACACATTTTATTAACTAATTAATCGTTAACATGGCATGCGGCGTGTCGTGTTGAAAGGTAAGCACGCACCTACATGTCCTTGGCTGGATATCCTTGTCATTATTCTTGTCATTCTTCGTTATGGGCGTGTCGTGTTTTTCCGTCTTGTTCTGCTATTAGCTTTGTTCATTTCGTAGTTAAAACTTAGGGACCCTGGTGCTGCCAAGACCCGGTTGCTTCTTGGTGGAACAGCGCAAGATCCTAATCCGTTTACCATGTGTAAAGTGTAATATCTTATAGTTAATGTTTTTCCGAGCCACCTTCAGTCATCATTGTTTTGGTGTTTTCATGACACCAGTGGTGGGCCTGGCGCTGTTCCTGCTAACTCATGCTGTCTGTGCATTTTCAATAAGAGCAAGCTACTTGCTGCTGAGGCTCTTACTCTCACTCTGATTCGTGATGGGCCTCAGGCTGACGTGACCTTTTCTGGTTGTAGGGCTGCTGCGGGCCAAGGTGCTTTGATGCCCAGTAAACTAACATGGACCTGTCCGAGACCATAGCGCACATGAACGGAAGACAGAGGAAGCCCGCGGTTGGGACCATGGACATGAGCGTCCAGGGAGTCGACCCACCGGATGCGGGAGTGGCGGACGAGGAGGGGGCTCTCTTGCGAGTGTCGGACAGCGAGGACATGCGGCTGAGAGCGCGGGTCGATGTGCGTGGTGAACTGGGCAGCGTGTCGCTGCTGCTCTTCCTCTACATCCTGCAGGGCGTCCCCCTGGGCCTCGCCGGCAGCATCCCTTTGATCATGCAGAGTAAGAACGTCAGCTACAAAGATCAGGCCTACTTCAGCTTCGTCTTCTGGCCCTTCAGCCTGAAGCTGCTCTGGGCGCCGCTGGTGGACTCGCTGTACGTGCGGCGCTTCGGCCGCAGGAAGTCATGGCTCGTGCCCACCCAGTACCTGCTGGGGCTCTTCATGCTGGGGCTCTCCTTTACCGCGGACTCCCTGCTGCGGACCGACGGGCAGAAGGGGCCTGACGTGGTCACCCTCACCGCCGTCTTCTTCCTTCTGGCATTCCTGGCCGCCACACAGGACATTGCGGTGGACGGCTGGGCGCTGACCATGCTGTCCCGAGGGAACGTGGGGTATGCCTCCACGTGTAACTCTGTGGGCCAGACGGCCGGTTACTTCCTGGGGAATGTGCTGTTCCTGTCCCTGGAGTCGGCTGACTTCTGCAATAAGTACCTGAGGTTTGAGCCTCAGGAGCAGGGTATCGTCACACTGTCAGGTATGGAGAGAGGATGGTCCTGATGACGACTTTTTTTGTGTCTGATTATTATTTATCTTGAACTCAGCATTAAGTGACTTAATTGTTCGGCATGAGAGGTTTAAATGGTTATGGTGACAAACACACACACACAACCACACTTGCACACAGATACACAACCACTGGTGGGTCATAAATAGAAATAGCCAGAATATAGATCATTACTGTTATTCATTATATTCTGCATTGATGAACAATAAGTTAATTCAGGTAACGTTATTTGCAGGTACCGGTTCTGTGCGCATGGTTTTATAGATATTTTATTTTTCATGTTGGTTTTTTCATGTATGCCTCAGACTTCCTGTTTTTCTGGGGGATCATATTCATGGTGTCTACCACCTTGGTGGCCTTCATAAAGAAGGAGAATGGTGCACCGCATCGCTCCAAGAGGAGACCAAAAGAGGAGACTCAGGGCGTCATGGAGACCTACCGGCTCCTGTTCCAAATCATCAAGATGCCCACCGTTTTCACCTTCTGCTGCCTGCTCCTCACATCAAAGGTACTACAGCTACGTTAAATCACCTCTACAGAAACTGGCAGATTAAACAAGTAATGGATCTTTTGATCTAAGAAACTATTTCCAATGGTGGCGGTAATGCATGTCAAAATATCATGCTCATTTTTTTCAGCTCATTGTATAAGGATCGTAAAACGATCATCGAATCAGATCTAAGCAGAAAAGTGCCTCACGTGGTGTCTGTCATCTCTGTCCGTTTCAAAGTTTTGCATTGCTTCCCTCTCCCCACCCGCGTGGGTCAGATTGGGTTCTCTGCAGCTGACGCGGTGACGGGGTTGAAGCTGGTGGAGGCGGGCGTGCCCAAGGCGGAGCTGGCGCTGCTGGCCGTGCCCATGGTCCCGCTGCAGATTCTCTTGCCACTGGTGATCAGCAAGTACACAGCGGGACCGCGGCCGCTCGACGTCTTCTACAAGGCCTTCCCTTTCAGGTGCCTGAAAACCCGCTCGTGCTGTTACAATGTCCCGCTCAGATGAAATCCTTAGCAAATGTTTACACTCATTCAGGAAAAATGTCGAGTTTTCTCAACACTTATAATAGCTTGACTTGCCTTGTTTACTTTATAATGTTCGCTACTGTCAGAACTGACAATATGATTTATTAATACAATACTTGATACACAATTTTTCATATGCATGCTCTAAACTAGTACAGATGCCCGCTTAAATATATATAAAAGAAACCATGGTAAGCCACTTTTTAATCACGTTTTATGTGGTATCTATTTATAACCCAGCGTCACATCAGTGTACAGACCCTGGTACCATAATGGCCCCAGTGCGATGATGCGTATTGGATTGGAGTGGTGTGTGTATTGGATTGTGTGGCCTTTGTCAGGTTGCTGATTGGTCTGGAGTATGCACTACTGGTGTGGTGGACTCCCAGTGTTGGGCACAAGGAAGGCTTCCCTGTGTATTATTACGCTGTGGTGTTGCTCAGCTATGCTGTGCATCAGGTGAGCCTGCAAAACGATTGAGTGTCACATCTGCAAAAAACCCAAAACAAATAACACTGAGAATAATGTGTGCAGATTCACACTAATCAAATGCTACACATGTTTTCTGAAAAACTCTTTTTTTCAATAAACAAAGTTGTTTTGTTAAGCTTTCAATTTCATAAACTGAAAATCTTAAGACTCCTGTCTCTCCACTAGGTGGCAGTGTACAGCATGTATGTGGCTTGCATGGCTTTCCATGCTAAGGTGAGTGACCCTGTGATAGGGGGCACTTACATGACGCTCCTCAACACGGTGACTAATCTTGGTGGGAACTGGCCCTCCACCCTGGCCTTGTGGCTGGTCGACCCCCTCACCCAAAAACAGTGCCAGGGAGCGCCGGGCCAGATCTGCAGCTCAGCCGAGGAAGCAGGGGTGAGTCCTCCGTTTGCTGTGATGTGCGCCATTGTTATTATTAGTCCAGCCTCAGTCAAGGTTGCCCCACACAGCTTGGCTTCCCTGTTAAATTTAGGTAACGAAAGAATGTGCCCCTCCGAATCACTTACTAAGCACTGTGTGCTGAATTTCTTCTGTAGTGCAGGCTCACTAACCTGATCCCCTCGTTCCCTTTCTCTTCCACAGTTGTGTGTCAAAGAAGGCGGCGTGTGTGTGACTGCTCTGGACGGTTACTACGTGGAGTCGTTGGTGTGTGTGCTGATAGGCCTGTGCTGGTGGATCTTCTTCGGGAAGAAGATGAAACGGTTGCAGGAGGAGAGCCCGTCATCTTGGCACTGCCGCAGCTGCAAATAACAAGAACACCAGAGGGTGACATTGGCCCAGTGTCTTGGACCCCTTAAAGGAATCATTTAAACACTAATGTTGCTAACAGTATGTGAGAACCCATTGGGGACCGTTTAGCATAATCTCATCTGCATTCCTCTAAAACGACCTAATGCGTTTCACTTCTTATTAGCGTTAGCGTTTTTCAATGATCTCTCCCACACACTTCTCTTTCTCCTTTGTGGACACACAAAGCCTTGCCTTGCTTTTACTCGAGTCCTCATTCTTGTAATGGCTTTTTTTCAGACTTCAGTCAAGCTATTGCTGGACTGAAGACCCTGAAAAAAGATGAATGTTTAACCTTTTGGGGGTTTAAACAGTGCGATTTTCTGTACTGCTAAGTCCATAGGCTGACTGCTCTCCTGCTGTTTCTCCGAGTTTAAAATGGGGTCAAAAAGCTGTACTGTAATGCATATTGTAAGCCATACCTGAATGTAGGTATTTACTGCTTCTAAGGTTCAGCATTGTACTTGGTCGTCTCTGTTCTGTTATGCCAAATATTATTTAATCAGGCTTTTTTTAAATTTTACTTGAGTTCCTCATCCTTTGTGGAGTTGTTCCCCCCCCCCCCAAATGAAGAGCGCCAGTAATTATTGATTCAGAATGGTTACCTCTGCAAGACTGTCAACTTGTAGCTCAGCATAATTTGTCTTAATTTGATGCATTTTTTTCTTTGAATTGAAGGAAAAAAAAACCCAAAACTTTTTTTTTTTTTAAAAAGATAGTACATTAATTTTGTATTCACATTACATACTGCTCTATCCTTTCTTGCTGCTAAAAATGTGATTATTTTGATGTCCATTTGTGAATTTACATGAAGGATTTGACCCACATCAAACATCCTACTTCAAGTAGTTTTCATATGTAATGCTTATTTTTCTTAGAGTAGCAGGAGTCGTGAATAATCATAACTTATCCGGCTTAGCCGAAATGAGAAGGTGGTGTGCTCGATACACCTGCAGCCACACCCGGCCTGTGGTGTAAAGCTTCTTCAAAATAATGCTTCCCTGAAAACACCCCTGCAGATAAATCCACATTAAAGCTGACGGAGGCCCATAGCCTTATTCAAGTAACATTATGTGAAGTGGCTCACATTCAAGAATGTGTTCATTTATAGTGTTTAGGGTGATGAGCTGAGAGGGTGTGTACTCGCACCTTCTGTTCTCATAGTATCAGACTAGCATAGCATATCTGTGTGTGTGACTGAATTCCCCATACCTGCTACCACTGATGTCGTTAAGGAAAGAAACATCTGTGTTTTCTGTCAGTGTCCAATGAATCATGGTCAGTATGGTTCCCCCCCTATTTATATGACCTGTTTTAGTGATGGTGTTCAGTGTGTGAACTTTTACATTATCTGATATTATAGTAAGTCACCAGCATTTGGAAGAGTAAACACAGGGTAATTGTATCTCACCTGTTAACTGGTTAAGTTAATCACTTGATTTATGTTTAGGATCCTTTTGAAATGTTTTTCTTCATGTTAATGCTTTTTTTTTTTTGGTGGCATTAAAGGATATTTGGAATATTTTCCAAGGTAGTTATGTATGTAGGCAAATGTTTTTTTTGTAATGAGGACTGCAGTTACTGTGTGACTGTATTGATGAGACTTGGGAATATTTTAAAAATGTAAACCATTCTGAGGAACATTTTAGATGTGTTCCAAAACTTAAACATTTAAGAAATACAAAGCATATATTGCATGTTATTAAAATGATGTCATGCAACTCTGATGGTCTTTTTGGTGGGGTGGTCTACAGGGTCTGTAGCTCATCTGTTGTCATGCACAGTTGGAGTTAGCCATTTTGTCGCCCTGTATCAATGGTCTGCCTCTAGGTTCTCCGAGCTGGATATGTTGGGCTTGGAAACCACTTTAAACCCACCAGCAACAATACCATGTTACTATTATCTCTGTTAATGCGGTATGTTCCTTGTGTACTGACTGGTCAGCAGACAGTTTGTGGATAGAAACTGGCCAGTGAGAACTTGGTGGAGAGTGACACTTAATTTGCATGCCGCTAGTATACACACCGCACAGTAAAATGCGGCTATAGCTGTAGGTATGAAGAAGAGACTTCTGTTTAGGTTTAAGGGAAACGCCTTATGCATTTTCTGAGCTAATTCCCTTTCCGTCTCTAATGGGCGGGGCTTCATTTTCTAAACAACATGCCGGAGTCGTGTTGTGACAAAAACGGGAAAAGCGAGCCTTATTTCTTCAATATTGTGACAGTAGCATCAAAGTTTGTTGACGACCATCTGTCTCTTGTTCGGGTAAGGCATTTTGTTTAGTGCAAAACATTACCACGGGCTCATGAGGCACCGCTAACTTGGCTAGGCAAGACGAAAGAGACCTGGACCCTTGACATTTCCAATATCGTACACTCTTTACTGTTAAACGGCAGGGGTCCAGGCACTATAGTTCACCTCTTCATTTGATTATTTTACTACCTGTATTTTCTTTATATTTGGAAACTGAATATAATGAAATGTCCCCTCGCAGAACATCAGCACGGTGCTTGCAGTAGCCGGTGTTATTACCATAGCGACGAGTATCAAGCTGGTAAATATAAGGAACCATTACAAATACTAATCACTTCTCCGTTCTGAAAATAGTGGCCTATTACGATATCACCCATTAGTAATTTTTAATATGATGCACTCTACCGTTTATAGTATTCTCACATATTTACATTGAGACACAGATGGTAACGTTGTGATGTTAGTAGGTTATGGTCCAGGTCAATTTAGTTGGACACTTAATGTAATTATAATTTAACCCGTTAATTTAATCTGTCTCATTCCTTCTCCGCAACATCCAGATTAAACTCTTTAATTTTTTAAAGAGACTAGAATGTTATGGATTATGGTAACGTGAAAAAAAAGTATATTGTTTTATAAAACAATATAAAATTATTTACAATGTATATGACATTTTAAATGATGCCTTTTATTTAGATGATTTATGGTTTATATATTTTCATTACATTTACATTTTAGGATTTACATAACCTTTCCTTGGGTTGGAACGTTTAGTTTTTGAGAAAAAAAAATTCATTTAAAATTGATGTTAACTGCTCTTTCTTTTTGTTATCAGATTACTAGGTTTGGGTCTCCTTCAGAAATCCCTGTCCGATTTATTGAGAGAACAGTTAGTATCAGAGGAAGAGTGAGACGTGTAACAGACAGAGGGCTTGAAGTGGAACATGTCCCAGTTTATGTCCCCATAGTGTCTCACCTGCTAACTAATCGTAAGAGCACACACAACCCCACATCCACAACCTTATCCCTCTAACACAAACCCCCATATCCACCTCAGAGAGACCAGTTAAAACAACAAAAAAAATTCACTTCCCATCTGAGGCCAACACGTTCATCCACACATCCGGTTGCAATTATAAATGAATCCTTGCTGCAAATCGCAGTTTGTTGGAAACACAAATGCACAGATAGTCACTGTTTCCTTAGTGTTCTTTCTCCATTATTGTGCAAGAGGAGGGTTTGTTTGCAGGATTGATCAAACATCTTTTCTCTCCTCATTTCATCCGATGGTTGAGCTGAGTTTGCTTTTGTATCTGTTTTATTAATCACACTATTTTCTGCCAGGGAAGAGAGTAATCTTTCTACTCCACTGTTCTGTTGAAATTTACAAAGCTTATGCCCTTTTTTTCTAAGCAAATTAAAGGGTTTGAATGGCAAACATTTGCACATTTACAAGATTTTGTTTCAGTTTATTTTAATGAGATGTCTCAGTAACATAGTTAATAGAGAAAAATGCCTTCTATAATTATATTAGTGTGCAGCCATGCCCTGAAAGTGGGTTAAAATGATTGAAATGAGCATTGCTCAGGTCTGTATTTATTGTTAACTGAAGTTAAGATGTAGGGATTATGACTCTTGTTGTGGATTCATGACTGTCTCACATGTTTATTCCATTCAGTAGTATCTTGTCTTCCTGACTCTTTCTCCATATATAATGGGCATCTGATAGAGTTAGAATCTACCCACATTCCCCATAATTATCTTTGTTCATTTATGGAAAACTGAAAAATGATCCCCAATAATCATCTTTTTCAGCAATAATATTTTCTTGCACAAATATGAGTCCTCCACCCCGCAGGGTGATGGGTTCCAAATCCTTTAGTTAATCTTGTCCATATAATGGACTCAGACCACAGAAAAGTCACCCTTCCTCTAAAACACCTTTTGAAGATAGATAGCTTTAATCCTTCCCCAACTTTTCCCATCGTAAAACTACTTTGAAGTAAAATCCTGGTGAGCCTGGTGCTAAAAGGGTCAGCGCACAGATATGGCTGACTCGTGGACTCTTCTTCTGCCCTCCGGCAGGTCAGCCCGTTGCCGCCCCCCTGCATGTGCGTCTGGCTGGGGTGGAGCTGACCCCACAGGGCCAGGACTGGCTTGCTCAGAGGCTCAGGCCAGAGGAGGCAGTCTGGCTGCGTTTGATTGGTCGCCAGGGCGACTGCCTCCATTGCCTGGTGTCTGTCAGCAGGGTAGGTGAGATAACATGGATCTGCTGGTTCACATCATCCCATGAAAAAGGCGTGCTTGACCGATGATGAACCTTCAAGTAAATGTGTAAACACATTTAAATGGTTCTTTCCTTTTTGAAATGAGCAGCAGAGGTATTTCATACTTGTCAGGTGATCTCTGTTTAAGGGATAAACACTAATGAGTTAGCCCACAAATCTTTCTTTCAGCTGATGAACCGCATTTGATCATCACTCATTTTTCAAGCACTATTTTGAACTGTGGTGTCTATACACTTTTACTGTTATTTACACAAATGTTTTCACCCAAAAAAAAACCAACAACACGGTTATCTTGTTCTGCATAAGCAGAGGTCTCTCCATCCCTGCAGGGTCTTCTGTTTTCCACGTGTGTGAACCAGGAGGTCCTGCGACTAGGCCTGGGTAGGACCGCTCCTCTCCATGGCCTGGACCCTCGCTCCCGCCTCTACTGGAAGATCCACAAGCGGCTGCTCCGCTCGGAGCTGAAGGCCGAGAGGAAGGGGGAAGGCCTGTGGAAAGAGCCGAGTCGGAGCGAGCGGCTCATCCATGCCCTCAGAAACAACACAGTCATCATGGCGATAAAGAGGGCCTGGAAGTGGATGTGGAAGGGGAGGGACCAGTGATGCATGCGCACTGTGAAAGGGAGAAGACCGTCATGGCCGCCTGGGATGCAGATACCGCAGGATGTTGGAGGCAGTCCTCCTCACCCTGACATCTTTATTTTCTGCTAGATGTATTAGTGGCTTTTTTTTAGGCTGCATAAAACTAAAAACTCCACTTCCTCTAGCATCAGCACACATTGTTACTTCCATATTCCCTCACACCAGAAGAGACACAGGAGAGGTGAATTTAGTCATTCATTCTTAATCCTATTCTTCTAAAAGTGGAAGACTGGAGTCAGTTCAGTGCTGCTTAAGATCAAGGCTGGCAGGATAGGGGAATGTGATGTGTCTGAACATAAAAGAAGCGCTTTTATTCTGACGGTATGCTTAAAGGGAAGTCTGCATTGCCATCTTCATCTTGTGGGCACTTTGATGAAGAGAGCATTTGTCAGTTCTGGATCCGTTTATTTTCACACGGGCCCACGCGTGGTTCACCCTCAAAGATGTGTTTTCCAACCAGAAGCAGGTTCATTATTTAACCTGCCTTCCACATGCCTCTCTCAAGTCCATCAACATGGTCATAGTGACCAAGATCTCCTTATCATCTTCTATGCCATAATGCTCCTTTGTTCCTTTTCCCCCTCTAAGAAGGAGGAGTGGGGTGCATCGTTTTGCTGACAAAGCTGTGGGGGTATACTGGTTTTCCCCCTTGGACACAATAGGGTTGGTGGGGGGGGGGGGGTTGTTGCCATAGAAACACCTAATCCAGAAGACAAAGTGCATCAAAAAACATGGTATCCTCTCAGGGTCCTAGAGGCCTTCGACTATAAGAAGTAGATAGAGAGGGGAAAACACTAAGAAGAATGAATCAGTAAGATGTAGGGGATGACAAAATGGGAAAAGGCTTTCGGAAGTATGGATAGCTGCTCTCTAGAGCATTGTCTGTACGAATACTTTAGGTCTGTAAGGGTGTGTAATGGCACTGGAGCTTTTCTTCAATGATATCTGACAGATGTTAATGATAATAAATGCAAAACAAAAATCTGTTGTTGCTGTTGTGTTTGTGTATAAGCATTGTAAGAAACGTTTCTCTGCAAATTACTGCAGCAAGTGATTTTGGTGTCATTTAATGAGCTGGATCATTGTCATGGTTGATGTTCTAAGGCATTAGAACCTCCCATTCTGTCAAATAGCAAAAGTGTTACAGGAGGAGGTGAACAGCACATCTCAATGGGGAAGTGCGACTAAATCAGTCAGGCTGCAAAGAGTTAAATAGAGTTGTAGACCAGCATTCTGTGGATCCTCACAGTGTGCGTGGAGTCTGAGGAGGTCCTGTGTAGGAGGGCCCAACACTGCTGACTCATCTCTTAGTACCACTCACTCCGCACTCTTACAGAATCTCAGAACAGGCATTTAATTCCAGTTCCCCTTCACTATGTAAGAGAGTTCAGGGCATTAGGAAGTTAAAACTGATCCTGGGTGAGGGTCTCTGGTGTGTGATGGATAGCGTCACTATGGCTCCATATGCTGTATTCCTAGTGAGTGTTGGTGTGTAAATTCTTTACACAATATAGCGATATGGAAAAATATCTGGAAACCTCATTTGATGATAGTGTGCCTACAAAAAGGGCCTTGTGAATTCACCTAATCTTCCTGACTGGTCTTTGTACTTTACAGGTCTGACATTCAGTCTAAAAACCTCAAATGGATGATGGCTGCAGGAAACTGCATAGTGCGGAAGGAGAGCGAGCTGGAGGAGTGTGGCCTAGCCGCCGCCCCTTTTACTGTGCAAATGTGACCAGCAGCCATGGTGGGATTCTTCGCCTCCTATTGGCCCCGTGAGTTTGAACCAGTAGAGCGCATAAAAGCAGCGTGATTGCTGGGTGCAACTCTGACAGACTTTGAACTGAGATAGAGGTAGCGGTGGGAGGGAATCTGTGGGACGGACAGACGGACCGTTGAAAGGACTTCTGGAAATGCCTGCAAAAGTTTATTTTGTATGCATGGTGGAGAGTGATGGAGAGATTGTCACTCCTCGTTGAACTGAATCATGGAAAATTTGACTGCGTCCCACTTTCCTCATTTTCTGTTTTTCACATTAAAAGAGATATATGTACAACAGAAAGTTGAGTGGTGGGTAAAAATTAATAATCAGTAATTAAGTTGATCAATTTCTTTAAAAATCACCACTACATTGCATGTTTGAAATGAATTGTCTGCCATACACTTCATAAACACTAAATAAAAAAGTTTTTTGAAAGTCATGTAAATAATAAACAACTTAATAAATATCATAATTACAACTATATGAAGAAGGACTACGTTTTATATTTGCAGCTAAATGAACAAGCACCAGCAAATTAATGAATTCATTCGTTCATTTATTCATTCATTCATGGACAAACGGGTGGATATTCATAAACTCACTAAAGTTTAGAAAGAAAGTCTAGAATTGCCCTTATCCATTCTCCTAGTGGACATTCTTGCTTCCTGGCTTAAGTTACCTAGTTGAAAATGCCCGATGAATGCAACCCGCCCCCCGGGTCATAATACTGCAAGTCCATTCCTGAGAGTCCGCCGCTCGTTTTCCTGGAGCCGGTTAACAGAGTTTGAATGAGAAGTGGTGCGGTGGCGGTATTACCCCCTACGAGTTCGGCCAGTTGAACGGTAAACAGTGCCTCTTACGTGCAGTTTCCCGAGTTTGACGCCCTTTGAAAAGACATACGCCTAGGGAAAAAAAGATGACAACGTTCCCGTGAGTTAAATGTTTCTAACAACAGAGCGGAATTGACTTAAGGAAGTTCAGACAAGAAACCAGTAAGTGCTTTGCCACTGTTCTTTGCTAAACAGGTGCGGTTTTATCTCCGGTAAATCTAAGCCCTATTTGTGGTATTTGTTAATCCAACTGTAAATGAATGCGTTTGTTTTTCTAGCTATTATAGCCGATGCTGAGTTCATGGTAAGAAAGAATGAACTTTCTGATGTTGTTGGGAACGATTCCACACCAGATTACTGTAGGCTAACGTTACACCACACGGGAACCCGGTTCAAATGGTGCACCTGTTCAGCGGGCTATACAAATTCAGCCCATCCAGTGACCCCGTTTCTTAGTTTCAGTTACATATGGGGAAAAAAAAAAATTCAGTGTCCATTTCAAATAATGATGATACATTATGTTACACCATAAAGCCTAATAGTTACTACAAGTGAGTTCTTTTATGTTTGCTGTAATTAAAATACAACACAACTTAGGAAACCTAAGAATATATAAAGTGCGTCCTGGTTTCACGTGTTCTTTGCTTTGTCTGAGGGAGGTCTCTATCTACCAGCAAAAGCTTTTTATGGAAACGCAGCCTGTGAAGCCGATGGGGCGAGTCCACTCCTCTCGTCGGATAGGTCCTGGGGGTCCCAGGTTAAAACCCCGCTGCACGTGATTAATGACGCTCCGCGCACGCGATGTAGCAGACGCGCGCAGTTTTTACTGGGAATTCGCTCATGACGTCGCACTCGCTGTGGCCTTAGCTTTCGCGCGCAGTGCACACGCCTGTTTTCGTTAGTCTCGAAGCTTCCTCAAGATTGCACCCTTACACCGTTACTGGTCTTTGTCCAGACAGAGACGTCCCAGAACGTGTTTACTTTCCTTGATTCTAAGTCCGCGCTCCTCTAAACTGAACTGGTCATAAAATATTGCCCGGGTGGAGTAAATCACGTACTCACTGAACGTTAATAAAACGGTGTAAGCGCACCCTGCTCGCCTCTTTGACATCCTTGACCGAGATTTGCGAATACTCCGAGGACAGAAGGATCAGTCTTTGACCGCGTTTCCTCTTGAAAATACGATAGTGCGTATTAACTCAAAGCTAAAGGCTTTGATATCGTATTGCGTTTGTCTCCTCTGACCTTACTGATACCTGCTGTGTTTAATGCACATGTGCTTGGATCCTTAAGTTCACACATAGCGGCCACTGTATTAGGGTTACTTACTCTATAGTTTGTGTGTGTGTGTGTGTGTGTGTGTGTGTGTGTGAGAGAGAGAGCGCGCTAATGCAATGCATTTGAATTTGCTCTGTTCCATACACAGGAGTATCAGCAGCAGCAAATTAAAACTGCCCCATCAAATAAATAAATAATTCAGTGTTCTCCGCTTGACTGACTCTCACATCCGGCCCTTATGTACAGTCTTATCCACTTAGAAAGCACAGCACTAAGCCGTCTCTCATTAAAAGCGGCAGCAGTAGATCAACCCCTAAAGGGCCCCGGATTTTATTAATTAGCTGTGTTCATAAGCGCTTTCATAAGCCATATTTGCGAATGCTTTTAGAAGTGAATATTAAAAGCAAAACACCTACCTTATGGTCACGGCCAGGTTGCTAAAGAAGGAAACCAATACATTCTTACGTTTCCTTAGACTCTGGTTCAGTCACTGACTAACTTCAGCAATATTACAGTGGGGCAAAAATGATAATTACAATTTCCAGTTGACTCTGAAAGGTTAGTCAGGTATAGGTGTGGTGTAGGTGTATGCAGAAGGCACTGAGTAGTTATGCTCTTCCCATGTCCCCCCCCCCCCCCACACACACACACAATCACACAACCACACACATACACACTTGAGGAATGTCCCATTCTGCAACTAAGACAATCCTAGTCCTTGTCACCATGATACAAACTCCTCTGGTGTGTGTGCGTGAAGGCACGTGAGGGGTAAAATGACTCCAGTGTATTGGGCATATCATCTAACTGTGTTGCTCTGGTGTAGCACAGGCATGGAGTCAGGCCAGTATGTTGCCTTCTGAATTATTTAACCTTTATTCTCATGGACAACAATTGCCTCCAGTCAGTCTTGCTGTTGATTTCACTGGCTCTGAGATTTGACCCTAGGGTCGGTTCGCTGTTTTTCAGACCCTGATCGAGATGGCCTGCTACTTTTGTGGTCTGGCCAAAGTTGAGGGTTTCCACAGAATTTTGGAAAAAGCTGCCTGATTAAAACTTCTACAAATCTGTGAAACACAACGAAAGGCATCACCATCGAGTAAATGTTCTGAACATCACCGTGGAGTAAATGTTCTGAACATCAGACGGACGTACACAGAGCTTCTTTTTCTTCCTCTGTGGTAATAGTGGAGTTTTTTAAATCCTTGGTGACTAATGTTGTAAAGATATAAAAGTATTGTGTATTAGTAGGGTATGCTGCTCTCACTGTGTATGTGATTAGTTTATATTTGCTTGTTTGTCAGAGAAAGTAAGAAAAAGGAAAAACTCTAGGACAGGTCAAAGGGCACTAGGGTCCCGTGCCCCAGAGTGGAACTGGGGGCTTGTAAGAGTCTTGTTTTATAGCTCCACAGAGAATAAAGTTCATAAGGTCACTTGTCCCTGTCTGATCCATTTCTGAATGATGATACCTCTCTAGTTCCAGACATCCTGGTGTCTATGCACACTATCAGCTCTCTCTCACATGCACACATATAAACCTATAAAGAAATACATACCTGTTTTTTTTCTCTTCTTCTTCCAGTGGACATACTAACAGCAGGTAAGGGTCTTTAGCCTGGAAATGTCACATGGCTTTTCTTCCCCTTCTAGAGTGTTACCTGGCAACACTGGAACCTTGACTTCCCCCTTCTGGCCATACCCAGAGTGTCATTTTTCCTAATACCCATTAAAGTGTTATTCACTGTATAGCAATCCTCTCAAGAGTGCAGACTATTCCTGAGCAGTTGTAGTAACAGATTATACCAGCAATCAGAGCTGTTGACCTCTCTCTCTCTCTTTCTTTCTTGCTCTCTTTCTCTCTTTGTTCACGAGAGAGGCGATCTTCCTTAAAGACTTCACTGAAATTATCTTAAGTCCATTTTTTGAAGCCAATATGATGATTTTGCTTACCAAATTCCTTGTGAGCCAATAAACAAGTGTTCTGTATCATTATGGATGATTGGTGCATTCTAAGTATCTCTTAGTTGGAGATGCGCGTGTGTTTGGCAAGGACTATTGTGGCAGGGTGTGGGAGAATTAGACACAGGTGCCATCTTTGTGGACCTCCTGCTCCCGGCTGGCCCAGGCCACATTAAAGAGCAGAAATTGAGATGCCAAAAAAGCAATCAATCACCACTGACTCGTTGTGTTATCCGTTTACGCTGCTCTGCTCTGCTGGGGATCTAGTGGCCGGGAGAACAGCTGCTGCCAGGTTAACTCCTGTTCTTTCTCCTTTAATTGAGTATTACTACAGAGCAAAAGAGAGAACCAGAAAGACACGGTGGGGAGGCTGGCGGTGGCTCATTACCCATGACGATGTGTCCTGGCTGATGTGCTCAATGCCTTGGCTGGTTATGATTATCAAGGCCAGGGAGGCAGTAGCCACTCATGTGCTCAGCTGCTGGGACTGCTCCAGTGACTGCCTCTGTTCAAAGATCAGCTGGAGGTTTTGTTTCACCAGCCTGGATGCACATTCGGGCACTTCTCGCTAGTCTTAGGGAAAGGGATTGGTAATTAAAGCAAATAATTTTCATAAAAATTGTTTGTAGATATTATTTAGGAGTTACACATAGACTAGTTTGTGATCTACAGAATGGACACAGTCCAGCCTTCCACTGTGCCTAGAAGCATATTTATGTGTATCGTATCCTTTCAGTGCCTAGACGGCCTTAGTCTACTGTAGGTATTAGATGTGGTAAGTTCCCTCTAGGGTTTGTGTTGCTCTGTGTCTTCATCCATTACTGCCCTTGTGGGTTCAGTCTGGGTGAGTGAACAGGTCTGACAGGTCAAAAGCCAGGGAGGGGAGTGAGGAGACTTATGATTAGATTATTTGGCTGGAGATCTAAGAGAACAGAGCAGATGGAAAGCCATGCTGTTGTACTAACAGAACCACTTACCACAGGGGGAGGGGGATAGACGGGGTGGGTCACAAGAAGCTCTCGTGTGGTTGGCTGATCAGAGGGCCTCACTGGAGAGCCCAAATCTCCTATTAACACACTATGACACTATAATCATGCTCAATTTCCTACTGCGCAAGGGGGCAGCTTGATTCTTAACTGACCTGTGCCTCGCGTTCATGTAGAAATGCGAGGGGGGGCCAAACACTTGTGACGTCCCTGAATAACTTTCACTGTTGGACAGGGAAAGACCTTCACCTGGTAGTGGCAGCACAGGCTTCCTGCTGGGTGAGAAATGGAGTAAATGAGTGATGGATTTAATTGCTGGGCTTGTTTACTTAAGTCTCAGAGATGTGCCTTGTCGTGTCTGGTACAGTTCTCCCTCAGCGTACGTGACCTTGGCCACTGCCAGCGAGCCCCAGTTACGACTCTTCAGATGGATGACACCTAAGACTCTGGCCATCGGTGTCCTTGCAGTGACCCTTTGATCATCCCCTTTGTCTCCTGGCACTGCTTGAGTGGAGCACTCCCTGCTTAATTTCCTTGGCCTTCTCTGGGCTCTCACGCCTGGCTCAGCCATACTTCATGACCCGTACACAGTCTGAGCACATGGCCCTCTGATGCCTCTCTTCCACACTGTCCATTGCTTCATAAGCCACTTCAGTGATTTATGTTACGTTTCCTGCCCCTCCGACCCCTGAACCCTGTTCCTCACTTATGCATCACACCTTTCTTCCACCCACACTCCCAAATACCTTACCTGCAAATGCCCCCGCACGGCACCTGTTGTATATCCATCTCCCAAAGATTTATGGGTAAAGAAGGGTGAAATTACCGGAAAGAAGTAGGAACTCACTGAGGCGTGTAGCAGTGTCCAATTTCTGCTTCTGTGATGAGACTGGTGGAGAATGGGGTCAAAGGGTCAAAATCATAAACTTTGACGGTGGACCTCAGTGAGGGCACAGTAGCTTGGGTGGTTTCCTTCAGGTCCTTTGTTCTGTCCGTGATGATTTATGGTTTGCGTGAAAGGGAGCTTGTACTTTTCAGACAATCATATAATATTAAACTAAAAAAACTGGTTTGGTGGCAGGCAAAATTTAGACAAGACCAAAATTATTTGGTTGGATTTACCTACAAATAGCAGTGACCAGTCCTTACAGGGAAAAAAGGATTTGGGTCATGTCAAAAGAAAGCATCACGTCAAAAAAACATAGAATCCTAGGCAGGAATGGCAGCATGTGGCATGCCAGTTTTATTAGGCAGGTCTGCTGTAAAACCAGAGCAGCGAGCGATAATAAGGCAACAAGACAACCAATAGCCGGCCAGAAAAGGTGGTACTCTCTCACCATCTCCTGATTGGGCACTTAAACATTTGACTTGCCCTGGGACTGAGAGCCAGTCCACTTTATTAAACCCTTAATTATCCGCACCAGATGAGGTCACACTCGGGGCCGCTTCGAGTCCTTCTGGAGGGCTGTTTTGGCTGTTTTGGCTGCAGGCTCTGAGTAAAGCTACAGAAGCCCTTTCGCTGGGAGAAGACGGCCCTTGCGGATCATCGCAAGCATTCATTAAGAGACCCGAGGATGCCGTCTGATTGTAGTTATAGGGCAGTGGAGAGAAGGCTTTGTCTCCTCTTGGCTTGGCGGAGCCTGATTAAAAATCATAAATAATTATTGCTTGTTTTAAATGCAGACTTGCACTTAATCAACTCTGGTATCTTTTAACATAAGCTAAAAATATCTTTTGACAGTCATATAATTTAAAGCTAATTTTACTAAACAGCATACTCTGAGACAATAACAGTTTTTGATGTCTATTGTAGATGTGTATCTTGTCAGCAAAAATGATTAAAGGGAAATTGCTATAACCTGCAATTTCTGCAGCAGACACACACACGCGCACACACATTTCTTCCTCTCTTTCCTCTTCCTCACCTATATTTTACCCTCTCCTTGTGGTCTCTGTGGTTTGTAATTTACTTGGAACAAATTTAAATATGGCATTTCCACTCAGTACTCAGTGTGCCGGCACGGCTATGGAGTTCGTATTTGTGTGATTAGAGTTCTTCCTCCTCCTCAACAACAGCATCATCATCATTATTAGTATTATTATTATTATTATTATTATTTTACTATTAACAGTAAAATTCTCTCTCACTCCAATAACTGTGAATTAGACATTGCAGTCACTGCAAATGAAATATTTAGGGAAAACATATCTCATTCTTCTGCCTTGTGTGTCTCTGCTTCTGTCCAGGTTACCCCTCTGTCCCCAAACCTCTGTCCCTCTGTCTTTGGCCCTCAAGGACTTCTGGAGGATGGACATGTCTGGAAGTCCACAGTACTGCCGTCATTTCCTGACGGACAACAGCACATTTCATGGTCAGTTTGGCGTTCAGTCAACACACTGCTGTTCCATAAGGGGAGGGGCTGGCATTGCTCAGATGGACAAACAAATTAAGTAAACATAATTATAATCTGTCTTGGCAAAGCGGTTTATCATCAGCAACTGTATCTTATGTCAGTGACTACCAGTCAGATGTTTGCTTCCAAATAAATCATAAAAACCTTGATGCTTAATACTTTCTTAATGGCTGCTTGGAATAAATAAAACAAGTAATAAATAAAACTAGGAATAAAAACAAGGAATCAATAAAACATTGACTAGATAAAGCCCTTCTCTCTAATGGTACAGTCCTGTTCAGGTGAGATTTCACATACTTGTGTAAGCACAGCAGTTTCTGTTCCATTTCATACACTGCACAGACCAAGGTATAAGTGCAAAGCATCCTGCAGTTAAGAACGTATTTGATACAGTTTAGATTGACTGTATGGAAATGTGATTCATGTCAGTAGGCACAAGGGGGCGCACTCGCACGCTACGAAGGCAATCTCCCCACGTAATGGACTATTAAGTGTGAGTATGCAAACGTGAATAGATTATACCGGCTGAGTCATTCCGGCTAAATAATAGGAAAACCGTTTATTTAAACACTGGAATAGTGCCATCGCCATCAGGCTGTCATAAAATATACAACCTGCTTTTTCATCCCTGTGTGACTATATACTATATTTTCACCATATTTAAGCCTATTACAAATACAGGAAAACATTCTAATCAACTAGTTTACTATGCTTTTCCCAAACACTGGTTACTGGGTGAGACCAGAGTTATTATATGTGATATTCTTAACATTCAGTAGAAAATGTCATATTAGGATGTTAATTATGTGGGTATATATTTAGAAATGCTCTGAGCAGGTTTGCTGCTGGACTGCGTCTTGTATATGTGTCATCAGATTAAGTCTGAATCACCCACTGGAGGCAAGCGAGAAGCAGGACAACCGCTGTGTCAACTGCGTACGTGTGTGTGTGTGCGTGTGCGTGTGTGTGTGTGTGTGTCTGTCTGTCTGTCTGTCTGTCTGTCGTAATACTGCAGTGCTCTGCTTGAGTGTTAGAAGTAGAAAAGGGTTGGTGTAAGGTTTGATCAGAGTAACAGAAGGCTTGTAACTCAGTCCCAGTCTGTCGGGTGTGCATATATCAGGCTTCGGGTGGAAGTGTGGAGAAGAAGCTGGCCTTACACTTGCAGCTGTAGTCTTCATCTGCTCCCTCGGTTTAGTTATTTTACTTAATTTTATTGACATTGGGCTCATTAGAACACAGCGATGTTTAGATGCTTTGAACTCCTTCATCATATTGTATCGTGATGTTATATCGGTGTATCTAATGGTGAGATACTCGATGAAAACCAGTTTAAGGTCTTATGGTGTGGTGGGTTGTGGGTTGATGTATGGGAGCAGGCTGAGTGTAGAGGAGACAGTCTAGCAGCCTGATGCCCATCAATGTTCCTCTTAGCTGTTTTATACAACACAGCTCAATGGTGCTGTAATTTAGCCCTCAACCGACAAGCTTATCACCCAGTTTGACTGACTGACTGACTGACAGAGAGAGCGAGAGCGCGAGAGAGCGAGAGAGAGAGAGAGAAAGAAAAAGTCCAACCTGTCTGGAGAGAGGAGGTGACAGGTAAATGTTGTGGTATGCTTTAATTAGATCCACTGTCCCTTACACCACTCACACACACACACACACACACACACACAGACTCTCTCTTTCTCTCCCTCCAAATCTCTGGTCAATTTGGCTGTCAGACTGTTGATGGTTTGTTTCTCTTCAGAGAAATCAGTGATGGAGGATGAGACCAGGAAGAATGGGGGTACAGTTGTGTAGGTGTGGAAATATTAGGAATGTGGACCCAGAGATCAAATCAGACTATAAAAAATGTTCTGTATGTGTGTGGGGTGGGTATACACAGTGTGTGTGTGTGTGTGTGTGTGTGTGTGTGTGTGTGTGGGTGTAATCGTTGTATTTGTGTGTTGCATAAACTGATAAATACCATGAACACCAATAATATCTTTCAGAACAACACAACCTACACACACACACACACACACACACACACACAGACACACACACACACACACACAGAACAGAAAAACATGGAGCTTTGATTGTTAAATGAAATATAATGGTCGATACCGAGGAGGCCAGTAGATGTCTTGCCACTCCAGACATATTGATCTTTTCGCTGACATCTCAGTCCACTCTCTTGCCTATCAATAAGGGTCTGCTCTGATCCAATCTTTGAACACCATTCTGGGACACTTTGACCTTCTGCTGAGGACAAAATGTTCTAGAATAACCAACCAAAGTCAGTGTCCTTCACAAAGGCATTATCAAAATGTTAAAATCACATGTGCACGCATACACAAACAAACACCATACACAGCAAAAAAAACACCCAAAATGATTCCATAGAGGGATCAGGGAGCTCTCTGTGATATCTGACGAGTCCTTTATGTATCAGCACTGACAGGCACCCTCCCCACATACCCAAATGCAAATGATGAAGATATGTCTCTGATTAGAATGCCGTGAACACCGCTCCCCCAATCCCAGACTGAAACTCTCATATATTTTCTAAGTCTTTATTTCCGCATTGCTGCTGCTGAAGTGATGAATGGGGCCGGGAAGCCCCAGGGACAGCTCTCGAGTCAGGCACACTGAGCCATTAACTGTCATTTCCGAGAATCATGGGCCACTTCTCCCGAACACAGGTTGTGCATAGCTGTAGTCAGAAAAGGTGACTCTACACTGACAGTGCAATTTAGTACAACGTGATGCTTTTCCTTTGTCTGGTGGGGCAAAAAGCCAAAAGGGCCCCATGGGTTTTATGTAAGTGCTGAAATGAGGCCAGCGTGAGAAGCGTTGTCACATGCCAGCTTAGCCTCACTGATGGAGCATAAACAAGGATACTCTGGGATGGATGTGTTTTAGATGGTGTTTGTTTCTTTTCTCCTTTTATGACAAACCCCAGTGTTCACTAACACCACCACCCAACCCCTGAATCATCTCCTAATTAGAAGAACCTAGCCATGCAGGCAAAGTCTTCTAGTCCCACTGAAGAGAGTCTCCTTCTGAGACCTGAGCCCATGGAAACATAGCTCGAGGTGAGCTTCATTTGATGTAGGTCCTAAACTCTGGACATGTGACAGAAAAGCATTGGTCTCTGTGTGTGTGTGCGTGCGTGTGTGTGCGTGCGTGTGTGTGCGTGCGTGTGTGTGCGTGTGTGTGTGTGTGTCACCACCCAGTCATACAGGAACCTCAGCAACTGAACACCCAGGATGACTGGAGCAAGTAGAACATCCATGAACTTTGTGCCCATCCTGAGTTCTGAATCAAGTGAATCAGATCTCACAGATTCTGATTAATCTATGTGGGTAGTTCACAATAATTAAATCAATACAATGAGTCAGAAAGCAATACACTAATTCAACTGAATTCAACCCATGTGCGCTAATAGTACTTTTTCAATTAGTAACTGGTGCCCACCAACCTCAATAAGCAACCATTTATATATGGATTTTTGTTTTGCTTCAAGTAATATAGAATGCTCAGTGGAATTTATAAAGAATCTCGCGGCATTAAAAATTAAATATTTAAAGGTGACTTGAATAATTAAAAAATTGTTATTGGTCACGCAGTTAAACATGTCTTACTTTCGACTTTCTTTTGTATAGGCGATACATAACCCATTTCACGTTCTTTGGCCTTTATTCGCTCGTCATCTTTGTTCACTAATCATCAACCTTGTTCACTAATGACATTCTTATTCAGTTGATACATATGGGCTACGACTGCAAGTCCGCGTGCAGACGCGTTGCATGGACTCGGTTTGTGCCCCCTCACTGCGACTGTCGGTCTCTCCGGGGCTGATAGATGGGAAAATAATGCTTGGTAGACTTGTGCCTTTTGCATCCAGGAACAAGGGAAAAAACAGTCGAGTTTAAAAAAAATAACCTGGCTCAGCACATGGCTTTTCAATGACCTAAAAGATTTGGCCCAAGAGATTCAGCAGGGTTTTCTTTCTTTTAAAAATATATTATAAATCAGATAAAGTAATTCAGAACCAGCCGTTTCCCCTGGAGTACGTCACCGCTTCTCTCTTTGCGCGTGGCTCATGTGTGACTGAGTGACTTGCGCAGATTGAACGATTTTAAACTCTGTGAAACGCTAGAGACAAGTATTGGGGTTCACCAGACACACAATAAGTGTAGCGATTAGATGAAAGGATATAAAAACCAACCTCAAATGACGTTTATTTCAATCTGTAGTTACTGTTCACGAAAAGTAGTGACAGAAATTTCTTTTGCAACATTTACTCGTTTGCAACGTTTTGCTGACAACTGTTACGTGGTTCCATCTGATCTACACTTAAATAATTAAGCTGTCTAACGCGCAAAAATCATGTCTGAGAAACTCAAGTGGTCAAACCTGTGGTCTTTGTAAACAATTTGAAATACAGTAGCGTTAAAGATTAATTATTAGACCCTCTTAGACCCTCTTAACTCACCCTGCAAACTCACCCCCACACACGGACACACACACACAAACGTACACAAATACAGAACGCACTCGTTTCGCCGAATGTTCGAAAACACCAATGAAACCAGCTAATAGCCTCCCGGGTAGAGCCCATGCGGACACATTCACTGTCGCTGTGGTCCCTGCAAACCGAAACGCAATGAGAGCAAAGCGAGAGAGCGTGCGCGCTGAAGAGAGAGGGCACAGAAGGAATGGATATTGGAAAGGTTCTTCTCGCGCTCCGGGATTCTGCATGTCCAAATGGATTTAGTTGTTTATTTTTCTAAGACCGATCTGGGATTGCACTGTGCATTTAAAAAAATACTTCGTATTTTGCTGAGAGAAGGAATGTTTGGAAAGGGTGCCAAAATTATATGGAACAGCGCGGTGACACCTGCTTTCTAAAGACCGTCCCTTTCGTTTCGATTTTTTGGGAAAGGATCATTTGGTTAACGCGATGTGCGCATGGGATCATCTATAATGGCAGAACTAGAAGTTTTGAAAAATCTCAGTTTTGAAAGGGGTGAGTCTTTTTTGCATTTTATTTTTACTCAGATATGAGGTGTCATATTTTTCTGCGGTATAAATTTGACCAAAGTAAGAATTGTGCTGGGATCAGACTACTACTACTTCTAATAGTAATTATAATGTTTCATTCCATCTAGTCAAACGAGAAACATTATATATAAATATATGCGTGTTTGTTTTGGGGGTTGATTTTCTTACTCTCCAGACACCCTTTAGGCTACGTTTGCTCTGGGCAGGTCGCTGTCCGTGGTGCTACAACGGAACGCATGTTCGCTTGAATGGGAGGGGTCGCGAAGTTCGTCTCGCGCCATTAGATTTCATACACTGTTGTCAACTTGATAAGTCTTTAAAATGAAGATATTCCACTCATTCGTCTTAAATGTATTCAGTTACTCTCGACAAATTATTCTTGTGGAATGTGTGGACACCTTTAACCTGAATTGATTACAATAAATCTGTGTACCACAGAATCGAATTGTGCTATCGCTTTACACTTCTCGATTCGATTTTATTTTGCTGTTGCAACCAAAAACATTCCTTCACACACATCGACTATGAAACACATTTCTATTGTAAGCCCAAGTCCAGATGGCGATATTAGGTCTGAATGTGCCCTCAGGACAACCTTCTTATAGGTACCAGGATTTTTTGACGCACGTCACCTCAGTCAGTGGCAACTGCGCAGAAAATGCTTGTAGGACGCGCACCTGCGTTATCATTAACGTGACACTAAATTCGATTGGCTTAATCTTTAAGAATACCAGCGTGTGAATTTCACCCTGATCTTAGTGACTGACTGCAGAAAAATGTTCAATTTCACACTAAAACCCTTTTATTAAGAAACCTTAAGGTAAAGATGATACAAATGAAATATACCTTAACTCCCATTCAGTTTTGAATAATCAAATGCAGAATTCAGCAATCTGTCAAATAATAACAATAAATTATACGAATGACAAATAAGTGTGATAACGAGCCGCTGTACTGAAGCACAAGGCCAGTTTGGGTGCAGAACTAACCTTAGAGATGGGAAATTCATGTTGCTGTGTGCTGCAGCTGAATTCTCTCTGCATACCACTTAAACCTCATGCTGCTTCTTATCGTGTCAGTACATTTACATTTGGCCGACGCTCTTATTCAGAGCAACTTGCATATTTATCAATGCAAGTCAGTAGATTCTTTACTTTCTGCAATTCTATGAGTCCACACTTGTTTATATTTATCCTGAAGTGTCTTTGTTTATGCACAGGTGTGTATTTACACTGTATGTGTGTGTACGTGTTTTCTGTGTGTGGATGTGTGTGCAAAGAGTGTCTGTCAGTCAGTGTGTACTGATGGATGGGTTGACTACAAGGAAGATGTGCGTTTTATGTAAGAATGAGTGCTTTATGTAGAAATGAGTGTTTAATGTAGAAATGCGCCTTCTCTTTCTGCACATTGATGAGGCTCGGCAGGTCTCCAAATGCTTCAGGGCACAAACCAAATGGCTCTTCTTTTTGCTTCTCCCCTCTTCTCTCCTCTATCTCCCCTCTCCTGTACCTCCCATCTTCTCTCCTCTCCTCTCCTCTCCTCTACTCTCTTTTCATCTCCCTGTATCTTATTCAAACTGGAGTTATCTGGTTGTGTATAAGATTTATAAACTCCTCTTAGAAAAGCTGTGCTTTGGGCTTCCCTGCAGGCTGACAGCATATTTAAGGGGCCTGTGTTTGTTGTTCCTGAATGTTTTCAAGTTGCTTACCTGTTTATACTTAAGTTTCTCTGAAATACTAGAATCTCTACTGTGGTGAAGTAATGCAGCCCTAATTAGTAGATATGGTGGAGAATAAATCATGGATTTTCCTTGTTGTCCAAGTACAGCTCTTGGGCATGAGTCAGACACCCTTAACCATTACAGTTTGCAGAATATTTCCTTTCAGTGCTTCCCGCTTAGCCATTCTTTGTGACACAGAGGAGATTAGCCAGGGCACAGAGGTGGCTGACTCTGTTCTCTGAGATACCGCTACTGGCAGTGCTCAGTCCGTGCACTGGGCAATGGCACAAGGCAAAACTGGGTAGGATGGGGGTCCTCCTGACCCCACCCAGCTGGCCTCCTTCCTTCTCCAAGAACATCCACCCACCAATTTTCCTGACAACAGTGCTTTGACGTCGGTCCCTGGAGCTGCCAGCAGGTGCACAGTCAGAAGTGGATTCGTGCATTCATTAGTGCTCTGTGCTGCTGTTTTCATGCCGCTGTAGGGCCCAGAAGGGGCTCCGTTCCTAGAGCAGCAGCAGTGGCGTTTCATCCCCCTTCCCAACCCACAATGCAGCGGCTGCAAGAAGCGCTGCGTTCCTGCGGCTGGCCCCCATTTGTGGGAGGAGCTCGTGGTTGGGATTCTCTGGTCTGCTGGGAGACTCCTGCCAGGAGATGTTTTCCAGCAGACATCCACCAGGCTGCTGTCCGTGGTCCTTAATTAGCTTCCGCACGTCCTATCCACCCCAAAGCTTTTTCAGCCATCAGAAGACAGATTTCTAATGATCACAATGACCCAAGCTGCTGCAGGACTTTCTGAATAGATGCAGCCTCTGCACATATGCAGTTAATTGCCTAGATATACTGATGAAATATTCAGTTTGTTACGTTTAGAATGCCAGTAATGTGGGGGAAAAAAACTGCTTGTGAAAGCATGCCACCTTATGTGTTAACCATGATGACATGCAAGGCCCTGTGGCTGTCAGGGGAAATTATTTATTAATGTGTGAATAAACGTGCGCTTTTTTCATGACGCTACAACTTTAGGCAGCAGCAGGATGAATGCTGAAATGTACATGAAGCATTCTTACCTGCTTGGATCCAACCAGCCAAAGCCACTGAATGGCGCTTTACCTCGTGGGAGGATTATTCTGGCCTGACCACAACAGTCACCTGATCGGGACACCTCTGAGCATGCAGTCTACCTACTGAGTCAAAAATGCGTGCAGTATAGGCCTGACGGAACTTCATGTGGTCGCCTGGGTCAGGTGATCACCAGTGTCTGCAAAGGATTTTCCACCACATTCTTCACATGATAATTGTACTTAAAAACCTTAGTTTGTTCATTACATTAATTCATCTCAAATGAGTGGGGCTATGTTTAAATACCACCATTATTTCTATATATTTTGCACGATATAAATGACCAACTGAACCAATGGTTTTAAGGATAGTTTTTAATACGTGTTTTTTTTACACTTTATCTTCTTGGACCCACTTGCAACATCAAGAATATTGCCTGAGAGCTAGGCCTTAGAGAAATTGCCCTGCCAGCTTGCTAAAATGTCCATGTTGCTTAGAGAAATTGGTTCAGAAGGGTCTTCCTTTGGAGACTGAATCTCTACTGTAGACCGAGCTCCGACTGCTCAGGGTACTGCAATTTTCTTACTGCTCACTATCATGATTATGACCCTTGTGGTGTCAAAGCTCTCTCACTTCTGGGATGTGTGTGCTATTTCATAGTATCAAATTGTTTTTCTCCCTCTGTATATCTATACATAATCTATACATAAGCATCTACAGGTTGTGTAGAGGTTCTTTGGAAAAGGAAAAAGAAACAATTGCCTGATTAGATATTTATATATATATATATATATATATATATATATATATATATATATATATATATATATATATATATATACACACAATGTCAATATATGTATGTATTTTGACCCTTCACGTTGACCCTTCACTTCACCCCATCAACCCCCCCAAGGTAGTCACACATGCTACAGGTCGAGGCAAATGCATTATGTGTCTTTTTCTGAAACACTGCATTAGATCTTCTAAGCAAATCCTGCTCTGCTTTGACAGCTCTGTCCACAAAGGTTCAAAGGCTTTGCATAAATAGCACACAGAAGGGAGATAGAAGGGTACGGATGAGCAAAGACGAGGTGGAGTGGTGGATTGTGGGTAAATCGGTGGGCTTTGACAAGGCATTGTGCAGTGTGTGTTTGCTCGAGGTGGTGGGTGTGTGAGTGCAGTGCTGACACCCTGCATTTGGAGCTCACAGAGCTGTTCTCGGAGGTCACGGAGCTGTTTTCGGAGGTCACGGAGCTGTCCTCGGTGACAGCCGAGCGCTCCACTGTGGCCAACATGTCATCGCTGCTGGGCCACCGGTTTTACCACGTGGGGGGCAGCATGGCCGTGGTCCAGAAATGCCGTCTGGCTTATCTGGGTAAGCGCAGCTGTGTTCAGCAGAAGCTCACGGATGTTATGTGTGTGTGGGGGGGGATGGTGGGAAGTATGAGATGTTTTTCTGGATGCTACTTAATCAGGCTTTTTCTGGAGTTTGAGTGCTCTTCCTCGGTCCTGCAGGCAGTGTACATTTGTTGAGGACTGTCAACTTCTACTACGTTCATAAAGATCTGCCTTTATGTTATTAGCTATGGGGGCTTAGGCTATGTAATTATGCTCTTGACAATAGCCATCCAAAGCTCATAGACTTTAAGTCATTTGTCTTCCTAATAGGCAGGTGACATGCTTGATAAAAATACCTGCAAATCTTGTGATGATATATTGGTTTCCATATTGCCCACTCCTGTTAACAGTGGATTGCATCAGAGACTGATACTAATGAGACAGATGGACGAATTGTACAGCACCTGATTTGCCCCAGTGGATATGTGCAGGTGTCTTCCTAGAAATGAGAAACACAGGATGGAGGATGGATTTGACTGTGTTGTTGATGGTAAGTTTTTTTTGCAGGCTGATGGTGGGGCTGTGTGTGTTGAAGTCAAATTCATTGTAGGAGCTGTAACTGTGCTCAGCAGATGGCAGTAATTGTTACGAGGCACTGAGAGCGCCATTGAAGAAACCACTTCCCTCCTCTCTAAAACAACAGTATTTCATTAAGTGTTGTCATAACATCCTTTAAAAACTCTTTGTGTGTGTGTGCTCAGGCAACAGTTTAGTGTGGTATGCATGTAATTTACTCTGTATGTGTATTTGTGTGTGTGTGCCTGTATGTTAAATACATTTGGGAAAATGACATTTGTAAGTCGTCATCTTTGGAATGGGTTTAATTGAGCAGAAGTTTGGAGCATCGAGTAATGAGTGTAATCAGATGGTGAATGGTGGCTGTATGCCTAAAAGAAAGCAGTAGCCAACCCCTCCCCTATAAGCCACCCCCCACACTGGCCAACCCCCATTAGTCAACCCCCCCCAATTAACCAACTCCCCCCCACACCCCGATTAGCCAACTCCCCTAGCCAAACCCCCCATTAACCAACTCCTCCACCAATTACCCAGCCCCCCACAGTATCCAATCTCTCCTAGAGTAGCCAACCGCCCCAGACTAGCCAACGCTTACCCCATTAGCCAACCCCCCCGCCAATTACCCAACCCCCCCATTATCAGACAGCGTATAAGGCGGAATAGTGTAGGCAGCACTCTATTGTGTGTTTTTTATAGCCCAGCCAGCCTTTTTATTTACACTACTGTTTGTGTGTATGCGTTTATGTGTGTGTGTCTGTGTGTGTCTATGTGGGTGCTTTTTGTGTCTGCTGCAGACGCTCAGCAGTGGTCCACCTCCTATGGCTTTAGAAGAACTTTGCTTGCATGCTGGCACTGTCGGTAACGGCTTTCAACTAAAACAGACTGCTAGCTCTCTAGAAACTCTAGGAAGTTCTTCCAGGTTCTTTGTCTCTTAATGCACTGTCAGTAAAATGTTTACAGACACCTAGATATTTTTCCCCAAATAATGTTTAATGTTCACTTGGAAAAAATACTCCCAAACATAAAACTATTCTTTGCTAATATTTTATGTATATTTTGCAACATTCAGCTTCATATTATGCAAAGTGTCTTCCTTGTTAGAAATAGCAGATTTTGCCTTAAATAAATAATTGACAGTTTGTTTTCTCCAAGTTATAGTTAAATTCAAATATTGAAAATCTTTTCAGTAACCCAGAAAGGAAGGCAGGGAAAAATGATTGCTGGTATGAAGAAACTGGTAGGAAGAAACTACAGCAGCTTTAGCTACTAAATGAGCATATTTTAACAAATTAATAATTTATTTGTTCATTTTTAGTCTTTAATATATTAAGCTATTGCAAAGGGACAAAGAAAACATGCTCATTTATAAATTTGAAAAGTTAGGTCCCCAAAGTTGACTGGCGGTGTATATGATATACTTTTGCTTGGCATGTCTTTGAGACGAGTGATTAACCATTAATCACTGACAGTTGTTAATAGCAGAGGAGGGCTGCCGGGATGGTGACAAAGGACTCGTTTGATGATGCTTATGGAATGCTTGATTTTATGAGCTGCCTTTTTCAGATCTTTCTTTTGGGTTCGTGGTGATGACAATGAGGGGAAAAAAAGATACAGATGATAAAGGTGTACAGTTTTAAGGAAGATGACGAAGCGCGTGCTTGTGTGTGTGTATTAGACTTGTAGCAGGTGTGTGTCTGCATAATGCATATCCTTTCTTGTGGGTTTGTGCTCTGATGGTTCTGAGGCAGGAGTGCGCGCTGTGCTTTGTTGATCCGGGCGTCACAGAGCCGGAATCTTTATGACCCAATTATTTAGTGTTTGATATCTCCCTGCACTGTTGCTCACAGTCTGCTTTGATCTGATCTCTCTCTCTCTCTCTCTCTCTCTCTCTCTCTCTCTCTCTCTCTCTCTCTCTCCCTCTCTCCCTCTCTGTCTCTCATTTCCTACTTCTCTGTATGGGATGCTAGCTTTTCCTTCCCTTCTCCCTTTGCTCTTGGTCTCTGTGCTGCACTCTTACACTTGCTGTCTTAAGCTTCTTCAGTTTTTCTAACTGTCTCACATGCATTCTACATCTATAGGTCTGCATCAATGCCTGACACTCACGCTACCTCTGACTTTATCGCCATTCCTCACTCTGCCTCTCTGTCTTTTCTCACATTTCTCGTGCTACATCTCTGTCTTTCTCATCATTTCTCACTCTGCCTCTCTGTCTTTTCTCACATTTCTCACGCTACATCTCTGTCTTTCTCATCATTTCTCACTCTGCCTCTCTGTCTTTTGGCTTTGCTCTGTTGCACTTTCAGCAGTTCTGTAAACCTGGTGAGGACATTTGCCTCCCTACCCTGTCCCTTCTTTCTCTCTCCGTCTCTCAATATACACTCAATATGCCATGTACAGTATATAAAGTATGTAGCTTAAACTACGGTAACACACAGTAAATATAATATGCAGTAATATACAGTAAATATGCATTACATTATATACTTTCTGCATATATACGGTAATTCTGACTTAATACTGTATGTACAGTACATTTAAATCATTGTCCCACAGGCTCTTTTCTTTATCCCTGCTTTTCTCTCTCTCTCTTTACATCAGAATTAGTTGCTTTTTAAAATTTCCTTTTCCTTATGCTGTAATAACTTGGCATGTCCCTCACATGTTCTCTTGTTGTACCAACTGAATGCTCCTTCTAGTGAAATACATCTCTGGGACAGCTTTCATTAGCCATCTCTGAGCACTGATCTAGAGGCGGTTTTTGTGTCCAAAGCCATGATGAACAAGGAGGAGGTATGATCTCAGATCTGTACATCTATTGGGCTGTCCTCGGCTAGTCTCACAGAGTCAGTCTGGATGCACCCGACCAGGATGGGTTTCACTGCAATGCCTGGATTCAGTTGCACTGTTAAAATGAACGAAACAAATCTGATTGAAACCAATTGATTGCCTGCACCACATCGAGAGGAAACTATGAAAGCATTTCATGCTAATCTGTGGACACTTTTGCCCTGCCCAGCCCAATGATAGTGACCCTAGTGGCACAGACATTAAGCACACATTTGTAACATGACACCACACCTGATTTGGAACTTTCATGTAGGCTGTAATTCTTCTTCCACATCTTGACCAGTGAACTGTTCTCTACAGCACTGGCCAGCCGGTGGCCGTGTGTCTTTTGGCCTGTACCCGAGACACAGTGGAGCTCAGAAGCCGGCAGCTCTCCACACACTCAGGCTGGCGTGCCTGCCAGCTCCACACACCAACCAACCAGAGACCATTTCCTTTGCCTTTTTTGCTTTCTCTTTCCCATTTGCAGTCCGTTTTTCAGGTCTCGCGAGGGAAATGAGAGGATATCAGTTAGGATCCATAGCCTTTGGACTCCTGTTTCCTTAATGGGTGTCTTTAATGTTTTGCGTACTCTGTGTAAATCTCTTGTGTGTCAAACACATTAAAAAAAGGTGCCGTTATCCCATTTGTTAACATTTTGGTCTGAAAGCATGTCCTTATGTAGTCTGTCTTTGCACTGCAGATAAGTCAGAACCTCCAGAGGAGAGGGGCTCAGCTAAATCCTCTTCCCTGGGGTTGCCACCTCTCCCTTCAGCCGGATGAGCTCTCCGCCTCCCCTATCTCTCTCCCTGGTGATCCGGGCAGGAACTCCTCCATGGCAGGAGCAGTAATCAGGCGTGAAGGTTTATCCAACATGGGACTAATTGGGTTTAAATGAAATGGAGAGGTGTGGGACAATGACGAGCGCACTGGAGAGAGAAAGAAGAGGAGGCTTTGCAAAAGACAGAAAAAAGGGGAGGTGAAAGAAGGAGAAGGAATGAGGGAATGGCTAGGGACATGTCTGCACCTCAAACATCACATTTGGGCTCCTTGCCTTCTTTAGTAACATTCAAGTAACCGTTGTTATATTCAAGAAGTTTATTATAAGTTTTTACAGAAATCAAGATTACATATGAAATGCAAATGAAAGAACCTTATGCTCGGCCATCTTACTTACTTTTGTTGGGCTTTCAGGTAGCTGGGGACTAAGAAACCAATTCAGTGAAGCCAATTAAACCCCATGTATTAGCCCATCACAGGCCTGTGGTTCTACAGTGTACAATTAACAATCATCCATTCATTTGCCACTTGGACGCTTTTTAAAGGCCATGTGGACCCAGGTTGATGAAATGCGTTCATGTGGTGCTGGTCCAGGTGTGCATTGAGTAGCAACTTCAGCAAGACTGACCCTGGATCTCTTTGATTAGCTTCAGTTCCAATTTACATTTACAGCATTTAGCTGATACTTTTATCTAAAGCAACTTACAATTATGACTGAATACAACGAGCAATTGAGGGTTAAGGGTCTAGCTCAGGGGCCTAACAGTGGCAACTTGGAACAGCAGGGCTTGAACTAGCAACCTTCTGATTACTAGTCAAGTACATTAAGCACTGAGCTATCACTGCCCTCCCACACATGCTTCATCTAGACTGACCCTGGATCTGTTTGATGAGCTAAAGCTCCCACTTCAGCAGCATTATTAAATGGGAAGTTCAGGCACGTTTCCTTTTACTGTGGCTCACAGGCCGGCCCCGTTCTGCGCGCAGGCTTCTTTTGAAGTGACGACCGGAGGAAAAACCATCCATTATTAATTCAGCAGGCTGCTCTCTTCCTCTGCAGTTCCACAAGTGAGAGACACATGATACTCTGAGTCGGTACTTTAAAACCAGCACAGACATAAAAGAGAAATAGCAGGAGAGTGTTGAATGAAGCGAGATGATCCCTCCTTTGGGATGAGTTACATGAGTCATCTGATTTTAATTCACAATTTTTTGTTCAGTTATGTAATGATTCAATGGATTTGACGCACTGTTGGCATCGTTAATAAATTCAAAATTCACTGATTTTTTACCTTTCTTTTGAATGCTGGTAGTGAAGATACAGGTACTGAATACATTCAGTGCGTTCACAATTAGGTAACTCATTTAAAGAAGATACTTTGAAGAAAAGGCAGCTAAGATAGAAGATGGAAGATAAGTCTGGGTTCTGACTTCAGTGTGACTTCAGAAAAGTACTTTCGAATGATATGTAAATCCTTTTGTACCTTCAGAATTAGCTAAAAGGTGCTGTGAGGAAGAACAGCTTTTCGTTTCAAGGCATAAAACCCCCCACCTAGTTTTCCCAGTTCCTGAGCAGATCCACTAATGAATCTCACCGTGCCCATCTGTTTAAGATGCTATCAAGCACCTTGCTCGTCTCGTTTTCTGTTTCCCCCAAATTTATCTCCATGGAGAACATAACATAACATATATATATATATATATATATATATATATATATATATATATATAGCTCTGCATGGCCAAGGAGCAAAAGAAAATTGACCAGCTGCTAACTACCAACCCACATCTGAAAGCAGGACGGGATTTGTCATGAAGGACCCCAACAAGGACCAAACACCATCCAACTACAGAACAAGAACCTGCCCACAACAGGGAAGCTCCTGTCAGGAATACTAGCCAAGCTAAATGGGCACATGTGCAGGTACATGCTCAGAAGGGGATTGGTAACAACAGCAGAGGCTCAAAACACCACCTGCTGACAGACAGTGCTGTCCATCCGGATTCCAAGACCAGCCAGAACAACCTAAGCTTTGCCTGGATTGGCTACAAGAAAGCCTAGGCCTCAATTTCACACACTTGGATACTCCAACACCTACCCCTGTGTAAAGTCAATAAGACCATAATGGACTTTCCCAGAATTCAGTAAATCACTGGAGGACAGCACTAAAAGCCAACTTGAAGACATTTGCCCAGGGGGCTGTAAAGTGTGATATATTCCAAGGAGATGCACCATACCCACTGCTGTTCTGCATAGACCTGAATCCTCTCAGCCAGATCTTCAATAAGAGTGGGTAAGGGTACAGATTCAGGAATGGAGCTACATGTACAGGGAGATTGGAATTACCTGCACATGGATGACATAAAGCTGTAAGGCAAGACGGAAAGGGACATTGACTTACTGATCCACCTGACCAGGATCTACAGTAAGGATATATGAATGTCATTCAGGCTGATGAAGTGTGGTCTGATGAAAAAAAAAAAAAAAGAGCAAAAGTCATCAGGAAATTCACCTTCCAGAAGGTCATATAACAGAGCTGGATGACAGTTACAAATGCCTGCGGATTTTCAAATCACATGGGAACCATGAGGCAGAAATGAGGACAACCGCAACATTGTCCCTCCACAGGGTAAGACAGGTTCTCAAGAACCACTGTAATGGTAACAATCAGATCAAAGCCCTAAACCCGTATGACCTACCAGAAATCAGATACTCAGCAGGCTCAATAAACTGGCCAAGAGAACTACAGGCTCCTGATGTCAAGACCAGAAAACTCCTCACAATGCATAGGGCACTCCACCTGTGATCCAGCAGTCACTAATCATGGCAGCACAAGATCAAGCTCTAAGATCTAGGTTGATTGAGCAGGGGTGTGTCACACCAGAAAAGACCCAAAATGCAGACTGCGCAGAGGAGCCTCTGGTACCTGGTAGCAGGATGCAAGGTGCTGGCAGGGAAAACAAACACTGAGGGAAAAAAAACA
>NC_137502.1:25224555-25412055 GCF_041902795.1 Electrophorus electricus
ATTAGCGAAAGCTTCAATTTGACCAGCAGCTGTGGAACATTTTAAAACCTCGGCTTTAAAAGATTTGGGTTTGTGAAACATGGTTCTGATGAGGTTGTTAGAAGGTTTTTATAAAGTTGTTCCCTCAGCAATTTAATAGACAGGTAGACATGAAAAAGAGAGAGATAAAGAGAGAAAGATTGAGACAAGAAAAAGACTGAGAGGGGAGAGAGAGAGAGAGAGAGAGAGAGAGAGAGAGAGAGAGAGAGAGAGAGAGAGAGAGAGAGAGAGAGAGTAAATGGGTACAGGGAATTTAGAAGTCCAACTTTTGTTTGTCTAAAAACTATTTTTATAACTCTGGGGTTGAATCTAGGATCTAATATTTTTATCACAGATAAAACAAATGGATTAATTGTTTACCAGAAGGAGTTTTGCAGTTATTACCATCCTTGTTCCCCCCTTCCCCCAGTTTGTAGGTAATCTCTGTTGATTTAAGTATTAAGCTCACACATGGGTGTATACACATTCTGACTGATTGATCACAGTCACTCTTTTCTCTCACAGTTACCATTGACTCACTCTACAAAGTCACAGAAGGACGCCAGTCCGACATCTTTCATCGCCATGCCGATGGAAACTTTGACCCTGGCTGCTGTTTCACCATTTACCATGGCAACCACATGGAGTCCCTGGACCTGGTGACATCCAGCATAGAGGAGGCACGGACGTGGGTGACTGGACTCCGCTACCTGATGGCTGGCATCAGTGACGAGGACTCACTGGCCAAGAGGCAACGAACACATGACCAATATCCTTCAGACTACTCAGGATGAATAGAATGACCAAGGGATGGATCAGTAGATGGAGAGATAATGGATGGATGGCTATATAGTAGGTGATGGATGGATGGATGGATGGATGGATTTTTGGATGTACAGCCAGAGGGATGGAATGTCTCTAACTGATTTAATGGCTGGTACAGACCAAGTTGTCAGTTGATGTGGGAATATCTGTTATCCGATGCTCTGTGAATGACTCCACAGTGGTACCTCATAAGGGAGGATAGAACCTAAACTTTTTTATCAGATAGGAGAACTCACCTCACCTCACCTCTTCTCTCCTCTCCTCTCCTTTCCTCTGGCTGTGAGCCTTGGATTGAGGAAGCATTAAGACATGATGGAAGGCATGCACCATCCAACTTCAGACAGCTAGTAAATCTTTTTCTGCAGAATGGCACAGTTCCTGCACACTCATGCTTTCCCACTAACACATGTGAAGGAAGCAAACACACACACTCACAGACACACACGCATGCATGCAGACACACACACACACATTCACCAGTGCGCCCATGCTCTCAAGAATGGGAAGGTTGATGGTTGATACAGGGTGATGTATAGCTACACTGCAGTATTTCTGTAAAACGGCAATCAATGACTAACAGCACACACACACATAATTACACTTATACACAAATACAAACATGCAAATATGTAAACAGGCAAACATACAAATGAACAGACATCATAGACATACAAAGACACACAAACGAGAATCATACTGACACACGTTTATTTGCCTGTGTGCATATTTGCATGTTTGTGTTTGTGTACAAGTGGAATTAATTGTTAATTAATTGTGTGTAAGTGCCCTTTACAAAAAGACTGCAGTTTCCAGCTATATGTCACCCTGTATCAACCGTCAGAGCTGGAGTCAACTCTATTCCTGCTTAGTGACACGAATAGAACACCAAAAAAAAGCAAAAATCTGTTCCCTGCGGTATAATGCAGTGTGGGAGGCAGGCAGAGCACAGATGAATCTGCCCATTTCAGAGCTCCAGCAGCAGAGGCACTTTTGGGGCTGGACCACCCGGAACCAACACTCTGAACAGACGCCCCCACCCTGAACAAACAACCCCACCCTGAACAGAATCCTCCACCCTGAACAGACTGAGCAGATCCCACCACCATAAGCAATCCCCTCCACTCCTCCACCCTGAAACACACAGACACACACACACCCACACACAGTAATCGCTGTCCTGCTTCACTATCTCTGCTAGGCACACACACTCTGCCAGCTGTCCGACTCATGCCATCAGAACACAGATGTTTGGTTTCTCGCAGCCCTGCTTAACTGTCTCTATTTCAACTCAGACACACACACACTCATACTCACACTACCTTGGCAGTATTTCACCCTCACATAAATTATATCAACAAATCCATATTAGTGTTAATTGAATATTAATTTTTAAATGGTTAGGTTTTAAATGCCACACAAAAGTGCATGTCTGTGGATAAAAAAAAAAAAAATCATATTCCATCCAGCTCCTGGGCAATAAGACATCATAACTCCCAATAGGGCTAATGAATTAGAAACTTGATGTGTTTTTGCCAAGGTGGTTTTTGCCCCCCCCCCCAAACAAACAAGAAAACAAAACCTACATATGCTTGAATCTTCTTTATTGATTCTAAATGCATTTTGAGTCTACAGCAGCGGGAACTCTCCAGTAGCCATTAACAGCTCACAGTAGTAGGGAATGAAGAACGCAGCCAGAAGAGCTGATTGTATGGTCAGGTTCACCAGGTGTACAGATCTCTCAGACAGAAAAGCAGTGCATATGTAGCACAGACGATGGAATTCACCACTGCTAATCTATGTTGGTGGGAGGTCTGATTTTCCAATACATGGTATAGTCATAGCAAAATGGTTGGCATGCTTGCATAAGAGTCACCGACAATGCTGCTGTTATTTTTTCAGAAGCTTCTGTTGTTGGTGTGGCTGAAATATGAAACAAAGCCTGTTTCTGTTCTGGATCACGTACCCTCCTGACGTTCTTCCACCAACTAACTCACTCCAGACACATTGTTTCCCCTTTAAAAACATTTATCTCTGTCCCTAGACAACTGTATCATCTCGACACTTCTACCCTTTTTATCTCTGATTTATTGTAAAATTAAAGTTTTCCTTAATCTTGAATGGACGTGGATGAAGCAGACATTCGAAGAGGCTGATAAAAATGGAGACGGACTATTAAACATTGACGAGATCTACCAGCTCCTGCACAAGATGAATGTCAACCTGCCTCGGCGTAAGGTGAAGCAGATGTTCCAGGTGAGCACAGGGAACATAGAACAAAACCCATGCCACATGAAAAAAGGTATTGGGGAAAAGAAAAGAAAAAGACCTTTTGCACTGTCTGTGTAGACTGGCAGAGCAGCATCCTAGGTATGCACTGGTCTGCTCACAGTAAGTCCAAACGAATCTGTGCAATAACTGAAACATGGGAGAAAGACCGCCCCTAAACTCACCACACTGGTTGAACCTTTTCCTTTCGTTTCCTTGTTTTTTTGTTGGAAAGCCATGAGCATCGTGGGCAGAATTTGGCAGTTTCACTAAAGCTGAATGTAATGGATGCATCTTTCTTTACAGGGGAAAAACATTCTGAAATATACGCCACCTCTTTGTTGTACCACATCTGTTCTCCATTCTATCTTATCTTTACAGATTTATTTAAGAATCTCCAGTATTCTCCCCGAGACACCTCTGAGACTTCAAGTAGTATTAGTAAACATACCCGAGTTGGCCTGTTCTGTTTCTCAGTGTCCCTACCATCTGCTTTTTGCGAAACCTAATAAAACCCATATGCTTATTTTCTCTGTATACTGCTTATTGGTTTGATCATAGATGGGCAGGGGGTTTGAATATGAATCCACCCCAGTGCCACAAACCCAATTTATATTCTTGCTCGGTTCTCCTCAGGCTGCTGTTCAGCCTAAAAACAGCCCTTTCTAGAAGTCTGAAACTTGGCGTGGTCTCCACTCTTTCTCCAAAGGGAGGGAGTGAAAGCCTTTCACCTCATCCTCACAATTACACGGGTTAGGCGGGAGATTAAGTGTGGTGATATTATTCATTGTTCCCGACTCTCGTCATTAATGCGCCTTAAAGAAGATTTCCTTCGCTCTGCTTCAGTAATTCCTGACTCTTTGGCAACAAAGGGATTGAATTATTGTAGCTACTGAGCCTTGTTGGGTATTCTTGGGTCCCTTTGAGGAGGAGAGGAAGATACAACAGGATAGAAGGAGACAATTCCATAGAGGAAGAGAGAATGAGAGATGGTAGAGGAGAGAAGAAAGACAGAGAAGGAATAAGAAAAAGACAGAAAGACAGGGGGAAGCAACAGAAGTTGAGAATGGATCGAAAGATTGAGAGGAGATTTAATGGATTGATGTCTCAAGCCTTTGTTCTATTAGGATAAACAAAGGGCATTTTTGAGAGAGATGACAAAGCTTTCTGCTGTCAGTCTAGTTTGATTAGTGGTCTGTGGTGTGAATATGCACACTAACACTGTTGGTCATCTTTAATAGCCTCAGATACCCAACAAGACTACATTTTCTGGCAGAATTTAGCTGTGTTTGGATGGTGACAAAAATATTTGAAAGATTGATCACTTCTGCAGTCACAGTGGCAGCTACAGCTTCCATACTGCACAATGGAGCTGAGTCGTTCATCAACATTTCTCCAATGGGTGAAATATATATGAAAGGAACCAAGACTTTCTGGAATAAATCGTTCTTTGGTTTTGAATGTGCTATTACCCTATCCTGTTACACATTAGTTATTTTAACAGCTTGAAACTTAATCACAACCAAGTTAAAGCAGGAGCTGGTGAACTCAGAGAGTCACCGGCTCAACTTCAAATGTACCAAAGTCAAACTAAAAAAAGTTGAACTAAACAATGACTCTCATAGCAGTTTTCATGCTGTCTACATATTACTGCATGTCTTTCACTCTGTGTGGAACCACAGAATGTAGCATCACTTTCCAAAACATATCTTTTATTTCCCGTTTCACATGTGATGTCACAGGAAGCAGACACGGATGAGCAGCAGGGCACACTAACGTTTGAGGAGTTCAGCGTGTTCTACAGGATGATGTCACTGAGACGAGACCTCTTCCTGCTGCTCATGTGCTTCAGCGAGAAGAAAGATCACCTTACTGCTGAGGAGCTCGGCAACTTCCTGCGAGTGGAGCAAAAAGTCAGTGGTTAACCTGATTTTTATTTATTTTTTTTGCTATTAAAATTTTTTTTGTATCTTGAAGTGGGAGTTGATGTACCCCAGCAGGACTATCAGGGTTTATCATCCCTGTCCTGCAGGGAGGGTAGTGTAGGCCTTTACACCAGTTTTTCAACTACAAACAATGATTTTCAGTCAATTATGCAAACTGAGTGTACTGTTCAGTGATTAGAGAACAGTAAAGCTGGATTTAGATTGGAGGTCTGGTTTTGAGTTTACTAAGAGTTTGTTCTGCAACAATAATCCAATAAACTCAAAAATATATTGTTTTTAGCAAATATTTCTGGCACTTTGGCAGCAAATCTTTTGAGAAGTAAAGCCGGCAGGACCTGTAGTGCTTGGATCTTTTCCATCACTAGTGTCTCTGCTGTTTTGTGTCTCTTTTCACTTCATGACTGTGCAGTCTGTGGGGATGTTTGGCTTGATTTCACTCAGCCCCAGTGTCTCCACCACGTGCCATGTAGCCATAAAGAGCAGGCCCCTGCAGGAGGGCAGCCTGTCAGGCAATCAGTATTCTGCTGCCTCGTGGCTCTTTCCTAGGGCTGCTTATACCTGAAGCACTGGACAGTGTGCTTACAGACCTGTCATTGTTTGATGAGGAATGTGCTCCCCCTCTCTCCCATCATTCTTTGCTGCTGATTCAGGTGGTATCAGGGGGTCATGCTTTCATTTCTGTCGGTGTGTCTCTCTTGTATATTAAAACAGTAAAAAAAACAAAGACTGTTTCCAAACTTTTGATGGATAGCATATATACATGTATATAGAGGTAGTCAAAATTTTAGTGAAGTGCACATTTTCAGAGAAACAGAACAGCTGTGCCAGCAAAGCACTTCCGAAGTTCTAGAAGGTGGATCCAGTTTATGTGACAAAATGTAGATTGTAATGGAGACTGCCACTCAGGAAGGTAAAACACTGCAAACGTTCAATCACCTCACTGAACTCAGTCAGGCGCATCCAAAATTTGACTGGAACTGTATATCCTTCTTTTTATTCATTTCTTTTCATCTGCTTCTCTCTCTCCATTTCTGTGCTGGACACATTTGGTTGAGCCTCCACTAAGCCCCTCCAGTGCACACAGGCAGAAAGAGAAGGCTTGTGTGGCGGGCGTGAGGCAGGCCAGCCAGCTGCCTCCATGGATGAGCCCCGCCTCCCTTCTAAAATCAGCCTCCCTCTGTGACTGTCCTCCGCACACTTTCACTTCTCGCCTGCTCTGTGAACGAGGGAATGAAATAAGGGGAAAGGCTCCAAGAGTCATGGAAATTGATGTAAGAGAGAAAACTGGGAGAGGGAGATGGAGAGAATAGGAGAAAGTGATGGAGAGAGAGATAAGATGCACTAAAGGAAAAAGCTCACAGGGCACTGTATGCAATAAAAAGCAAATTCTACAACAGCATTGATATACCCATTTCAGTTTGGTCCAAATTATTTAATAATTTGGTAATGATACATGATAAAGTTAATAATATAGATGATGTAGTGTATTGTGTTGTATGGAAGTGAGGTATGGGGTCCACTCAGTCATCATAGCTACTCTAGATGGGACAAGCATTCAATAGAAACCCTGCATGTAGAATTCTGCCTAAATCCCCACCAATGCATGCAGGGCAGAATTAAGCCAATTTCCACTACCAGTAAACATACAAAAAAAGATGCTTATATTTCTGGATGCATCTAAAGACCAGTCCCTGAGAAACACTGCATTTAAAGACCAACCCCGAGAAGCACTGCATTTAAGTTTCAAGTTTGGTTTATTTGTCACATACATAGTCATACACAGTATAACTCGCAGTGAAATGGTTGAGAGTGCTTTAAAGACCAGTCCCTGAGAAACACTCCATTTAAAGACCAGTCCTTGAGAAACACTGCATTTAAAGACCAGTCCCTGAGAAACACTGCATTTAAAGACCAGTCCCTGAGAAACACTGCATTTAAAGACCAGTCCCTGAGAAACACTGCATTTAAAGACCAGTCCCCGAGAAACACTGCATTTAAAGACCAGTCCCTGAGAAACACTGCATTTAAAGACCACTCCCTGAGAAACACTGCATCACTTTTGAACCCTAGCACAATTCCTTTTAGTCAGCTGGTTCTGAGGCTCACTAACCCTGTAACAACTACTACCTCTCTACAACCAGCCTCTCACCAGCACTACTACCAAATCTAAAACTAAATCAGATTATAAAGCAAAGTAAAAAATAACTGTTTGGAATTATTATTATTATTATTGTTATTATTATTACTGGTGGTGATAGTGTTTTTGTTATTATTATTATTATTATTATTATTATTATGTGAAGTTAAAAATGTAAACATTTTCAGTACTTTGGCAAAATTGTATTTTGTAGTCATGCCCATAGAGCCATCTTGACTTGACTAGACTTGATAGAGAGAGAGAGAGAGAGAGAGAGAGAGAGAGAAAGTAAGTGAGAGCAGAAGAGAGAGAGAGGAAGTGAGAGAGAGAGAGAGAGGAAGTGAGAGAGAGAGAGAGGAAGTGAGAGAGAGAGAGAGAGAGAGAGAAAAAGTAAGTGAGAGCAGAAGAGAGAGAGAGGAAGTGAGAGAGAGAGAGAGAGGAAGTGAGAGAGAGAGAGAGGAAGTGAGAGAGAGAGCGAGAGCGAGCAAATGTCACCTTCTGGAAGGACAGGAAAAGGGTGCTGTGATAAGTTTGACAGAAGGGTGACCCTCTGAGAAATGGAATGATGGATCATTTCATATGTGAGTCTGTGCTCTCTGTCAGCCTCTGTGTCCCCCCACTCCCCAGATGTCCAGTGTGACACCTGAGTACTGCCTGGACATCATCGGTAAATTTGAATTGTCTGAAGAAAACAAGGAGAAAGGCTTTCTGGGAATTGAAGGTGAGATCTGTCGGTCACTTGTGTTTCAATCAGACTTTTATCTTTCTTTCCATGCCTTGCGCTTCTCTCTGTCTGATGATGTAATTTGTAGTAGAAGAATGTATTCATATGGGTGTTCAGAATGCTTCAGGCTTTTCAGATTATTGCTGCTAAAGAGGGAGGCAGACAGACACACCGGCTGATATGCAGATGATTAGATACATACACAGACAGGCAGACAGACAGGAGGGGATGTATATACTTACCTGCAATGCAGTCCGCCTCATATCTAACCCCAGGGTGTGCTTACACATGAGAATGTGGTATCAGCTCTTCCCGCTGGTCAAAAAGCATGAGGGAAAGAGAAAGATGGATAGATGGATAGACAGATGGTTGTATAGATAGATGAAAAGAGCTAACGTTAAATGGATGAGCAGCTGCTGAACCTACGCGTATGAGTGTGTGTGTGTGTGTGTGTGTGTGTGTGTGTGTGTGTGTGTGTGTGTGTGTTGTAAATGGAAAAATGCTGTTTCAGTGATTTTTCTACATAGGGGTCTTCAGAGAGAAGGAAAGAGACAGAGAGAGAAGTATACATACACACATTTCTTCTCTTTCTCTCTGCTGGCTGAGTGGCCAGCGCTGCTGGAACCGATGCTCTCTGATCGAGTTAAACTGGCAATGCGTGGAGGGTGACTGCATAATCCACTCATTCAGTTACTTATTTTGTGTGTGTGTGGTGTATATGGTTATTTTAACATTTACAACATTTACATGTACTTCACTGTGTCTGTGTTCAGCTTTCTGTCTGTCAGTCTCAGGAAGAGTGTGCACTGTGGCTGTCCCTACTGCGATCCCAGCAACATTAGCCGATTGTCATGTGTGCTAGAGCTAATTCATTCACCATGGTGTTTCTGCTAGGAGTCCAATCACACACACAACCACTCACATAAGTGCACATGCAACCACACCCCACCCCACAATCACACACAAAGTCACACTTATGCAAACACAAACACTCACTCTCAAGGACAACCTTTCAGGCGCATACACACACACACACACACACACACACACACACACACACACACACACACACACACACACACACACACACACACACACCATTATGCACATTACAGACACACCGCTCAGGTTTCCCATAGTACTTTACTAGGAGGTATTTTTTCTTTTGCAAAGATGCCTTAATAGCTTCAACGAGTCATGCATCATCGTTCAATATACTTTGTCTCCTCTCCTCTTCCCTGCCTGCATTCTTTGTCCAGGCTTCACAAATTTCATGCGCAGCCCTGCGTGTGATGTCTTTAACCCTCTGCATAATGAGGTTAATCAGGACATGGACCAGCCTCTGTGTAATTACTTCATCGCCTCCTCGCACAACACCTACCTGACTGGAGACCAGCTCTTGTCTCACTCCAAGACGGACATGTATGCCTGGGTGTTGCAGGCTGGCTGCCGCTGTGTGGAAGGTATGTGAAGCATGGCTCTCGGCACATGGCTCTTAGCACACGCTAAACTCACACCCTCACACAGAGGTTCTCTTTTTGTTTGTTTCTTGTTTATTTGTTTTTAAGTGAAGGTAATCCCACAGGAGTAAACTGTTCCTTTCACTTGTACATTAACTCACATTAACTCCATGTACATTGCCTCGGCCTATCATCCCTGCTCAGCTCAGATCATTTGATTCAAACTGATTCTATAATCCATAAAATGATCTTTTATTCTATTCTTTCATACATTCATCTATATATCATTCCATCCAATTATGCACTTTTTTACAGAACAAGTATTTATGTATGGAAAAGTAAATGTATGTATTTATTGTGTGTGTGTGTGTGTGTGTGTGTGTGTGTGTGTGTGTGTGTGTGTGGGTGGGTGGGTGCAGTGGACTGCTGGGATGGTCCAGACGGTGAACCCATGGTCCAGCACGGATACACACTTACGTCCAAAATCAACTTCAAGTCCGTCATCGAGACCATCAACAAATACGCTTTTGTCAACAACGAGTACGTTCAAAAGCACTTAACAGAAGAGCATAAACATGACTTCATCTCTAATTGATCACAACCAGCCAGTTGTTTGAAAATCTAATTTCCAATTTCACACTGCCTTGTTGAGATGGTAAAGACACCTATAGTGCAGATGGCATGTTTATACTCTGTGTCACTGTAAGAGATAAAAACATTTGCATTGCATTTCTGGACACTGGCAGATTCTCCTGTCCAGCGCAGTCTGCACAAGTGCTTTGCTGTGTCCTTGGAAAACCAATCCTTAAGCTGGAACAAATGAGCTAGAGTCTAATGTTAAGACTTAGAATAATGCGCTGTCAATCTGTAAAAATATGACTGCTATCATGGTGTGATCCTTAATAGCTTCTGCTGCAGTTTATTAAAACAGTTTAAATGCTAACAGACATATTTTTACTACAGTACCATGCGGGAGGTTAGTACCTTGTGCGTTTGTCTTCTTTAACGGCAGAGTGCCGCAGAGACATAGGCGGGGCACACTACATACCCATATACTCACACATGTTCACACACACTCTGTTGCTTATTCTGTCCACGGCGTTTCCCCCTTCCCCCTGGTCTGGGGCACCTGTCTCCTCTCATGCTGACACCACAGGGCATGTTTGGCTCTCTGACGGGCAAGATCTTAAGCGTCCACCTCCCTCTGAACCACATTTAATTTGCTTCCAATAGTGAACAAAAAGTAATTTTCACAGAAACGTAAGGTTTTAGCTCCAGCTCGCTCTTGGGTGCTTATGACAGATATTGCTACATGCAATATAAAAGCGGTATGAAATAGCCTTCCAGCCTGAGACACTCTGCTGCGTCAGAGCCCACAGTGTTCGCCCATGATTGAACACCACCGATGCCGGGTTCATCTTCTGCGTCTATTTGCTTATGGCTTTATCAGTGTGTGCGGATGACCAGGCCAGTGAAAGAGAGTTGGGCAGCAACTCACTGATGGTCTGAAGCAACTCTGTGCAAAGACCGAATGCTAACCTGAGCAACAGGGCGAGAGATGGAGACAGAGAGAGACAGAGAGTGCAAGTGACAGTGTGTGAAAAAAGAAAAAATGGACAGACTGTGATTGTTCAGTATGTAGAGGAAGACTTGAGATAAGCAGCTGCCATTTCCCACGTTACCATTCACTAACTGCTATCTTTCTCGTTCTCGCTGTTCTTCTCAGATACCCAGTCATTCTGTCCATAGAGAACCACTGCAACATTCAACAGCAAAAGAAGATAGCTCAGCATCTGAAGGAGATCTTTAAGGAGAAGCTGGATGTGGGAATGGTCCTCAACAGGGACTCCAAACATCTGCCTAGTCCCAACAGTCTGAAGGGCAAAATCTTGATAAAGGTAAAGCTTGATCGTGCATCATTCATTCACGACATGTTCTCATGCCAACCGCACTGGAACAATAAGATATAAAATGCGTTTGAACACAGGCTATGACTAACCTGGGACAATAGGGGCACTGGATCACTGCCATTCTGTCCAAAGCAGCAAAAGTGCATGTCAGAAATGGAAAATGGGTCCATTCTTGGAGTGTTTAGAAAATTAATGAAATTCTAGCGTTCTCTTAACAGGTTAGGGAAGCGAATACCTGCCAATCAGAGAGAGTAAAGTTAATGGGTCCAGCCCACCTGGCACATCCCTGTTTTCCCTGCTCTGATTGGATAAGGGGTGAATGTTGACTCACCATCAGCTTGGTAGAAAATAAATGGCATGCATGAGAGTGGTGAGGTTGTCCCAGCAGTGAGAGAGCGAAGCACAGTCTGGAGACTGCGTGTGAAGTGCTTACAGGAACAGAGTGGTGAAGGTTTTCTCGCGTCACTCTGGACGCCACAAGGGCTGGTGCTGTCTAAAGAAGCTCTGGACAGATGGTAGGACCAGCAGGGTTCGCAGCAGGACACCTTCAAATGAGGAAGTGGGGATACTGGTCTATCAAAACAAAGATGCCCCCTCTCTTCCCCAAACCTGCCTTCTCTGAACCCGTTTTGCTGCACGGCTTCTCAACGCCCCATCAGCTCTGCTACTGTCACACACACAAACAAACATTCCATCACACTCACTTGTACAGACACCTGAATGAACAAGCGGCTCTTGCACTCACCTTTATAAATGTGCACGTGCATAGACACACACACACACACACACACAGAGGATGGGACCCTGTCACTTTGCCCCTCCACCCCTGAGGTTTAACGTCTGTTGGGTGGGATGAAGCTCAGTATTGAGTTTTCCTCGCTACCACTTCCTTCACAAGCAACATTCTCACAAGGTGAAGAATGGTTAGAAAGAAAAAGAAAGAGACAGAGGAGAAAGACCGACAGAGTGTCAGACAGAGGGGGAGACAGAGGACACAGAGAGAAGGAGAGTGGCTTTTAAGTACCATTAAAGGAATCTCTTTGTACAGCTACTTTCTCCTCCAACATGGACTATTTGTCTCCAGGCCGCCATGTGCTCTGCATTCTGAGTGAAGCTAATTTGCTTCCCCCTGGCGACTATGTAAAATCAGTGCAGACTGTCTGGGGAGAGTCTCAGAGTCAACAGGTGTAACCTGAGCAGAATGTCCCTCAAGGGACAGAGCTGCACTCAGCCAGACAAGTTCACTAAACCCAGTGCTAATGCCTGTCCTGGGAAAACAAGGTAATTAGATTTATGAATTCCCTTTTTATGAGAAACTGCAGATGATGGTACCGAACGTCCAGATTTTACTGGACCATGTCTCATCCTGGTTAAGAGTGTGCACTTTAAGAGCTCTTTCAAAACAGTTCAGTGCTACCAATTTCATGAAAGCTTCTCTGGCAACACTCTTTTACAGCCAAAGCTGCACTATATCGTAAGTCTCTCTCTCTCTCTCTCTCTCTCTCTCTCTCTCTCTCTCTCTCTCTCTCTCTCTCTGCAGGGGAAGAGACTGCCCCCATATCTCTCTGCAGATGCTGAAGAGGGGGAGGTGTCAGACGATGACAGTGCAGATGAGATTGAGGATGATTTCAAACTGAAGAATAGCACGGTAAGGTTTCCCTAACGCATACATGCCTACACAACCTTCGCAACCACACACACGTGAAAACGCCAGCTGCAGGAAAATGTAAAACCACAAGAATTTGTTCACAGTTCCTTTGCTCCCTTCCGCTATATTCTAGTTTCTTTCCTTTATTGCCCAAGCTCGGTTGTTTCCCTGTCTCACACTTTCCCCTCAGTCCCCTCAGTCATTTTTCATGGATTCCTCCCGCTTCCTCGTTAGACTGGCTCTAGGCGCATCCTGTTAGCCGTTGGCGAAGACTCCCCCAGTGCGGCCCCCGTCCAAACCTCCTGAATTAGCCCACATGAACTCCCGCACTACACAGTTGACGCCTACGAAACCGTCATCTGCAAACTAATTTCTCCGCCGTCTTGCTTCATCGTTTTTGTATATAGTGAGCATTTGAACGGTACTTAATTCCCAGGTGTGCAATAACGTATTGCCGGTTTTGATAGCTTTACTAATGTTCCATCTTGTACTCACATAACTCATTCACCAAATTTACTCTTGTTCTTCACGGCAGCCATTGTTTTCCCGCCAGTAATAAAATCATATCGATCGTGCAAACAACAGTGTTAACCAAACAGCTCAACATCCATTTCTGGACTACATCAGAGACAGGTGGAGGTTTCATTTATCACCTGGAGGCAAACCACTGCCGTTCCTTCGATAGTCTACGGCATGCTTTCACCAATGTTTGTCTCATTCCATCACACAAAATATTCAAGGGTGGTTAATGTTTAACGAGCCACGCGGATAAGAGAGCCAATTACACCACAGTCTTCTTCGTTTAACTTCAGGTTGGAACAGGCTTTCTGCAATGCTGCTCCCCTCCGCACCCTACTCTTGTTTTTCCTTAGCGTCTGTAGACCCCTGTCCTGCATCAGAGCTGTGTTCATTCATGCTTTATTTTAAAATGGCTTCTGTTATGATCCTTGACACACTTTGTTAGCCAAATTAGTCATACAGTAACAGCAGTGATACTGAATTAACTCCTGCAGTGCAAATACACATTCAACTCTGCGAGGAGTAAATTTAACCCAACGGGAGGTAATTTAATGCTGGGGATTTTTATGTGGAGAGGGTCTTCAAAATCTCAGGTAGGGTGGCAGCAGTGTCTGCACCAGGGCTATAAAAAGATACAGTTTAATGGCAGGCACGCAGAAGCCTAGGCACGGGCTAATATTACAGCTACTCTCAGTTACAGTGAACCGGCCGAAACTGAGAGTTCACACCAGCAAATGTTTGCAAGGGTGAAACGGCAATGGTGGTGGTCCGCGTAAGAAGTGGTCAAGATGTTCTCAACGTGCCAGGCACGTCCTACAGCTTTCTATTAAGATCTGAGATTAGAGAGGCAGTGGAGAGGCAACTGTACACATGTACGTGTAATTGTTTCAGCAGTTGTGCCATTTGTCATTGTTCTCCACTTTTCCCCAGTCCAATGGCCCTACGCAGCATTTGGTTGAGTCCCACATCAGGAAGAAGTTGGACTCTCTGCTGAAAGAATCTCAGATAAGCGACAGGGAGGATGCGGACAGCTTCTCTATCAGAGCACTGCTGCGCGCCACACATGAGGGTTTGCACAAAAACCTACGCAAGGTACACACACACACACACACACACACACCATGCACACACACCCAGTCACACACCCCACAGACACCCTGCTGTGCTTTCTCTACAGCCTTGGGTTTGTAATTGAGCAGATATGGAGATTTCAACTATCATAGCATAAATGAAACTTTTTAAAAATTCTCTCTTCTGTTTATTTGGTGAGTAAACAAGCTCCGTCTTGTAGACCTGCTCTCACACCCTGTCATAAATGCGCATGCACACGCACACGCGCACACACAGAACATGTGAGTGAATACTCAGACCCCCCTGAGTGAGAGATCTCAGAGAGGGACTGATGTCCCAGATGCATGGCTGGTTCCAGGAGAGAGCTGCGTGTTGAGATTACACTGCACTGCAGATCAACACACTACAGCCAGGATGCTTTTTCATATTTCATTCTTCACTTCTGCCTCCTCGTCCTTCCTATTATTAGACCTGACACTCCCAAAACATCCATTTTAATGCGGCATCTGTAATGTGCTGGGGGTGTTTCCCTTCCTGTGGAGTGTGCATTGTCTAATCTGCTTTTACTCATTGTGGGTTGGGTGTGTGTGTGTGTGTGTGTGTGTGTGTGTGTGTGTGTGTGCGTGCATGCTGTATTCTGTCTGTATTGTGTAACATGCTACATTTTTTTTTTTAGTAATTTGTGTTTGTTTGCAGACACAATGGCACGTATATTGGTGTGTGTGTGTTCGTAGGTGCATACTTTCTGATCTATGTAGTGCCTGTGTGATGGTATATCTGTGGCAATAGCACACAGGCCTAAAAAGAGTTTAAAGATGCATACTATAACAAATCCAATGTTAATGTGTTGGTACGTAGCACTACAGTATTCTCACCCTCTCTCTGTCATTCATATTCTTTCTCTCTCTCTTTCTCTGTCTCTATCGCTCTCTTTGTCCCTCTCCTTTTGCAATATGATATCTCTTTTTGTTCTTTCTCTCTGTCTCTCATTCTGTGGCATGATATCTCTCTTGTCTCTTTGATATCTGCTGCCTGTCTTTGGTTTAGTATCTCATCCCCTCGCTCTGTGCTGTAACTATAATGTGATTATTCCGGTCTATCTTTTATTTTCTGCTGTGGCATTCCCACTGGGAGCAGTCTGCTCATCCATGGAGGGCTCCCCAAAGCCCACAGCTTTTCCTACCCCCGCTATGCACTAATGACTCCTCCTCCCCTCAAACACATTTCCATACATCCATGCATACACAAACACACACACACACACACACACACACACACACACACACACACACACACACACACACATCCACCTCCCCAACACGCATCCATATACACACACACACACATCCACACACCAACACAGATCCACCCCCCACAAACACAAACACACACACACACACACACACACACACATCCACCTCCCCAACACACATCCATATACACACACACACACACACACACACACCCACATCCACACACCAACACAGACCCCCCCCACAAACACACACACACACACACACACACACACACACACACACACACACACACACACACACACACACACACTCTCTCTCTCTCTCTCTCTCTCTCTCTCTCTCTCTCTCTCTCTCTCTCTCTACTAGTAATGGCACTCTTAGAAACAGGTCTGTATTTCTGTGGGCAAAAGGCTGATTACTCTGCCCTCACCCAACTGCCCACATGCTGTGTCTGACAAACGCACCAGCACACTGGATTCACTCACCCATATTGTATGCCTTAATCTGGCCCTGTGCACTTTGGTGATTATGGTGAGCATTGTCATTAATTTACCCATCATGTAGATCCCACCATCATAAGTCAGATAAAAATTATTTACTTCAAAACAGTGTCCAGTGGCATCATATTTTATCAGAAGAGGATTCCTCTATAGCCATACTGGCATGGGCACTTAAAAATACACTGGGCCTCGGTCCAGATTACGCTGAATAATGTTTAACCTGTATGATCTTTTCCACATTCATTATTGCATTATATAAATAGGACATGTATTCTATTGATTGTGACACCACTAGCAATATTGAGTAAAAATACTCATGTATATTTACTGACTGAAGAATGTTTAGTGGGACTAACCAACTACAGCTGCAGTCTGCATTTGTGCAGGTGTCTTTGTGGTTATAGATGATTTCATAATGTCTTTATTTTGTGTATTTGTGTGTGTGTGTGTGTCTCTTCTCAGAATTCCAAAGAGGGCTTGAAGAAGTCTCATAGTCGATCTTTCATCAGCAACCTGAAACAGAAGGTGAGAAGAAACATTACTGTCTTAATGTAGATGATAGATCCCCTCAGATACTCTTGCCTTTTGCCTTTTTTCCTCCTCTCTCGAACTATTTTGATCATTCATCCATGCGTTTCAATCATATTTTCACTCTGTTTTGCCCTTTTGTACTACATCTTATTTATCGCTTCTCTCACCTTCTCAACCTCTCGCTTGCTCTCTGTCTTACTCCCCCCAATTCATGGCTTAGTGTGTATGTGGGGAGGGGCTCAGAGAGTAATTATTATTGAGAAGTACATGGGAACGGGGGAGCGGCTCAGAGAGTAATCACTATTGAGAAGTGTATGGGAATGGGGGAGGGGCTGAGAGAGTAATCACTATTGAGAAGTGCATGGGAATGGGGGAGGGGCTGAGAGAGTAATCACTATTGAGAAGCGTGGGAGGGTGTAGGGGAGGGGCTCAGAGAGTAATCACTATTGAGAAGTGCATGGGAATGGGGGAGGGGCTGAGAGAGTAATCACTATTGAGAAGCGTGGGAGGGTGTAGGGGAGGGGCTCAGAGAGTAATCACTATTGAGAAGTGCATGGGAATGGGGGAGGGGCTCAGAAAGTAATCACTATTGAGAAGCGTGGGGGGGGTGTAGGGGAGGGCCTCAGAGAGTAATTACTATTGAGAAGTACATGGGAATGGGGGAGGGGCTGAGAGAGTAATCATTATTGAGAAGCGTGGGGGGGGTGTAGGGGAGGGGCTCAGAGAGTAATCACTATTGAGAAGTGCATGGGAATGGGGGAGGGGCTCAGAGAGTAATCATTATTGAGAAGCGTGCAACAGCTGCTAATGAAGTGCCAGTCATGCTGATCAAGCCCTTAAACCCTCCCCTCCCCAGGGCCACGATATTCATGCCCAAGTAGGCACAAACAGCACAGCTTGAAAATGGTACAATAGTATATTGTAGAATATCTGAAGTGAGGTTTACCCCAGTGTACATAATGTTGCATGAGTATGCATGAATATTCTATACTGGTTTGGGTATGCATATACATTCCCAATTAGACTGATGGCTTGAAAATGCATGTGACAACATTAACCACAATATATATAATACTGTTAATCTTGATAAATATTGTATTTATTGTCTGTGTGTGAGTTTGACTGAGTGTTTCTAAAGTGAATGTTCACCATTTCATGTCAGTAGAGTAAACCTGGCCCGAGGTTGTACTGATAATGTTCAGCATTCACCTGAAGGTGGGAACATGCACTTCTTGTGTAATGAGCGTTCCACCTTCTTGTGGAACTTTCCTGAGTGGCTGAAGCTTGAGCTGATGTAAGCAGATGTGCAGGGAGCTATGAACTCCGCATAGGAGGAGACAAAAATCGATGTCACTTTCACAGGAGAACGAGGAGAGAGCAGGCCAAATAAACTGTTTATAGCAAGACTTGATCGTATTGATTCTTATTTTCTCCTTGTTATTATTAAGCTTTAGGCTGTAATGGAATTGCCTTTCTACAAATGTTTATATGCCACAGAATGGCTCTAATGTGATGAAGTACAAAAAATCGCAGGACTGGTGAGGAAACGGTAGTATTGGAACACATCCTGGGCTTGTTTTGCACAGTTGGCAACGTGGAGAAACTAGGTGCAAATTCTGACAGTGTAATGCCTTCACACAGCACGGTGTGTTATGATTATAGCACTGTGCATGAAATGGCCAGTTCAAGCGGTGGGGCTTTATACGACTTGGACTTTAAGAGAAAGAAAAATGGTGAATTGGATGCCTGCTTGCTGTGCTGTTTTGGTGGAGGGACCTATATGACCTTGTGCTAGGACATGAGAAAGAAATTGAGATAGCTTTTTGGCTAATCAGGTTTTTTGTGTGTGTGTGGGGGGGGGGGGGGGGGATGAGAGAGAGAGAGAGAGAGAGAGAGAGAGAGAGAGAGAGAGAGAGAGAGAGAGAGAGAGAGAGAGAGAGAGTGAGTGAGTAGTTGTGGAAGATCCATCAGTGTCACTGAGGGTGGCTGTTGACTAGAATGAATTATATTCTCAGTACACTCCAGCCTAAAGCATCCAGACAGATATTTTTAAAGTAAATTTTAATCAGCAGCACAGGACTGGGTTAACACCACGAGGGTAGCACACAGGCCTTCCATCTGCCCATCATTCTGTATGTTTATTGTCAGTGAGGAGATGCTCGTTTTCTATAAAGTCACAATCGCAGGTCCTTCCTGTTAAATATAATCTTGGATTGGCATAGGACCCCACGGAGCCTTCCAGCAGGCTGCACAGTGCCTCCCTTCCTTTATAGCCCCATACTACATGGTTATTGTTCCTTCAGTGGTTTCTTTATAACGAGGGACATAACCACTTCATCAGTTTGGTCCTCAAAGACCAAATTTGCTAACAAGGGAAATTATGCAGTCGATGGTTTTAGTCCTGATGGAATAAGTAAGTCTCTTGCTGACCTGCCCACCTTGTTGTTTGGTGTAGGAGAAAAATGGAAGCCCTGATTACTGAGCCTGGATGTGTTTTGGATCTCATCAAATTTGTGCTTAGAATCAAAGAAATGAATGGCAGCCATTACAAACCTGGCAGAGAAATACTGGTGTAATGTCTTGTTGTTTGAAAGCCTTGGACATGTTTGTAAACATGCAGTGTGTGGACAGACTGCAAGTCTCCATAACGCAAAGGATAAACAATGCTAGAACAATAAAGTTAGAACAAAGTGTTGAACAATGAACTATATTGCTGTTATGGATTCTTTTCATATATGTTTGCGTGGGACAATAGAGAAAGTATTAAGTGTACATGCATGTGTACATGTGTACGTGTGTGTGTGTGTATGTTTGGGTGTGTGCAAACACGTACAGACCCAAGGTATGCATGCGAGCAGTAATAGGGCCCAAAGAGACCCTGGCTGTTCAGGGGACCTCATCTTATAATAATATGGTAGCATCTATTTACTGTTCAGAGATCAGATCAGTGTTGCTCTGACAATAATGTGGTAGTACGTAATGAAGGGACAACACACTCTCCTCTAATACAGAGGAATAGTGTTCCTGTTGACAGCCTGTGGGATCACTGCAGAACGCCACTGGCCTGATGTCTGATAATCGGATTCTAATCACAGAGAAGGACTGCACTGCACATCAGACGAAATCACAACCTGCCACTTATGGTGTCGTTTTAGCTTAACAGTTGATCCTTGATCTGTTTTCATTGGTTTAATAGCACATCATTGGAGATCCCTTTATTTGTGCAGTGAAGAAGCACTCCCCGTGTGTAGCTTGTGTGGTTGCTTCCAAATGTTCTTGCTTTGCTTAGTATTAAGAGGACTGTCCTGAGCTCTTTCTCTGTTTTCTCTGTTGTGCTTAAGTCTTCTGGGATGATTGTACAGCAGGAGGTCATGCAGGCTGGTATGGCCCTATTAATCATGCATTAAATCAAAACTGCTGTGTTGCCTTCTGCTATAAGACAGTGAAAAGCTGTTACTAATGAATTCTCTTTCACGTCCTTACTAACTGACATATTTGAGTGGACAGATGTGACAAAAGCAGTGAGCAGCTAGTGTGCCCATGCAGAGTACAGCGGATGAAGAGGTGCATATTTTTAAAACTCATTTTGTCACTTACATTTGTGGAAAAAATAAGGGCAGTTACTAATTAGTTGGGTCAAAATGGTTTAGAAAAAGACTGCCCCTTCTACTCAGTGTCCTGCCCCTTCCACTCAGTGTCCCGCTCCCTTCTACTCCCTTCCACTCAGTGTCCCGCTCCCTTTTACTCCCTTCCACTCAGTGTCCCGCTCCCTTCCACTCAGCGTGCCGCACTCATTCCTACTCCCATCTTTCTTGCTTTCATGCTTTCTTGCTTTCATGCTTTGGCCATGCAGCTGAAAACAGTCTCTCTTACACACACACCCTTAGGTATAATAAATAGCGGGAGAGCCAAGTCAGGCTTATTTAGACTAAACTATGCAGTACTATATGTGTTCAGCTCTGGCACTGCTGGTAGATCCCAGTCCTGCCTTCAACATTTGAATTTACACACACGCACACGCACACGCACACACACACACACACACACACACACACACACACACAAATACAAATAATAAGACTGGCCAGTAGAACTCCATGAGTAGGTGGATGTTTATTGTAAGCTTTTACTTCTCCAGTCTTTCCAAAATATGTTTTCTGTTGCCTTAATAAAATTGGTGTGTGTGCATGTGCGTGCATGTGCGTGTGCGTGTGTGTGTGTGTGTGTGCGCGTGCGTGTGTGCGTGTGTGTATGCGTGCGTGCGTGTGTGTGTGTGTGCGCACTTCCACAGAGGCACTCCAAATCCAGGCTGAAATGTCACAGTGTTGATACAGACGACGATGGGCAGCAAGAGTCAGCGGGACAGTTTAACAGGTGCTCTCTCATTTTTTCACTTTTCATAATCAAGAAATGGATGGATAGAGAGAGAGAGAGAGAGAGAGAGAGAGAGAGAGAGAGAGAGAGAGAGTTAGACAGAGGACCAAGAAAGACGACCAGTATTTGAACTGAGTGTAAGAGAGAAAAAATGCTTTAAACTGAATTAATATTGCTGAAATGGTAATAACGTAATAAACATTAGACATTAAAATGAAAATGAGAGGATTCTTCTGTGGATGAGTCACATGATAAGAAAACAGATCACATGATACCTGTTAGCCATCTCAAAGCTGGAACAGGTCATGCGAAGCAGTATTCATTGGTTAATGTGATGTAGTGCTGAGATTTCGTTAGGGCGTGTTGTTAATGTGATATAGTAATGAGATTTATGTTAACATTTGCTTACTTGATCACATTAGGAAATTAAGGCTAGCCCATTACAAGAAAATGGCTTTACATGCGTAGTGATAGCGACTGTAGAGCTCTGTTTCCTGCTGTTGAACAAGGACAGCCGAGCTGATTTAAAACCTCAGTGCTTTGTGCTGCTGGAGTTGCTGTGGAATGCATCAACATCAGGAGGAGCTCCTAGATGGGCAGGATAGTCAGCAGCTGTAAAAAACACCAGGAGAGCCAAGTCAACATCAGTGTCTAGAGATGAGAGCCCACCGTGTCTGTGAGAGATGAGAGCCCACCGTGTCTGTGTGTCAGACAGTCGCTTAATGCTCTTCTGAAGTAGCCTGACTCTCCCCCCACTGAATTATGTACGAGTGTCCTCTTCAGGTTGACTCTACGGAATAGTGCAGCAACCTCTCTCTCTATGTCCCTCTCTCTTTCTCTTTTTCCCACATTCTCTCTCTGTCGCACTCTCTCTCTCTCTTTTTTTTGTGGGAGTTGCACAGGTTCCACAGCCAGCAGCTGTTTGGTGTCCAAAGAGGGAAGTGAGCACATGCACGCTGCCATCCACTGTTTACTGATGCCTGTTTACTTCATGTCTTTTTATGGCCTTTGAGAGACAACTTGTCTGCATGTGTGTGTGCTTGTATGTGTGTGTGTATGTTGGTGTGTGTGCTCTGTAGGGACTAAGATGTACCCTTGTTGTTGGTTGCCCCTTCTGTTTGTTCTCTTTCTCTGTGTGTGTGTGTGTGTGTGTGTGTGTGTGTGTGTGTGCGCGTGCGTGTTTGTATGCTCGCATGCGCCTGCGTGCGCGTGTGTGCATGTGTTCAGCGTCCGATGCTGAGTAATTACTCTGAAATGTCTTGTGGCAAAATATGTCATTCATTCTTATCTCATCCATATTGTGTGTGTGTGTGTGTGAGCGCGTGTGTGTGTGTGCGTGTGCACACGTGCGTGTGCTTGCATTTATAGGTGTGGAAGGAGGAGAAAGACAATGAAGCTGAGCAGAGATCTCTCTGACCTGGTCGTCTTTACGAACTCCGTAGTGTCACAGGAGTGTTTGGATGAAGGTGAGTTTGCCCTTAAAACCCAAAACAACAGAAAACAATAAAACCATGTATACACCAAAGATGCATGCAAATAAACAATAAACCATGTATACACCAAAGATGCATGCAAATAAACAATAAAACCAAGTGTACACCAAAGATACATGCAAATATTTGTAGGACGACTAATTACACCACCAGAACCAGATGCCAGAACTCCACTCTTCAAATCATTTTGAAACAGGACAGGAATAATCTTCCTTCATTGATTATAATGTTATCAGTAATACGACTGTCAAGTGCTTTGCAAAATAAGAGTGTATTAATGCAAAATGAGCACATCAATACACTATGCTACAGCTGTCTCCGTGTCTGTCAGCTTCTCTCTCTCGCTCTCCCTGTTCCTGAGATACCTGTTCTGCATCATCTTTTTGCAGGTTCTATAGTGAATGTGCTGTCGTTCAGTGAGGCTCGGGCCCAGCACCTGGCCCACCATCGGGCCGAGCGCTTCCTGAACTTTAACCAGCGCCAGCTCTCGCGGATCTACCCCTCCGCCTACCGCATTGATTCCAGCAACTTCAACCCTCAGACCTACTGGAACACGGGCTGCCAGCTGGGTGAGGCCCTGGACCCTTGCGCATATGCACATATATACACAGGCAATAGTGCTGACAGAGACACACACACGCACACATATAAATTCACAGACATGTATTTTACAGGTTTAGATCACACATCCACATATAGACTCTTATTAAATACCCCGCCCTGCCACATTTCGACCTCTCACATATCAAAGCAGATGAATCCTGACTCATGGTGCTCCATAATCACTGACTGTGTATGCGGGGCATAATGGCATCAGTCAGGGAGAGTGCAGAATTAGATCCACCTTCTCTTAAAGGGTTGTGTTGCCATTGCTCAAAATTCCACTCCTCACTAGAAGCTCTTAGGTTATTGACCTCCAGCACACTGCGATTCAGGTCTCTGAATCATCATCCAACTGGTTTTTGAACTCCTTTTGTGCTGAGCAATGGGTCTTTCTGAACTCCTGTTGTGAATGGGCTTTTTTGTTTTTGCATGGATATTTTACCTTATCAGGCCCATCTGCCTCTGTTCTCCAAGATTGACCTTCTGACCCCTGGCTCTTGTAATACCATATGTTTTGTGATCACACACACATGCACGTGCATATACACACACATACCATCTGTTTGTGAACATACATGCATAAATGAGCATCTTAAGCATAGGGACACATATCTATGCACACACACACACACACACACAGACATGCGCGCGTAAACAGAATCAGATGCCCTCTCATCCAGCTTTCTCTGCACTCTTTACACTAATAGCCACAATAATTGCTCCACTTATTGTATAGACTGCCAATTTCCCCAACCTCGACACATGGGAGGTGGAGAGAGAGAGAGAGAGAGAGAGAGAGAGAGAGAGAGAGAGAGAGGTTTGTGGAGTGGGTACTAATAAAATTGAGATGCAGTTAAAAAAGTTAAAAATAGAAAATTAAGAGAGTTTCAAAAAAGTTGAAATAGCCCAAAAACTGAGAACTGGAAGAAACCCAGAACAGGAGAGATGAAAGGGAACAGAGGGACTGAGAAACAGCACGTCAGAGAGCGGAAAAGAGGGAGTGAGGGTATCAACTAAAAAGACAAAGACAGAGGCAGAGAATGTGGGCAGCCCTTGTGTCCCTTCTGTTTTGATGGTGTAATAAATCACTGTGAACTAGTCTTAGTGAAAAGACTAGTTGGGTTCTCCTTCTCCTCCTTTACTTTTGTTTGCCTCTTTGTTCTTGTCTCTGATTGTTTACCTGTTTACATGTTTATCCAGTTCCCACAGGAAATTAAAGCTTGGAGTGTGCTGCATTTACAAGTAATTTCACGTCATGCAGTGTGGACAGATGGACGGACGGACGGAGGGAGGGAAGGATGGATGGACAGATGAATGAATGAATGAAGAACCTGTGTCTCTTTGTTCTCCCAGTGGCTCTAAACTATCAGACTGAGGGCCGCATGATGCAGTTAAACCGGGCAAAGTTTATGGTGAATGGAGGCGTTGGCTACGTGCTGAAGCCCCCGCCCATGTGCAAAGGTACTACAGCCAGCAAATACTTGGCCAACAATGGCAACATTTAATTTATGCTCAGCCATATGTGTAGTATTTAGGTAAGAATTCCTCTAGAGCACCTAGAAAGTAGACCAAACACAGACTATGTGTAAACCACATTTGCCCGTTTGGAATTACTGTGTGACGGGATTCTCTACGTCATTGTGATGGTGCTGTTCTTTTAAGCCATTTACTGAAGCCTGATGTTGCGCTCCCACCTGCTCCTGTGCAGGTTCTTTTAACCCCTGCAGCGACGACCCTCTGCCTGCCTGTCCGAAGAAACAGCTGGTATTGAAAATCATCAGTGGGCAGCAGCTGCCGAAACCACCTGATTCCATGCTGGGGGATCGAGGGGAGGTCAGATTGTCAACTACATTACCCCTTAAGTCTGAGCTCGGATTAGTAAATGTGAAACAAAAGAAAGGATGAAATGCAGTTTTCTGTTTTACTTAGATTATCGACCCATTTGTGGAGGTGGAGATTATTGGTCTTCCGGTGGACTGTTGTAAAGAGCAGACAAGGGTTGTTGATGATAATGGTACGATCACCTTTTATGCTGCTGATTCTGTGTACATTTCTGTGCACAGTTATGATTTGCAACACAAACAGCCTAAACACATACTAAACACATACTGGTAAAATATGAGCCCTTGCAATGAAAAACCATACATGTCCACTTACTGTTTTTCCACATGCTACAGAATAAAAATAAATAAATAAATAATATATATATATATATATATATATATATATATATATAAAATGTCTTATTGTATTATTGCAAGTTTTATTTTTAAATGCCTTCATGAATTAAGTAAGGTAAGTTTAAATTAAGCATATTTAGCATTTTAAGGTTTTAAGCTTTCAATTTGAATGTAAGATCAAAAATTAAAATAATTGATTACACAAAAATGGGAAATTCCTGATATATGGTTTTTCATTGCAAGATAATAAATGTCTCCATGGCATTAACATATTGGACTATGTTGCATTTTTGTGAAGCTATGCACAGGTAGTCGTTTGTTTCTGTGCTGAGAAATTGAGATTTATGTGATAGGCTGTGTGTTTACTAAGATACCATGTAATGCTTAACGCAGGTTTTAACCCTGTATGGGAGGAAACGCTGTCTTTCACCGTGCACATGCCTGAGATCACACTGGTGCGCTTCCTGGTGTGGGACCATGACCCTATTGGCCGAGATTTTATAGGCCAGAGGACGGTCGCCTTCAGCAGCCTTATGCCAGGTGAGAGTGGAAAACTGTGGGCTCCATTGCCCCGACAACCCATCACCGCCCTGCATCTGTAAAGCTTGCAGTGCCAGAGGATTAGTGGGCAGGGCCAAGTGGAGGCCGGGGTGGAGGATGAGGAAGTGGGGGTTCGGGGGGGCTGAAAGGGAGTCAGAACGGCACCGTGAAATGGGCTGTGCGCTTTAATTTCATTGCCAAACCCGGTAGGTTAGCGTAGGGCAGAGAGATGGGGGTGTGCGAGATGGTGTGAGATCTCCATGCGGTCTGTGTGTGATGCATGGAGTGTCTCACTGTGTCGCAGCGGGAATGTGTTAGCGCAGTCACACAACTGCAGGTACGGCAGTAGCACTTTCTGTCGTCAACCTCAACTCACTGCCAGCACACACAGTCTCCCACCTCTGACGTCAAAGGAAGCTTCCATGTACCGTCTTCATCTGGTGTTCTGCATTCAGATTAAGCATTAGGTCATAATGCTAATAACTGTTCTTCAGTGCATAGTGTGTCTGGAAAAAAAAAAATTGTCTTTTATTCCGCATATTAACAAACATTACTCCTAGAGATGTCACCATTTACTCCTGTGAATGTCTCTTCCTTTGTTTGTCATGTTACAGGTTACAGACACGTGTATCTGGAGGGGATGACAGAAGCTTCTATCTTTGTTCATATATCAGTGCATGATATCTATGGGAAGGTTAGTTCCTGACCTTTGCCCACTGACCACTGATGCATCCTACCAATCACTAACTAGGCATGTTACATGCTACACTTTAATAAAGTAGACTATGGTTTAGGGCTGCACCCTTTCCCATTTACATTTTGGTTTTAGTGATATTGTGTTGTGTTGTGTAATGACTGACAGTTGGTTCCAGTCGTTGTCACATTTTTCTAAACTGCAGAAGTTTAATTAAAGACAAATGACAACAGCATAGCTCGGTTAGATTGTCATCTAAGCTGTCATTTCTGTAACAACATAATTATCACACAGGTAATGGCGTCAATAATTGCACAAATGTTTAGACAATTAGAATGGTAATGTAAAATAAAGAAACAGTTGTTTATACAGTTAGAGCCAAATTGCTTGTTAACAGGAGATGATATAACCTGTAATGCATTTACATCCATAAAATACACTTCTTTGCATTATTGTATTATTAAATGCATTTCAAATGAACAAATCTGTCAATTTCCACAAACTATATTAAATCCATGTAAACACTTTCACATTTGCAGCATGTTAACCACCTCCAAAGCAACAACACCCACCACACAAAACTTAATTCTTGGTTTAAATGTTGCCATCTTAAGGAGTTTTTGATGGGTAATCTACTTTTATTGAAATTCCTCCAACCTTTCTACTTTCCAGTGGAGCCCCCTAGTGCTCAATCCCAGCTATACCATATTGCATTTTCTAGGAACTAACAAGGTACCCTGGATCTGCTGAGCATACTGCATGGCATTGCATGATGCTGCTGTAATGTGCAACGGTGTGACTTTCATGTTGTAGTGGGCACTTTATTGTCCCGTGTGTACTGTTGTCATTTACTGTCTAACCGCGTATACTCTGTTGCTATGTGTTCCTTCCACTTGTGCCTTTTCGGAGGAATTCCGATATTTCAGGATTCTAGAATGCTGTCTTTGAGTGGCTTGTTTAAGTGGACTATGGTGCCATCTGTGGGTCAGGGCCAGAAAGGTCTCATGAACCACCTCCGAAGAAACAGATTAACGAAATTGACAAATAACAAAAATATGAGAGAGGCTCTCTCTATATATAGGGTCATTAATTCATTTTAATAAAGCATAATACTTCATTGTGTCCCAACTTGAACAATATATGAGTTTAAGTTTTCTTAATCTCCTTCCAAGTTAATAAATTATGCTAACTATAAAATTTAACATATAGCATTATACTATTTCCATTTTATAGTGGGAAAGTACCTTAAGCAAATGGTTACCATTTGAATTTTATTCTCCAGACTTCCTCTGTGTTCACTTGCCATGTGACAGCATTGCATATGGATCTTTGGGTGCGTGTGTGTTTGCATTTAAAACACATCTCAGAAAATGTATAATGTCCTGTTAATGTTTAATGACGCTAAACAAATCTTCCTTCTCAGGGTCGTCAGTTGCGTGGTTTCCGTGGTCTGTTCAGCAAGAGCTCCAAGTGCTCTGTGGACACGAACGTCAGCGCGCCACCACGCAAGCGCTCCATGAGTAGCCACCTGCTGCGCAGGACAGCTAGTGCTCCCGCAAAGGGCCGCAAGAAGACCAAGAAGGCGCTGTCTGATACCTCGCTGGATGGGAAGGACAGCAATGGGGACCTTAAGCCACAGGCTGTGGGGAGGCGCATGGGTCCCAGGATGACCCTCCAGCACCGGCCAGCTTCCATGCCCCTGGAGAAGATCCTCCAGAGCCAGCTCACCCTCTCCTCTCCAGAGCACGACGGGCCTGACTTTGGTGCTGACACTATAATTGGTGAGCTAGATAACCACTTTATCCCAAGCTTTATAACCATACATCACATCCAGAAAGTGTTTTTGCAAGAAGTGTTAAGTGTTTTTAAGAAATGGATTTCTTAAAAAAATACTTGCTCAGAAAATTTGGGAAAATTGAGAAATTTCACAAGGTGAAATGTCATTTTCTCAAGTGTGTGACCATTTGTAGCAAAGCAGACTTTAAGGACCTGACCTTTAGCCTAAATGACCTTTACCCTTAAGGACATTAATGGTAAAGTGAAAAGTTTCTTGATTCATTATGATATACACAGCATAAAAGCAACTGCTCAGACAATAGCTGATTCCAGTCAGTTACAGAAATAAGGCTTTATTATAAGGGATCTCTTTTTTTTTGGATCATTGCCTTCTCTCCAGATGTTTTTCTCACTTTAAAACTCCATTATCTGTCTTAATTCTCATATGCGCTCCATTGTTTTCAGACTCTTGCATTGTTATTGCATTCTAACACTCGCTTTGAATTGTTCAGACATGCAGGGTTTTCTTCCTTAATACTTTAACTCGCTTTTGTCTTGTTTTGTCTTTACTGTCGTTCCTCTTTATAGTAGAAAACTGACTAGGAAACTCCTACAGGTAATCCACAAGTCTTACTCAGGTTGTCATCCAAAACATTCCAGAACTGCATCTTTCCACTGGTGTGATTTTTAATTTCTCAGTGTCAAAAAAGAAGTAGTTCTGTGACGTTTCATTTATGAGACAAAAATGATATCAGATCATATTGTCCAAAGTGGTTGCTTTAAAAACATTAGTGATACGTTTGCAAAAAATGTTATATTTTAAAAAGAACAAATTTAAAATGTTTTCTATGCGGTCCCATTTTCAACCCCCACCTCTCACAGTCGTTCTTGGTGGAACATTCCATTTGTTGTTGTCTAGAGTGGCTTGTGTCAAGTTTGGTGTTGCTGAAGTTTTGTGAGATTATTTTGAGATGGCTGCTGACACTTTTTCTTCACTAAAATGTCTCCCACAGATTCATTCTGCTTGGAGACTCTCAGAACTGTCTCTGTGGATCTTCTCATTGAAAAGTCTGCTCACCAAGGGTCTGATGACATTGCCCAGTCTACTGATCACATCCAGGACCGAACCAATGAGGTTGGAAAAATAGGTGAAACATCTTACCTGGTCATAGGAGGAGGTGGTGAAACCAACACTGATGATATCCACACAGAACCTCTAGAGTATGGCTTCACCCAGCAGACCAAAGCTGATGATTTTCCTTTTCAAAGTCCTCCAGAAAGTCATTTGAGTCTCTCAGACCAACCAGACCTCGGTATTAGCTTGCAGACTGAGAGCTGCCAAAGGGAAACTCCCCAAAACAACAAAATGTCCAAAGCCTGTTCTCTTTCTTCGTCTTCATCTTCACGCATCCATGCCCTATGCCCTCTTTCACCCATAGTGCTTCAGACCAATCAGCAGAGTCAGATGTCCCTTCAGGACAGTGTTCTCTCACGCCTGATTGATGCTGTCTCCCTGGGCAATGAGCATGACACTTGTAGGTCAATATCAGCTCTAATTAGTCAGTTTGATGTCACTGCTGAACAGAGTGACCTAAATCTATCCTCAGGCTCAAGACCCTCTAAACTTTCTGTCTTACCTACAAGTAACCAAATATCCAGCACCCGACTAAAAGTGATCCAGGAATCTCTCCAGAAGGCCGCACAGCCTGTAGAAAGACCTGTCTCTTCTAGTCCTGAAACCACTGAACCAGCTGCCTTCACTATTCTAGATGAGAAGGTGCTCTCTCCAGACTCTTGGTGTGACCTTCCTGTTCAGCCTATCTGCAATGTCAATATAGCCCCAGGGGACAGCAGAGGTTCCTCCTCCAAGTTGCCTTTTGGAAGTAAGGTAACAGGTAATGGTGGCTGGGGGCCTTATAGAGATAAAAGCTGCAGAGATCAGTTCCAGTCCAATGGATCTTCCAGAAACTGGGAATGTGGAGGTTACAGAGAAACCTCAATAAACAGCACGACCTCAGACCGCTTCCTTATGTGTCATGATTCGGCTAGCAGTAGCTTGATGGAGGTGGAGATCAACGTGGATGAAGATCCTCTGGACGCTACCATGACAATGGAACCTTTACAGCATGACACTCAGTGGAACAGTGACCCTGAGCTCTTAAACAGCTCTTCATTTCACAGACCAGTGCATAAGCCATTATCTCCGTGCCAGAATCCTTTTTATGTAACTGCTCCAACAAGCAAATCTTCATATAAACCCACTGCAAATGCTTGCTCCACAGAGTCGTCAACATTTCATAAACCATGCCAGCATCTTTCACCACACCAGCCTCTTTTCTCCAGTGCTCTGCATCAGCATGGCTTCCCTGTCAGCAAGCCCACCTCAGAGCAGTTTAACAGCACTAATGCTACCCTAAAGCAGAAGTTTCAGCCTGGCAGGAACAACAACGAAACTTCTAATGACAGACAGCTGGAGACTAGGGACAGGAACGACTTGACCTGCAGGACACAGTGCTTCCGAAATGGATACGTGTCCAGGGAATGCCTTCTAAGGACTCAAGGTATGAAGCTTCAACAAGACAAAGGCTCCTACATGCCTGAGTCTAATTACGATATGATCTATAGCTCCATGGAATATGGAGATCGCTTTTGCCCTCCAAAGCAATTCTCTCAGTCCTTGCAACAAAATCAATCTTTAAATCCAACCCCTTCCAAGATCTACAATGGTATCTACGTTGATGAGTCTCCAAACCCTAAAGCTCCCAGTCCCTGCAAGTCCAAGAGCCTGGGTGACTTGACATCTGAGGACATCTCCTGCAACTTCCAGAGCAAGTACAAGGTCATCAGCCGCAGTTTTATAACTCCAGCCATGCAAAACCAGAGACGGATTGGTGGCCTAACCAACCAGCCACAGTTGAAAGATTCACTGACTGAGCAGCTTCGCAAATTAGTGGCTTTAGAAGAAGTGGACCGCCCCTGGCCCTTTCCATCTCAGTTTCAGCCTGCCCCCAAACCTCTTTCAGTAAACCCCCCAGATCCAGTCAGCTCTGTAGTTTCTACAGAGGATCCAGAGGACCCGCCTCCCTTCCTCTCACGGAAGCTTTCCTCTCGCAGTCAGAGTCGTGTACGCCACATAGCCAGCCGTGCCCGTGAGAGACAGCAGGACGCGCTCAAACTGCGACCTGCAGGGGGTGCTCCTGATGTTATGTTCCGCAATAAGTCAGCTTCCTCCCAAAATATCCTCATCAACAGGCATTCTACTGGCTCCTATATTGCTGGTTATTTTGAGCAGGACCGGGGCTTGCCTGAGGGTTCCTGCACAACAATGCATTATAGCTACAGAGATCCTTGTTACACTGATGATTCTGTGCTCCCCTCTGATTCCTGCCCCCCCTCAGAGCCTGAAGTCTACTTTCTGCTGAGACTTTGACTTTGGAGTTCTTCCTGTTTTGCCTGTACACTTACTTGCTACCAATGTGTATTCATAAGTCTGAAGCTGGACTATTGTAACAGTGACTAAGGTTGTACTTGCTTGCTCTGAGAGCAGTACAGTGATCGAAAAATGACCTAAATGGAAGCTTCCAGTATTTTGTAAATAGTACAATACATCACAGTCAGCAAACTGCCAGTTTTAGATGCACTACACCACATCTCTGTTTATCTAGTCCCTGTCATGCTTCTAAATGTTCCTGTTTAAAACAAGTATTTACTGTATAAGGGGAAAAAAAGATGGTGGTTGTTTTTTTTTTAAAGGGATTTTTGTCTTGGTCTTCTGTTTGTCCCTTTTTAAATGTTAATTAACATCTTATTCTTAGAGGGGCTTATATTAAAAAAAAATGTTTTATTCGGTCTTCCTATGCCTTTTTGTTACTTGTAAGTTTGTATATTTTGTTATTCCTATGCCTTTTTGTTATTTGTAAGTCTGTGTTTGTTCATATGTTTTCAAATTTGCCTTTATTTAAGGCCCTATGGTTTTAAGTCTGAAACTGAACTGTGGTGTTAATTTTCATAAACAGCATGTGGACCATGGACATCTTCAGCATAGCCATGCACAGATGAGTAGATGTGTCTGTGTCCTGATTCTGCCTAGAACTGTTTGTTTGCTTTATTCCACACAACACAAATGAGAAACATGCCTGCTCACGTTTGCTTGCTCTCTGTGTCTTGCTCTTTCTTAAGCATGAATTCAAAGATTATAAACACTATTCATATTAAAGAAAAAAACTGTGAGGGTAAAATTTTATTTTTGTAATTGCTTTGATACAGAACAAAACTCACTTATTGGTCTGGATTTTATTTTAATTACAGAGGGAAGCATTTCATGGTAAACACACAAGTTGCCCAAGGAAATTGCAGGTGTTGGTTACACATTAGACAAAGCTGCATTAAAACAAAACAAAACAAAAAGTTCCTTTTTGATTTAGTTCCTGTGCAAAAGGCCATCCAGACAGGGACTTTTCTTTTATGGGTGCTCATCGGATGTCTATGAGCATTTTCCTACCAATGCAATAAAATAATAACATTATCAAACAAATCAGTTTGTCTGTCTAAAGGTTATTTTCTTAAAATTGAATGTCACTGTATAGTTCTCTCCTTTTTAAAGGTTTACAGTTGTCTGAAATCAAAAACATGATTTTCCTGCCCATACCCACTGCTGCCAGTATGTTTGTCTGGGAATATTGAACTTATTCTGGTATCCCATGGCAATGATGATATTACTCTTGTCCTTGCTTAATAACAATAAATTAATTATTTTGCATTAGCTAATTCTAGCTTTGTGATGAGTGGCAATGAGGCTTTTGCTGTACTACAAACCATCATTTGTGCCTGAAAGCCATGTTTCAATCATTAGCTCAGAAGGATTAAGGAAAACACCAAACTAGGAAGTGCTGTGATTTTGATGCAAAAACGATTGCCTGGAATTAAGGCCTGTGAGTGTCTACAGGAGGTCATTTTTGGCCCCATCTGTAATTCCAGAACCAAGCCTTTGGCAAAAATATTCTAAAACAAATTTAAACTACTCTGCATGTTTAAAATATGGAAAATATGTTTTTTGAATACTAAACTATTCATTCATTAAAGTGTTTTTGTTTTGTGTCGGCGACCATGGTACCCTACATAATGTAAAATTTCTCAGCTCAGTCAGTTGGATCCTTCCCATTCTAAAAGAACTTAAAGGACTCAAGCCATACTGGGTTTGATGAGTGACTATTGAGTGGAATCAGGAAAATAAGCTAAACCATGCTAGACAAGTGAACTTTGGAGCTTATAAAAGTCTTTATTTGTTCTTCTTGACTGGTGCTTTCATTCTGGAAGCCTTTTTCCTAGTTTTATCTTACAGATGAGAGTTACAGAGGGATGTTTCAGGGCTGCCTACATTTATTCTGTTCAGAATTATTACCAGTAAATACAGATGAAAGCTAATTAGCTTGTGTCACTTTCAAGGAAGCTCATAAGGTGTGCTAGATACACAAGTTATCCTCTATATCCCAAGGTATCTTCACTCAGCCATGTTATAATTGTTAAATAGTAAGCAATTATCTCTCATTCTCTGCCTTGAGAGTAGAAGATGGGATTTGAAGCACCTGTGCACATTTTGGTCCTTGTTTTTGTTTTTTTTTCCCTTCACATTTTGGTCTTTTTCTCCGTAACCTCTGAGGACTGTTTAGCTATTAGAAATAGCTGCACAAAGTCTGTGCAGATAGTGGAGGGGAGACCAGTGAGGCTACACCAGAGCCAATGTCTGCTGAAGTCTTCCCCCCATGTCTGCTCTTGACGCTGCTGACATGGGTGGTGTGTGAGGTAGCGACAGGGCTGTATGCAGAAGGGAAGTGTGTGTACCTGGACAGGGCCCAGCAGCTGGACGATGTGGGCCTCTCTCAGGATGGCGACGTGGTCATTGGCGCGCTCTTCAATGTCTACATCCTTCCAGCAACCCTTGACTTGAGCTTCACCACAGAACCGTACCTGCAACCATGCTCCGAGTGAGTCACTGGATCTGTCTCACTGTACCAGAATAATAACGCTGAAGGAGAATAACTTTGTGCAATGCATTTTCTGACAGTCTTAGGCTCTCTCCACAGGCAAACATGGGACACTGAACTAATTTCAGAGCATATTTAAAGAAAGAAATAATGTCACTTGCACTAGCTGCATACTGTTTGCATTTGATGTTATAACAACCCAACTATTGTTAAAAGTCTTTTCACACCAACACCCCTAGTTGTATCTACTGCCGTTATACATTTTACATTCGTTTCAGACTTCTCTTGTTTTATGGAAGATCTATGGTTCTTTTAAACATTTCTGTGGAGAAGCTGCATTCAGTGTTGAGATGCTTGGTAAACATAAATGATTTAAGTGATGAAAAATGTAGAGGTGCAGAGAATCGGCCTGTCTGCTGTCTACAAATTTTAATCAACAAGATTTGTTTTCTTTAAAATTGTAGTTATTTTAGTAATTCTGTATTTGGTTATAATTTCTGTGGTTAATGAAAATTGGTGATGAAATATCAACAAAATGATCACAACTGGATCTATATCGGAAAGTGGGTCAATAACGCAACAGAACAGTTAATTTTCTTAAGATGTCTTTTTAAAAATAGGCTATATGTACTTTGTATATTAAACTGTATTAGTTTTCATTTGGAACAAATAGCTTACTTATGTAAGATTTGTGGATGCAGAGTGACCACAATACGTTTTCATGCTCCAAAATACCGGACTCTGCTCTTCAGCAAATTACCAAACCCTTTATCTGTTAAACCTTTGTTAAACAAACGTTCACGTTATAAGAGAAAAGAAACCATGCGTTTCAGTTGGCGACACCTAAATGAAAACAACTTTCATTTGTTATCCTTTTTGTCACAAGTTTTAGATGATATGATATGAAACATTTTCCATCACAATGTGAAACACGTGAAATCAAGTGAAGAATTAATGTTTTGTTTAATGTAATGTTTGCTTTTCACAATACCCTTATACGTGACTATAACGCACGGGGCTGGCCTAAAGCAGGCCTACATTTCACGAGATGAAAACAAATATGGACTGTTTTAAAGATGTACCGTGAGAGACTTGTTGGACGAGCAGGTAGGGAGACGGCAAAGCCGCCGAGGTGTTCTGTGCAGAGGAAAGCTGGACTACGTCGCGCACTCGATTTACGGAAACAGTCAAACAATCTAAAGTTATGGCGAACAATATATCTTCCTTCATAATCTGATAACATTCAAAACAGAAAGTTATTTTACTCGTTTCGTGATCGTAATCAGTTAAGATGATCAATACTAATTTGTTAAAGCAGTACTTTGTGTAATCAATACTTAATTAAACACTGTATTCTGTGTCCTCAGTGCTAAGTATGAAGTACGAGTTTGCAAATTTTCCTCGCTTTATTTGACTCCATTTCTGTTTTCGCATTTAATTTTTTTATTTTTCTAGCTCACAGCTCGTTTTTTCGCGCATCAGTAATGTTCACTGGGGTTACCGGAGCAATCAACGTTAGCCTTCCATAGCTCCAAAACACTTAAGCGATTTTGGGGAAATCTTACTTCGTGAGTTTGATCTGGATTCTTAAAATGTAATTTTGGTAAACGTTAAACACACGTACTGTACCTCTGCATAAATGCATATACAGGCTATATATGAACGTCCTGTTTCTTTCGAAACCGTGTGTGTATACATGTATACTGGCTTTTCTGGTTATACAGAGTTGTTTCTGCTGTTTATTTATCTTAAGAACTTTCTTGTTTGCCGTGTCAGTTTTCAGGAGAGTCCCGTGCAGTGGGCGCAGGCTGTTGTCTTTGCCGTGGAGGAGATTAACAGGAACCCGTTTTTGCTACCGGGTGTCCGACTGGGCTACCACGTGATGGACAGCTGCGCGCGCCACCCCTACAGCATGAGAGCGGCGTTTTCAATGATCAGCGCCGGGGACCGCACCTGCGAGACCACCCGACCCGTCAAACTCATCATCGGAGACGCTTCCTCCACTCAGTGCATCATCCTGTCCAAAACGCTCAGCCCGCTCTATATACCAATGGTAAGTGTTATGCCGTATAGAAAAAGAAGAATGCAGGTGAAATAAAGCCTCATTGCCTCAATAGAAATATATGAATAGCGGGGCTAAGTCCCCCAGGAGAAATGGTCAAATAAAAAAAAAGAACGCTCCATGAACACCTGCCCTAAATGTTTAATGCAAGCGTCGTTTTTAGTTTGCTTTTTAAGTAACGTTAATATCTGTCCATCAATCATGGGGGTTCCTGTTAATTTCATTTTGGACAATTGTAATAGACATCTAGATTACTGATTTTCATTCCATTTATGTTGAAGTTACACAGTTTTTAGGAACATTCTCTGACAGAGACATTCTGTCTCACACACAAGTTGAGATTTTAGCAAAGCAGTGCAGAGTGAACGGTATTGGTGTCACCTGTTTGCCCAAACATTATATATTGCAGATTCAAATTGTGGTTCAGGTTTCAGGGCTCTTGTACAGAAGCAGCATCTCTCCCAAGTCCCAGTGCCTCTTTATCTCAGTATATTGTGAATTTCATGCTCACTCTGTACTATAATTTTGAAAATACAGATTATATACAGCCCATTTTGTTGATATGTTTGGAATGTTCTTTTACCCCCAGATCAGCTACCTGGCCTCATGTGCCTGTCTCAGCAACAGACATGAATACCCTAACTTTTTCCGCACCATCCCCAGTGATGTGTACCAGGCACGCACCATGGCTCAAATGGCAAGGCGCTTTGGCTGGACCTGGGTGGGTGCTGTGGTGGCTGACAATGACTATGGGCTCCTGGCAGTGCAGGTGTTTCAAGAGGAGACCAAAGGAACTGAGATCTGCCTGGCCTTTGTCAGGACGCTCCTCCGAGAGCAACTGGCTAAAGATGTGGATCATGCTGCCTCAGCAGTGCAAGCCTCATCTGCTCGTGTGATCCTCGTGTTTGCCTGGTATGTGGACGTGGAGGCATTCCTTACCGAGCTTGTTCACCGGAATGTGACAGGCCGGCAGTTTTTGGCCAGCGAGATCTGGAGCACCAGCAGTCGTCTCCTGAGCAACCCCCAGCTATACACTATAGCACAGGGCACGCTGGGCGTTGCCATTAGGAGGGCACCTATCCCGGGATTCAAGGAACACCTGCATCAGCTCCGACCCTCTCGTTACCCTAGAGACACACTCCTGAGGGTGTTATGGGAGAAGACGTTTGGCTGCAGTCCACTTCAGAACTCCTCACAGAGCAACCTACCCCCCTGCACTGGGACAGAGAGCCTGGAGCAGGTCGAGAACAGCGTGACAGATGTCTCCAACTTGAGAGTCACCTACAACGTGTACCTGGCTGTTTATGCAGCAGCCCATGCCTTGCACTCCCTACTGGCCTGCACCATGCCTAATGGCTCTGACTCCAGCATGACCTCAGGCTGTTCTTCCCCAGACAAGATCACCCCAGAACAAGTAATGCAGTATTATTCACAACAGATATACTTTTCTAAATAATATTTTTAAATAGCATTCTTTGTTTCATATGATAACAGCAAAGATTGGCTAAAATGTTTTCTTTATGGTTTATAAATTATTATTTAAATACCAGCTTTAATAAAAGCTCAATTGAATTAAAAAATTCATCTCTGGAAGCTGTGTAATGTTTTTTTAAACCACATCACCAACAATAATAAGAATGATAACAAATGAATAAGAATTAGTGTTAATAATAACAATGCTAGTACTACTACTACATTTATTTCTTTATTTTCCTCTCCTCTCTGTTCTTTTAGCTCTTGGAACACCTTAAGATGGTGAACTTCACAACTCAGCTGGGGGAGAAGTTTTATTTCCAAGATGGGGAAATTCCAGCCGTCTATGACCTGGTGAACTGGCAGAGAGGGCCTGGGGGAACCTTGAACTATGTTCCCATTGGCAGATTGGAGGGATCCCAGCTCATCATTAATGACTCTGCAGTTAGTTGGCCAGGCAGCTCAAACAAGGTAAAAAGGACCCTCATAGTGTAACAATTGCTTCAGTGGACTTACATGGGTCTTGGACTAAAAGGCCCTTTAATGAGTAGAGCTTAGAAATAAAGGCACCCTTGGTAAAATTAATGAAATTTATGGAATGTTTTTTCATAGTTAAAATTTTAAATTATTTTAGCAGTCTACATGTTAATTTAACACTGATTTTCCAATCTCCCACTCAATATTTCGAAAAAGTAATTAATTTGATGTTATATGTTATACTTCTATTTAACCTGATTTAAGATATAATCATGAAGTCCCTAAAGTACAATGTGAAAATGTTCAATTTTTGATAAGTCCTGAATGTCTGGCTCTCTCTGCGATGGTTTCAGATACCCGTGTCTGTGTGCACTAATCAGTGTCCACCTGGCACACGTAAAGCCATCAAGAAAGGCCTGCCAGTCTGCTGCTTTGACTGCCTGCCCTGTGCTGAAGGAGAATTCAGCAACGTCACAGGTCATCAAAAGTTCTCTCACATAACACTGTAATAAGCTCCCAAAAATACAACTTACATTATCATAAAATAACTGATAACTGCAGCATCCACTTTTGCCAATAAAAGCTTAGCAAAATATTTTAGACCATTTGTGCTGTTACCTGTGAAATCACCTCTGACAATAAGTTATTTAGTTAACCATGCAATAACTCAGATATAAGAGCTGTAAAATGTATGCTGGGGATGACTGTGGTTACAGTGATCCCAAATGTCTACTATACACATTAATTTAGCAATATTGAAGTTATTGCTAATGCCTGATGGAGGTTTACCACCTTACTGAGTTTAGTTCCCATGCTATCATGCTTACGTTTAATATTTTGAAGTCTGTTATTCCCTGTCTTGAGTGTGTTAGATTAAGAATCAGGACTAAACTCTGAAGGGCAGTAGATCTCTTTTGGTGTCAAGTCCACAAAAAGTATTATTGCAAATATTTGCTTTGTATTTTATTTTTATTATAGGTTCCTCGAAATGTCACCGCTGTCCTCCGGAATTTTGGTCCAACTCTGTCAGGACTGCATGTGTTCCACGTGAAGTTGAGTACCTCTCCTTCAGCGAAAATTTGGGCATCACCTTGACGACTGTGGCTGTGTCCGGTTCCATGACCACAGCAGCTGTAGCTGTTGTTTTTGTCTACCACAGGCAGACTCCTATTGTCAAGGCCAACAATTCTGAGCTGAGCTTTCTACTCTTGCTGTCACTCAAACTCTGCTTCTTGTGCTCGCTTGTGTTTATTGGTCAGCCATCGCCATGGTCATGCAGGATGCAGCAGGCAGCGTTTGGGATCAGTTTTGTCCTCTGCATCTCCTGCATCCTGGTAAAGACCATTGTGGTTCTGGTTGCATTCCACTCAGCCAGACCTGGATCTGCATCCCTTATGAAGTGGTTTGGCCCAGGCCAGCAACGAGGGAGCGTTCTTTTATTTACCTGTATCCAGGTAATTATATGCACCGTGTGGCTGTCTTTCAGCCCACCTGTACCTCACCACAACTTAGGAATTCAAGAGTCAAAGGTCATCTTAGAGTGCATGGTAGGGTCAGTTGCAGGCTTCTCCCTGGTGCTGGGCTACATTGGCTTGCTGGCTGCTGTCTGCTTCTTGCTGGCTTTCTTTGCCCGGAAGCTTCCAGACAATTTCAATGAGGCCAAATTCATCACTTTCAGCATGCTGATCTTTTGTGCTGTGTGGATCTCCTTTGTTCCAGCATATATCAGCTCTCCAGGGAAGTATAGTGTCACTGTAGAGATCTTTGCAATACTGGCCTCCAGTTTTGGACTCCTAATTTGCATATTTGCCCCTAAATGTTACATAATTTTGCTCAGACCAGAAAACAATACCAAGAAATTTCTCATGGGAAAAACAAAATAAGGAAACAATAAATAAAGAAGCATTTTAGGGTCTTCAGGCCTACCTTCTCTGCAATCTCATCAATAACAATATTCATCATATCTCATGGACAGTGGTAGCTCAGTGGTTAAGGTACTTGACTTATAATTGGAAGTCTGCTGGTTCAAGCCCCACTGTTGGGGCCCCTGATCAAGGCCCTTAACCCTCAATTGCTTAAGTTGTATGCGGTCATAATTGTAAGTTGCTTTGGATAAAAGCATCAGATACATGTAAATCATGCACTGAGTACTTTTAAATACCACCAGAAACACTTTCCCAGTGGAAAATTAACCTGATTAATTCAAATAATCCTAATCAGGTTCAAATGAGTGTGATTAATAATCATTAAGTTTTACATTTTCTCCTGATCATGTTGATGTGGACTGTTTTTAATTGCACATTTGCAATTTATTTGGTTAAATACATTGCTACTTTCACATCAGAGGCCTTTATTAATGTAACTAGAAATTAATTTAAAAAAATCTGAATATTATAGAAATCAAATGTGATTATTAATATGAAAATCTTGAATGAAATTATCCTTCAATAAAAAAATCAATGGGCAGCACAAAATTTTCAATTGAGGTTATTCAAGGCAAAAGTCATCAATTAAACTTATGAAAACTAATTTCTGTTTGTCAGAATTAAATATTTTAAGTTATTTCAAAGACAAAATTCTCTAATGCTCTACAAGAAGTAAGAAGTAAGGCCCAGTTTCTGTCTATTTTGCTAGTGGTGTCAGGAAATTTCTATTCAACCAGAATTCATGAGGCATGACTCCATCGGTCACCCATTTGACTATGACTATGACTCATTCACACCCATATCCTATCTTAGAGCCCCTGCACTACTATAAGATATGAGTGGGTGAGCTAGTAGAGTGGTTCCACTTGTTACTACTCTGGCACAAGGTTGTTGGAGGCAGCTTTAGATGGGTGGGTGGTAATGTTATTTTCAAAGGTGTGTAAGCACTCTGTGCTTTTCATAAAATATTCCAGGGTCCAATCTTGGCTTAAAAAAACCCAACTTTTAGGATGATTACCAGGTCAGACCAAGTTGCTTACAGAGTTATATTAACACTTGTAAACCCACTGTTTGCTACATATAGGGAGAACAATGCATCTGGCTGATGTCACAGCTATTATATGCAATAATGTACAGTTATGTAACTGGTTTGGGAGGTAAGATGTATTCTGTAATTACAGCAGAACTGTTTAGAAATCTGTTTAGTTGAACTGCTGTGGCTCAGAGTTCACCAGGTTTAAACAAAAAGTGATAGACAGCAAATCAGTATCGTGAAAAAAAGTTAAAGTGAACAAGTACAAATCATTCAAAAATGAGCTTAAAACTGCCAGTGAGTAAAGTAAGTGAGCACTTTATCTTCCATTAATCTTCCATTAGTTTTAATTGAGTTTTAATTGTATAACTGAGTGAATAAATTGCTGTATAGTGCTGTAACAGCCTTCTAACTTTAGGTATTGCGGCATCAACCCATGAGAAGAAACATGTAATGCCATTTTCTGATGAAAAAAGTTTTATGGTTTGTAAAAAAGGGTTATAGTTTCTGAAACCTGGGGAATACATTCTTTAAAGTGCTCCAGTCTGAGAAAAAGACGTAAACCTAAGCAATTATTTAATTGCTGCTTATCTTTAGATCATAGGAAAGAGCAGGTTATTACAGGCAATTTTATGACACCGTTATATAGTGAACTGTTGATGAAACAGGTTAATGCAAGCTTATAAATTTCTCCAAACCGTTCATTTCAAAATTTGGCAAATTTTGGGTCTGTATCTCCTACCTGTGTGTATTATGTGGTTTGTGTGTGTGGGTACGTTCGGAACAGATCGCGCGAGCGTACGCGAGTCAAAACCTTTTCTAATGGAACCAAGTCGCGTCGGAACTAGGTAGGTCGCAGTGGATGAGACTCCGCCCAATCTTTATAAAAGTGAAGAATTTGTGAATTAGTGATTAGAACTTAGTAATTGTTGTATTTTGTTCTTCAGGTTTTGGTTTGGTAAAGGATAGACTAATTTTAGTTCATTGTGTAGAAAACTCCTGTGTACCAGCGACCTTTCTTAACCTAGGGTTCGCTAACTAGCTATACTTGCAGATAATTTAGAAATGTTATTGTGATTGGTTGTTCTTTTTCTATTGGTTAAACTGAAATATGAGTGATATATATATCATTTTCTAATGACATACGTTTTATTGTCCAAATGTTTAGTTCCACTTGTTATTAATTTGTTATTTTGAAAATTTTAACATTCTGTTTCTGATGTTTGATCATTCATGATATCATCATGTTTGGTATTTTTATGTTTATGTGTTGGGCCTGTACAACAAGACAATGTTGTGTTAATTAAGCAATTAGATTAAAAAATATAATTCTAATGGACTAGAGGCATGCCAAGGGGCAGCCCAGCCTGTCTCACACACAGCTGGTGCTTTCATGTGTGACTCAGTACCACGTGCCTCCACCAGAACGAGACACTGGTGCTGCACGTGCTCCAAGTTAACGAAATCCTGCTGTTTTCAGGTAAAACCAGTGTTAAAATGACAATGGCATCATTATTACAGATATTAATGGCTGCAGATACAAATAGAAAATATCACTATTTGAAGGTAAAGTATGAGTTCAGATTTAGATGGGGACCAGAACATTAGAAAAGAAATCCCGTGATTGTTCCTCCAGTTGTGCGTCATTGGGAGTCAACCACATCCCAACCAATAAGGCCCACACGATCAGTGAAAGCTGTCTCCACTGGCACCAATCACATGATATAAAGGAAAATAATTAAGTGGGCAGGGGAAAGACGGGTCATTAGCAAATTGAAGGCAAAGCCAAAAGAAAAATTTAACAAAAGAAAACGTACAAAAAAAAGTGTGTTCAGAAGTAATCCTGGATCCTGGATTTCTTGACTGGTAGACCTCAGTCAGTCTGGATCGGGAGCAGCACTTCCAACACCACCACACTGAGTACTGGTGCTCCCCAGGGCAGCGTACTCAGCCCTCTGCTGTTCACACTGCTGACTCATGACTGTGCAGCGATGCACAGTTCGAATCACATCATCAAGTTCGCTGATGACACAACCGTGGTGGGTCTCATCAACAAAGACATTGAGTCAGCATACAGAGAGGAGGTGCGAGAACTGGTGAGCTGGTGTAAGGTCAACAACCTGTATCTGATTGTTGACAAGACAAAAGAAGTGGTTGTTGACTTCAGGAGAGCAAGGCGAGATCACTCCCCACTTGTCATCAATGGCTCCTCAGTGGAGATCGTCAAGAACATCAAGTTCCTTGGTGTTCACATAGCGGAGAACCTCACCTGGACCCTGAACACCAGTTCCATCACCAAGAGAGCCCAGTAACGTCTTTACTTCCTTCGGAAGCTGAGGGAAGCCCATCTCCCATCACCCATCCTCACTACCTTTTACAGAGGTACTGTAGAAAGCATTCTGAGCAGCTGCATCATTACCTGGTTTGGGAACTGCACCACCTTTGACTGCAAGACCCTCCAGAGAATAGTGAGAACAGCTGAGAAGATCATTGGGGTCTCTCTTCCCTCCATCACGAACATCTACATAACATGCTGCATCCAGAAAGCCACCAACATTGTGAAAGACCCCACACACCCCTCACATGAACTGTTCACCCTTTTGCCATCTGGAAGAAGGTACCGCAGCATCCAGTCCCGCACCTCCAGACTGTGCAACAGCTTCTTCCCAGAAGCCATTAGACTCCTGAACTCTGGCTAACTCCAATTCCAATTCAGATTCCAAAATCGGCACTTTTATACATGCTTATACACAGCCACACACACATACACACACACACACACACACACACACACACACACACACACACACACACACACACACACACACACACACACACACACACATACATACATACATACATACATATCTATACACACACTCACACATTGTTTTGCATTGGACTAGTGCTGAAGTCAAACCTCACAAAAATAACTATGCACTCCTGTTGCAGTCTTGCACATTATCCTACTTGCTGCTAGAGTACTGTACTAAACCAGCACTGTACTCAGAACTGTTCTGGCTGCTACCAGTGACTGCTATGTTCAGGGTAGCCTGGCCCTGATTCCTATGCACAACTCGCTTCACATATGTCCAGTACTGTGTACTGCACTAAATAATTGCACTGTCTACTCATTTTGTATTTGTCCTGTTCTGTATTTATTATTGTTTATTTAATGTTTATTTAATGACATTTTTGCACTATATTGGACTGTTTGCACTTGTGTAGCATGTTGTCTGTTGCACTGTTGTTTTGTGTTGCACCATGGTCCTGGAGGAACACTTTCTCGTTTTTGTTGTGTACTTGTATATAGCTGAAATGACAATAAATCCTCTTTGAACTTGAACTTGAACTTTGAACTTTGAACTTGAACTAACGGAGGAAGAGAGGGAACATGCGGAAACATGCGTAGATGCAGGGCATCCAATTGTCCCTTGAAAGCTGCAGTTGTGGGTGCCATGACAACATCCTCAGGGAGGGAGTTCCATGAGTCTATAACCTGCCTAGAGAACCGAGCCTCAGGACTGATGCAGTCCGACCTGGGCTTAGTCAGTTTCATAGAATGTCCTCGAAGGGCTGGTAGGGGAGCTGGTGTAAATAGCCAAGTTAGGTCAGGTACAATCTTATATGTGAGTATGCGATAGGTGAGTGTGAGGTCATCTCAAAGCCGCCTATAGTGCAAGGGGAACATCCCTAGGGTTTCAAGCCTAGTGCCGTAGTCCTTGCCTCGCATGCCGCATACCATCTTAGTGCTAACCCGTAAAATGCGCTCCAGGGCCATTTTGTCCCTCACGAGACAAGGTGGATTCGCTTGAATGCAATATTCCAGGTGTAGCCTGACAAACGCTGAGAATATCCTAACAAATACGTCACCGGTGATTTTACCAAAGGCCCTACAGACCATCCATAGAACACGGGAACCTTTCGAGGCTGAATCCTGCCATTGATCACTAGCCTTGAAATCACCAGAAAGGGTGAAGCCCAGGTCTTTGATCTGGCTGATGGAGGGGATATTAACTGTTCTGCACTGATTGCAGGCAATTTGGGACCGACACGCAGTACAGAGCACTTCTCCCAGTTGATTGGTAGCTTCCATATCTCTGACCAACCCCAGAGCCGATCTAGGGCACTCTGTAAGTTATCTGCCCCCCCAGGCTTGTCCACACTTAGTAGATGGTGCCTAGTTAGGTTATCCTCCAACTGCTCACAAACGAGCCTCTCTATTAGCTTGACAATAATTCTGGTCAAGCTAACCGGCCTATAGTTTACCAGCTGGCTTGTCTCATCTTTTTTTGAAAATTGGGCAAATCACAGCTTCCCGGCAAACCTTAGGTAAGGCAACAGAATCAAACGATTTCTGATACACTGCCGCCAGAGGAACGCACAGTTCAGATGCCAATTCCTTCAGGAGTTTAGGATGGAGTCCATCTGGCCCTGATGCTTTCGATGGATTCAGTTCTTGTAGGGCCTTGAGCATCCTACCATCTAAAAACTCCACACTACAAAGTGAGTGATCTGCTGGTGTGAAAGCAGTCACAATATTTAATGGCAGTGGCAATTCCGATGCGAAAGTAGTGACACGTCTTTTCCAAGTTGGTAGTGTCATCATCACCCAAGAGAACTGGAATAGAGTCCACTCTGCCCCCACGTGCTTTAATGTACGAGAAAAATCGCTTGAGGTTCGCCGCAGCTGACCCAGCTAACTCACTTTCAGATCGTAACCGAGAGGCTTGCAAGGGCTTTTTACTCATCCACCTCACACTCCTGTAGCCTTCCCAGGTGATACTGGTCGGGGCCCTCACATAGCACTTCCACTGTTTGGCACGCCTACGTAGACTCTTACTCTTTATGCAACCAATCCATGGTGGCCTGGCAGATGCTTCCCTAGCAGACTGTAGCGGTATGTAAGGTGAAGATACATCACTCAGGAGCTGTACAAATTTGTCCCATGCAGTGTATGCAGTGTAACAATCAGTGATAGAGGAGCGTTATCCTTCATGGCCGGGAAGTCAGCTTTCCATATATTTGGTCGCTGTATCTGACCATCATTCCTTAGTCTCATCAGGTTGCATCTAAACAGCAACACCGCATGGTCGCTGGATCCTAGAGATTGCCCATAGGACATATCACTGATAAAATCTACTGATTTAGCAAATACCAGATCTAAAATCGATGGTGATTGCTCACTCATAAACCTAGTTGGTTTGTCGATGAACTGCCTCAATGGACTTTCGAGTGTGAACTCAAGAAGCCTATTCGCAAAGGCGCTAGACCCTGGGGAAGTTGTCAGAGCCCTCCAGCATGTCTCAGGAGAGTCCCCTAGAATCAAACACCTATTCAATGCATGCGACCTCAAAAAATCGAAGACCGTAGTGTCCAGGCAATCTAGACTTATGTATAAGACCACAATGCGGATTCTGTTGGGTTGAAAAATAGTAGTCAAGGCCATTGCTTGAATGGTATCATTAGCACATGCATACGTAACGACTCTCCCCATGTCAATGTCAGATTTAACGTAGATAGCTGCTCCTCCTCCATGACGTGAGATTTGTCTGTCAGCTCTAAACAAAGAATAGTTAGGTAAGTTCACCTCACTATCGTGAATACGGGATGTGAGCCACATTTCAGTCACTGGTTTGAAGTCATCTACCAGTTGACCCAATTCATGCATCTTATTACCTATGCTACGTATGTTCGTAAGAACTACTTTAAGTAGTCATCTAGCACAACACTTGGGTCGTGCTCCACCAATATCGGCTGTGACAGGGTGGTAGTGAACTGCTGGCACACCACCCGAAAACCCACAAGGGTAAGGCCTTGTTCACCCGCGGCATGCCATGCCATCAGATCCTTGAGTGCCTCTGCACGTTTTAATCTGTCAGCGAGAGGTAAGGCTTCTTGCAGACTGACATCAGAGCCCTTCAGCTTGAAGGCAAATCTTAGAAGTGATTTGTGTTCATCAGGACTCGAGAGAACTACTCTGAGCAGTCTCTGTTTGGACTCCTCAACCTTTGGCAAAGTGTTACCAAGCCTGGTAAGTTTACAACCTGTGACCCCTGGGTGACCTGGAGGCAGTATCTTACTGACGCAAGCCTTAAACCACTGCAGATCATCCCTCATTCTGTTCTTCACGCAGGATGAGTATGCCTCACGAATGTTGCAACATATTACACTACAATCAGTGTATTGATCTCCTCTTCTAGGTGTACTGACCACCTGACTAACACCAGAATTCAAGCCCACTTTTGTCATCTTAGAACTAGTAAACACAGCAACCTTCGAATTGTCTAATGAAATAAACTGGCCAGAAGCAGCAGGGATGGGATTATTAACGATCTTCTCAGTGCTCATATTGTGTAAATCACATGTGTGTGGTATGATAGGACTAGCAATGAGTTTGGTTTTTCTAGCTGGTCGTTTCGTCTTAGTCTCTGGACCACTAGTTGCGAACGGTGGACAGTCCTCATCCATATCTGAACCAGAGTGGGGTTGACTGATGTCAAGAATCAAATCCTGAATGTTTGAATCTACTGGCTTTCCTACTGGAAAGCCCTCATTCTCTACACTATTTGCCTGCCTAGAGTTGCTAGAGACTGAATCTGTCAACATGTTTAACTTGTTGTCCATCAACTGCAAGCGTGCAGACAGTCCATCTAACACATCCAAGCATGCTAGCACTGCTTCTAATGAAGCGGACGATAAACCAGATCCATAGGTATCAAATCTAGAACAACAATCCGCACAGTTAAACACCTGTGCGGGGCGAGCTCGATGAACATACTGATCACTTTTACGTTAATTTTTAACATTGTGGAACACTGCAAACCAGGATGAAGGGGATCATATTTTTATATGTCTTTTATGTATATTTGAGATTTATATTTTGTTATCATCAAGTGTGTGAGTATGTGTAATAGCTGACATCTGACTGTAAAGCATCCTTGAGTTTGAGAAAAGTGCTGAATAAATGTAACTACTACTACTAATAAAAATTAACTCAGTATTTCATAGTTAGCTAAAGCTAGCTAGGTGATGTACTTAGTTAACCTACATTTGCTTTTTGCATATAAACAGCTTGATTGTTTGTCTAATCCTAATTATTTATTAATAATTAAAAAAAGAAACCCTACAAATGATAAAGAAATATTCTATAATCTGCTCATATTTTTATCTGGAGTACAAACTTCATGAATGCAAGTTACAGTTTCAAGGATCAGTGAGAATTTAAACTTTTGGTAAATTTGCTCATTTAATTCATACGATCTATGTAGATATTCTGACAAAAGCCTAATCCGTTGTATTCAGATTGTCACTGTGCAAAGGTAAAAGTGGAATAATTTTTTAAACATACAGAATCTCGACAAACCTTTTACTGCTTTAGGTGTTAAATATATCAGACCAACTCTGTGGATCAAAAGCACAACACGGCGCTTCCAGTGCCAAAATGTGGGCGCATCTTTTGGTGAGTGTTCTCCTGAAACTGTCTAATCTTGGATTTAGATATGCCAATCAGCTGGCAATAAGGTCTCAAATCTGGCAATAAGGCCTCAGCATCGACTCCTGTATCTAGCAGTATCTTAGTTGTATGACATCTTGGTCTTTTAAGGATGACATTTTAAGGGATCTCTGACACCTGCAAATTATAGACAATAAATTTCCTGGACATAAGGAGAAGGTCTTAATGTTTAATGAGTTTTGCATCTGCTAAATATCATAAATGTAAATTAAAATGACCTGAAATAATTTTCTGAATGGTTCAGCAGTTAACTACTTACATTTGCTGGATAATTGCTTCCTCTTATAGGCATGGGTAAGGTTAAGGAGTCCTTCTGGATAGATTGTTTTATCCATGTGCACATTAAAACAGTAGCAAAAATATTTATCTTTCTGTGTGTTGAGAGAACTGCAAGTAGAGATTGACAAATGTGCAAAACAGATCTATTAAAAAACACAAAAAACATGATGTAGCAGTGAAAAATAATCTCTCTCTCTCTCTCTCTCTCTCTCTCTCTCTCTCTGTGTGCATGCATTTGTTTCTTTTTTTGCCATGCAGAAAACCTTTTATATGTCTGAGTCTCAATTATGCACATATAGTTGCACATATAATGCACATATGCACATATAGTTGACACTGTATTTAAACCTACTCCATAACTGAGTTTCAACTGTTTCATTTAAATCACTGCTAAGAGCAGTACCCATAAATGTCACTAATAAGGAGTTAAACATCATGCCATGATGTAGTGTTAACCTTTGGATGGGCCAAAGTTTTGTATGTGTACTATTCCTTTTTAATTTGTATGACATGCATATCAAGGCTTTTGTTTTTAACTAGTAGGTTCAAACCTTGGTTTGATCACTCTTACAAATTTTTTTTACCATTTCTTAGCACAGAGATGACATTCACAAAGTAGTGGCATGATAGGAGGTGTTGCACGATTACGAGAGTATCAGACCTAACACTGGAGTTTTCACACAGGCAATTGTCTCTGCTGGGTTGAGAGTGGTGTTCTGCCCAAAAAATATCCATTCAAAAGTGTTCTTGTAGTCAGCACAAGACTTACTTAACTTAGTTGAAGAATGTCTGACAGAATTTGTGTGTGGGAACTGATGGGCTATGATCCTAATAAAGTGGTTGATGACAGTATGCATACACCGCATGTACCAACGTTTAATATTTGCATTGAACACATCACAGTTACGTAAAATACTGTGACATAGCCTATTATATAGAGACTATGAAAACACGTCATATCAGGATTTCCAAGGAATTTATCTGTATTTTACTGAGTGGGTAATCCCACATATTTTCAGGTTTGGCTGCAAATATAGCGGTGCAGGGGTGTTTAGATGCCTGGCAAGGCCAGTGGGACAAAAGGAGTAGCTTCCACTCTGCAAACAGTTCCATTATTTTTTGTGTTGTATTCAGTATTCTCTATAATTTTCCTTGTCCAATTTATACGATCATTTGAAAGGGATAGCAGGGTTTGAGACATTTATGAAAGTTAAATGTTTATTCACTCTGATATATTGACTATTCTGGCATAGACATTTAAAAAAATAAACTGACTACTTGCAATAAAATGTACCCCTTTTATACACATTTGATACAGTTTTCTTTTTCAATAATTCAGATATTGATTAATGTCTCTAGATTTATAGTATTGTAGCATTTAGCCCAGAACTATTTTAAATGATTACAGAGTATGGGAGTGATTACACAACTATGCAAAACCATGGCATAACAGATTTGTGGTAGTCTGGGAATATAGGTAAAGGGCAGACATTGTAAATTTATTGTAACTAGCCGATAACCTATGTGTAAATGGAACACTTTGTAACGCCTTTAATTTATAGGTCTACAGCGGCATAATAATTTCTATGCATCTATTATGTAAAATCACCTGAAAGTAATTTTGTTAAATTTTGTTTCCCTATTTGGCCATCATGTTCTTTTTTAGATTCTTTTCTGGTCTGAGTAGAATGATGTAACACTTTGGGGCAAATATACACAGCAGAAGGCCGTAACTGGAGGCCAGGATGGCAAAGACCTCCACTGCCACTGTGTACTTCCCTGGAGAGCTGACATATGCTGGAACAAAGGCGATCCACACAGCACAGAAGATCAGCATACTGAATGTGATGAATTTTGCCTCATTGAAATTCTCCGGAAGCTTCCGGGCGAGGAAGGCCATAATGAAGCAAACACCTGCCAGCAAGCTGATGTATCCCAGCACCAGGGTGAAGCCTGCCACTGAGCCCACAGCACAGAGCAGCACCACGCGAGCTCCAAGCTCACCTCCTGCACTTTCCGTAGGTACAGGAGGTGCTAACACCAGCCACAGCACACAAACCACCACCTGCACCAGTGTGCAGAGGAAAATTCCTGCTTTCTGCTGAAAAGGGCCAAAGTAGCGCATCACATTTGATCCTGGCAGAGTTGCTCTGAAGGCAACCAGGACAACTACAGTCTTACTGAGCACACAGGCCAGACACACCACAAAGCTGATCCCAAACAGGGTATGGCGCAGCATACAGGACCAAGGTACAGGCCGGCCAATGAAAGGAAGTGCACAAAGGAAGCATAGTTCGAGTGAAATCAGCAGCAGGAAGCTTAGCTCTGAGTTGTTGGCGCGGACCAGGGGCGTGTCCCGATGATGGAAGAAGGCAGCCAGGATGGTCCCAGTAAGTGTCGCCCCAGCAACAGACAGCACTGAGAGGACAATGCCCATATTATCTCGAAAGGACAAAAACTCCACTTGTATTGGAACACACACTGTCCGATCAGTGCTGGACCAGAACCGTTCTGGACACTTGTTACACTCTGTGGAGTCTGTAGGGAAGAGTAAAAAGAGGATGTTTCATTTGACAATGAAGGAGGTACATTAACATTTTAACTTTACAGAGTTTTGCTTTAACTGTTAGTACTTTAAATGTATCAGGAGAGGTACATTGTCTGATGATATAAATGTTATGTCAGGGTTTAGCACACTAATATCTTGCATGTTGTAGTATCTCTACATAGTGTTTGAATCCTTGAATTCTGCACAGAAAGGTCTAAAATGGACTCAAATGAACCCTGGTAAATCAGCACTATTGAAGGACCAGCAAAAGCTGAGCTTTTTTCTAGCATTAAACAATAAACATACTGTTTTCAGTGTCATTGAATAGTACCTGTAGCATTGCTAATCTCCCCTGTTGCACATGGTATACAGTCATAGCAGCAAACAGGCTTTCCTTTCTGCACAGCTTTCCTGGTGCCCGGGGGACAGCTCTCACTGCACACAGACACTGGCACCTGAAGAGCAGAGGGAGAAATCTCCATCAGCTTGACAAAAACAGGAGGAGGAAACACCATTTTTAAAGACTCAAAAACTACTAAGACATTTTTTAAAACTCAAAGACTCAAAAACTATGAGACTATTTCTTGTTCATGTGTAATATAAATTAACATGCAAACGTGGGTTCCTAACTATATCATGCCTATCTTTTTACCCAGTCATTAGCTGGAAATGTGTTACAGAGAAGCAGATACATTCTTACCTGATCACCCCAGCCTCCTCCCCAGACCACTTTGTTGGTGTCCAGCTGAAAGCCTCGCTCTTGTGTGCTTGCTGCATCAAACTGCCCAACCTTCACAAATGCTACCTTTCCTTCAGGTCCTACATGCCAGTTAATGATGTCATATGAGGCAGATACATCCCCATTCTCATCAAAATAAAGTAGCTCACCCACTGGTGTTGTGAAATTTACTGACTTTAGGTAGTGCAGAAGCTGCCAAGAGGAATAAATCCAAACAACTTTATCTCTAAAACAGCTTAAGCAAATAGAATTTTAACTGATAATTTTTTCATATAATTTTTCCTTACCTGCTTAGGTCGTATCAGTTTAATATCAGGACACTCTCCATTTTTAAATGGTCCTTTGCCAGGCTGACAGATCAGCATGTCGTGAATTGCATTGGCTATAGCATACACAGCCTTATACACATTATAAATAACATCGAAGTAGAGCTCCCCTTGGCTTTCCATTTTCTCTAAGCCTGTGCACTGTGGTCCAGAGAGAGGGTTTGTCTGGGATTCCACCACAAATTTGCATCCAAACATTTCCTCCCAAACAGTTTGAGTCAGTGGCTGCATTTGTTGCCCTCCAGGGCTCAGCTGTGTCAGATAGAAGCCCAAACCCTGGATATCAACCTGCCGTAGGGCAAAGCCAAGAGTCCCTGCTAACGAAATGCCACTCCATGAAGAATAGTGACTGGAGGTGCTCCAGGCTTCAGTGGCAATCCACTGCCTGTCAGTCACATTCTGCTTCACCACTTCTCTCAGCAAGACCTCCATATCTGGGCTGATGGCAAAAGTAACCACCACCCTAGCCTTGGAGCTCTGGATTCTCTCGATGATGCGTCTGATCTTGCTCAATGTGTGGGATTTAGGGATGACCTCCAGGTAGTCAATGCACACATCTGACCCCTCCAGTTCCTTCAGCAACAGTTGCACGCCACTTATCCCATATGCATCATCTCCGGAGACAACCCCAACCCAGGACCAGCCCATTAGGCTCAGCAGATGGACAATGGCCTTAGCCTGGAAGGCATCACTAGGAATAGTGCGGAGGAAGGTGGGGAACCTGGTTCGGTCACTGAGACATGCACAGGAAGCAAAATAACTAACCTGGAGACATGGAGCACAGAGACAGAAGAATAAAGAGATGGAGAAATCACATTTCATCAGTTTCACCAGCATTTGCTTTTGTGGAAAGAATGATCTAAACAAAGAAGTAATAATGTTTATGCTTCATAACTGAATGTTAGAAATGAGGTAAAATGTAAGATATTTTTCTAATTTTCCATTTACCAGGGGGATGCCAAAAACACCCAGAGTATCAGCTAACACTATGGAGGCAGCAGACCGGGCATCGCCAATGATGACGGGCACACTGGGAGCCCTGGTGCACTGTTCTCCAGTTACAGCCTCCTCCTGCCCTGTCACCATCGCCAGCGCAGCACTCAGGGTGCTGCCCTCAGCCAGGCAGCTGTCAGCAGCAAGGTAACCCAGAGTGAGGTTGGGTAGCAGCGCTGGATCTCTGTTGATTTCTTCCACAGTGAAGATCATGGTCAGGAGCCAGCGGTATGCTCGCAGGTTAACGCTGACACAGAGAAACGGAGATACGTGGGACATGTGGAGAAATATTTATTGTTAACATAGAGACAGAACACAGGGAGAGGGGAGGTTTAGTGCATGCAAGTCTAAAATGACAGAACAATGTCCACAACCAAACCAATATAAAATGTCTTAAGAAACAAATGGAATGTCTCTTTAAATATTTTTGCTTGCATTTAATCACTTTGACGCACTAGATTTTTAATAATGAAACTAATTTACTCACCGTTGACAATGGCCTCCCATCACTTTGTGTGTGAATGTGTGGTCAGGTTCTGGAGCAACAAAATGAACAGGGAACAGACCCCCAATGATCACATCACCTTCCTTGAACAGACTCCCAGAGATGGACCTGCTCTGCAGATTGCATGAAGGCTCCACAGCGTGCACCCAGACCATCGCAGCCAGGAGCCCCTGTGCCCATAGCCATGCAGACACAGCCATAGCCCACCAGAGAGAGGGAGAGAGATGGAGTGAGAGAAAGGAAGAGGAGAGGAGGGATTCACGTCTGCAAAGAGAGCGAGAGAAGAAGCTCCTGTTTAGTAGAGGTAAATTTGCCCAGAGCAAAATATAATTTGTGTTAATTGAAGGAAGTCCGCATGGACCTAGAGTAATTTCCCAGCCCACAGCAACAACTGCCATTTTTGTGTCACTGAGTATGGAATTGATTGGATGCATGTGCCAAAAAGTTGTATAAATTGCTACAGTTGTATAAATTGCCTTATAATTTTCACAAAAGCATTAATCTGTTGTAATTTTCAAAACACTTTGGCCATATTACTGTGGGCATACAGTTTCATTTTGAGGAGTTAATTGCTTTACTTTAGGGATAGTTATCTTTGATCTTAACCCACAGAGAAAACAGGGACAAATTAAACAGCCACTGTGATGTCAGGGTTAATTGTTCTATTTTGCCAGGGCTATGGAGCATGATGTCTTCTCTGTTCTTGCTGATTTCGCCTCACCTTGCTATTTATCTTGAGTTTATTTTTGTAAACTTGTCATTTTAATATTGACACTTACAAATTAAATATAATATCATATATAAATATAATATATACTTTGCTCAGATTAAACATTTCATAACTTATGTTACCTTGCTGCTTACCAAATCTTCCATGTTTCCCTGGTTTATGTCCTCATGGACTGCTTTTGATTAAACATTTGCAGTTTATGTGAATAAATATGACCAACCAGAGGACTTTATCATTGACTTTTAATGTGAAGCTCTTTATTCTGTAAATCATGGAAATAAAATCTACCCTTCAAAAAAGATAAGCACACACACACACACACACACACACACACACACACACACACACACACACACACACACACACACACACACAAACAAACAAACAAACAAACAAAAACCCACCACTACCACAAAACCTCCACAAGCTTTAGTTTACAGAAAGCTCTATTTAAAGAAAAAACTACTTACATTCTATAATTCATAGCACTATTTGTAACAGTGCTTCCTCATCTTCATAGCTCCCACACATGTTTTCCATTTCGTCCTAGCCATGTGCCCTGTATTGTCGTTCCACCCTAGCACCTACCTCACCGGCCATTGTTTACATCAAGCATGCATAACTGTTCCATTGAATTGGTTGTGTGTGCATTTTCTGTGCACTGTGTGTGTATACATGTCCTGAGCATTTAAAGTTATGATAAATACTTGTAATGTTAACACATTAGACTTAACCCAACAGCTCAGGCCCAGTACACAAATGTGATCTTGGCAAAGTACTGTGTGCTCCATATTTAAACTTGCAATTGTAAAACAGAGCATGATTTACTTTCTTTGACTTGAAGTTCCAGTAGAGGGCACCTTCCTCTAGTGTAAGGACATCCCCTGCTTGGGCGGCCTCATACACAACACCCACTGTATGAACTCTGATCGATCCATCTGGGTTTGGCTGCCAGTTCATGACATCATTGATAACCAGGGCATCACCGTTCTTGTCAAAGGACATGATGATCACCAAAGCCAGTGGTGAAGTTCACATTCTGCAGGTAATGGACAATCTCACACATAGACAAAACAGACAATGTACTATGACATAGGGACACAATAAACACCCCTTAAAAGAATTTCTGTATTTCAAAGATCCCATGAAGTTAAATCTGTTTTAAATATTAAGTATCCAATATATTCTCAATTTTTTAGTCTTGGTTGCCGTGATGCATTCAGAATTTCCATAAGTGTGTGTGTAATTATATATGTGTGCTCCTGTTTGTGTGTGTGTGTGTGTGTGTGTGTGTGTGTGTGTGTGTGTACACAGGGAGACACTCACCTGCCAGGGCTCTAGGATGTGTATGCTGGCACATCTGTTGCTGATGAAGGGTCCTTTTTCCTCTTCACACTGCATCAGATCATGCAGTGCGTGAGCGAGAGCATAAACAACCTTGTATGCACACCTTATGCACATTGTAGGAAGCCCTGAGTTCAGGCCTGTTTCTATGCTATGCGGGTCTTTTCCCCCTGTGCAAACCTTCATGCCCTCTGTGCAAAGCTTGCTCTCTTTATACAGAACGATAATAGAAAATATACAGAACAGAATAAAATGTCTCCTGCACAGCCCACTATGATCAGGACAGCACAATTAGAATTTTTGACTAATCTGTAATATGGTGGAGAAAATATAAATGTTTGAGGCTTCTTTGCTGCATGACTTGCAGGAATCAATGAACATTAAGTAGAATTGGTAAAAATGCTGAGTATTGGATGACTGTGATCTGAAGCTCAAAAAAGGTTCAATCATGCAACATGACAATGAAACACATGAGTAAATCAACATTGACATGGCTTCCCTCAAACTGAAGATTTTCTGTGTTGTAGAGGGGTCCAAGTCACAGTGTAGACCTCAGCCACACTGGAAAGCTGTTGTATGATCAGAAGAAGGCCATTTAAATAAGACATTCCAAAAATACAAGGGAACTGAAATAGTTCTACACAGAGGACTGGGCCTGAATACCTTCTAACAACTGAGGGGAACTAACAGGCAGATAAAGAAAACATTTGGTTGATGGAGCAGGTCATGGAGGCTCTGGTTCAGGAGGAGGAGCAGGTCATGGAGCATTTCATCCAGGATGCGTTCACTCAGGGTTACATTCACTCTTCCACCTCACCTGCTTTGGCCAGCATCTTCTTTGTTATGAAGAATGAAGTATGAAGTATGTCAGGAAGCCATACATAGATTATAAGGGTCTAAATGTGCTGCTTGTGAAATAACACTACCTGCTAACTTCAGTACCGTCTGCTCTTGAGCAGCTGAGGCGAGCATGTTACTTCACCAAACTAGACCTGTGCGGTGCATTTAATCTTATTAGAATCAAGGACGGAGTTAAATGGAAGATGGCATTTAGTACGGCCTCAGGTCACTATGAGTACCTGGTTCTTCTGTATGGCCTAGCTACAGCACCTACCATGTTTCAAGGTCCTAAGGGAGTTCCTGGGTAGATCTCTTGCTGCTTATATTCATGACATCCTGCTCTACTCACTCTCCTATAACCAACATGTGCATGATGTGTGGAAAGTCCTCAGCACTCTCCTGCACAATAATTTGTACCGCAAGCTGGAGAAGTGCGAGTTCCACCTCTGCAAGGTAAGGTTTTTGGGTTACATCAACAGGAATGCAGCCTAGCAAGGTGGAGGCGGGAACATGAAGGCCAAAACCCCGGTTGTGCTGTGAGCGCCTGCGATTCCTGGGGTTTGCCAGTTTCTATCGGTGGTTCATTTGGACCTTCAGCACCCTCACCAGGCCCCTGACTGACCTGCTCCATGGGCAGGCTACCTGCAAGTGGCATCTGACGCTTTCAAGAACCTTAAGACTACCTTCACTAATCCCCTTCTGCTGCAGAGGACCCCAAAATGCTATTTGTTGTAGTGATCTACACTTCAGATATGGGAGTTGGGGCTGTTTGGTCCCAGCAGGCAAGGGATGATGCCAGGTTGAAACTGGTTACCTTTTTTTTTCTTTCAAGCTATTGCCAGTGGAGCAGAATTATGGAGTAGGTGGCCACAAACTGTTGGCTATGAAACTGACCTTTGAGGAGTGGAGGCACTATCTGGAGGGAGCGCGGCACCCCTTCACAGTGATAACTAAATATCTCCAAACCGCCACGAGGCTTAACTCGAGGCAGGCTCAGTGGTTCATGTCGCTGTTTGATTCTATCAAAGTATCTGAAGGGTGAAGCGCTCTCTCGGGAGTTCAGCGACAACGCAAAACCAACCAGCCAGGAGCCCATCCTCCCTCCCTTATACTTCATGGGAGCAGTCCACTGGGACCTGGACCAACACATTGCCATAGCTAACCCTCACACTCACTGGCCAACAAGTCAGCTCTGCATCTCTCCACGATGTCAGACGACGCTTATCACCTGGGCATATGCCTCCCTAGGCTCAGGGCATCCAAGATCTACATGCACAGCACAATTGCTACCAGCACACTATTGGTGGCTGGCAATGCACAGGGATATTGTACAACATGTGGTGTTGCAGCAAAACACCACACATTCCACCAGCCAGTAAGCTGCTCCCCCTGCCTACACCACATCGCCTCCGGTGTCTCCTCTCCTGGCTGTGGATTTCATCACAGATTTCCCAGTGTCCAAGGGGAACACCGTTATCCTTGTAGTCCAGTGTTTTCCCCTTCTGGTGCTTTCCACTTCCCTGAAGACGGCAGACCTGTAACTTCGCCATATCTTTTGGCAGTTGGGGCTGCCAGATGATATTGTGTCAGAATGGGGGGAAGTCCAGTTTACTTCACTGATATGGTGTGAGCTGTTGGATAAGCAGAACATTACAATAAGCTTCACCTCTGGTTATCAGCCACAGGCTAATGGACAGATGGAGAGAGTCAATCAGGAACTAGGAAAGTTACTGCACCTGTACTGCCAAGACCATCCAGAAACCTGGTGTTCTTTCCTTTCTTAGGTGGAATATGCCCAAAACAATACAGGGGGTATGGGGCTTACCCCCTTCAGCTGTGTTCTGAGGTACCAACCTCTGTACCCCCAGAACGCCCTGATGTCAGACCCACCGACTGTCCAGACATGGTGCCAGCATTGTGAACACATCTGGGAGGAGACACATTGGATATTGCACTCAACCATTACCACCTACAAGAGGAAGGCAAACTGGCACTGAGAAGACACACCAGTACCAGCCCCCAGACAAGGTGTGGGTGGCCTCGAAAGATGGCTGGGTCCAAAGGTATGCTGGCCCCCAAATATGCCGGGCCCTTCACTATCCTCTGTTAATGAAGTAACCTACAGGGTAGACTTGCCGGGGAGTAGCCGTGTATCGTCGCCTTCCACATTTCTGCCCTGAAGCTTGTGGTCACGGGATCCCTCACAGACAGCAGTGCCACTGCCGGACTGCTGGCAATGCCATCGGAACTCAAAGTGGGTCCTGCATATAAGGTGAGTGCCCTTCTGGACTTACAGAGAAGAGGAAGGCAGCTGCAGTACCTGGTACCTGGACTGGGAGGGGTAAGTCCTGGATCCCTATTTAGTGACCTTCATTATGAGCACACGTCCAAGCTAGCTCTTTGCCGACCATGTCAACCCCGCACTTGGAGGCCGGCGGGATCCTCGGATTGGGGGATTTGTCAAAGTGTGCTTTACTCCCAAGAGGAGGAACATGGCTATTCATTCACACACACCACACCTGCCGCGCTCCCAATCACCTGATTACTAATCCTGTGCATCTGTCCCTAGTTTATTTTCCCCTCTATATAAGCCCACAGGTTCTCACAGCCAGTTCTTCCTGTTCCTGTCCACAAGAGAGAGTATCACTGCATCTGCTAGGTCTACACTACCATGATTGCTAACGCCTACAATAATTGCTGCTGCCTGATTGTGCTGTTTACTTTTTTCCTTTTCTTGTTTATTGCTGTGTTTAAGTTTACTATGGAGAATAAAGACTCTTCCACCGCACACTCCTCTCACTCCCTCATTGCTCCCATTACACAGACATTCATAAATTTCACTCTATCATTTTCCTTGACCAATTTATAAGATCCATTCAAAGGGATTGCAGGGCTTGAGACATTTATGAAAGTTAAATGCTTATTTACTCTCTTATATTGACTATTCTGGCCTAGATAATTTAAAGATAAACAAACAGGAGTGTGACGTTATTTGTAATAAAATGTCCCCTTTTTATACATGTCTGGCAGAAGAAACACCAGAGGCTGCGCTCAACCATTACCACAAGAGGAAGGCACACCAGCAATGAGGACAGACATCCCTGTAGCAGCCCAGAGACAAGGTGTGGGTGGCCATGAAGGATAGATGGGTGGGGCGTAAAGGTAACTTAACCACTGAGCTGACCGGGCCTACCCTGCACCTGGAAGCCAGCAGGATCCTTGGGGGATGGGGCATCTGTCAAGGTGTGCCCGGCACCCAGGAGAAGGAACACACCCACTCGTTCACATACACTGAAATTGCCCCACTCCCAATCACCTATGAGAAGCGATGCTGCCTGATTGTGCTGTTTACATTCTTTTTCCTTTTCTTGTTTATTGCTGTGTTTAAGTTTACTATGGAGAATAAAGACTCTTCCACCGCACACTCCTCTCACTCCCTCATTGCCACCATTAAACAGACATTCATAAATTTCACTTGTGTGCAGTCATATTTACTTCATGTAGCTTTAACAGTTATATTTTATTTCCTGAGCAAGAATGAAAACACTTTCTTTAATTCTTTATTACTTTTTCTGGAATTACTTTAATGCTTTAAAAAAAAATCTGCATTACTTTGTGTACATTATTTTTCATTTTGCCGGGCATGCCCATTAAAGCTTTTGAACCTAATTACATTTAATTGCTCAGTAAGTCTTTTTTTGCTTCAAAAATAAAAAAAAACTACAGCACCATATTTCTGTAAGATATTCCATATTTACCAGCGCTGTCCAACACAAGGCACTGCTGGATTGCTTTACTGATCAATCTGTATTTTATCCAGTGGGTAATCTAACATATTATCAGTTTATTCTGCACATAATAAAATGTCACCCTTTTATACACATTTGTTACAGTTGTTTTCTTTTTCACTAATTCATAAATTATGGATAAATGTCTCTAGAGCTATAATATTGTAGCATTTACCCCATAACTAATGTAAATGGCTAAACAGTATGGGAGTGATTACACAACTATGCAAAACCTTGGAGTAACAGATTTGGGGTAGTCGGGAATATAGGTAAAGGGCAAACATTGCAACTTTATTGTAACTCCATGGATAGCTGATATGTTTAACACATTGTAACTCCTTTAATTCATAGGTCTACAGCAGTATAATAATTTTTATGCATCTCTTATGTAAAATCACTCAAATGTAATTTAATATAGTTTTTTCCCCCTATTTGGCCATCATGTTCTTTTTTATATTCTTTTCTGGTCTGAGCAGAATGATGTAACACTTTGGGGCAAATATACACAGCAGAAGGCCGTAACTGGAGGCCAGGATGGCAAAGACCTCAACTGCCACTGTGTACTTCCCTGGAGAGCTGACATATGCTGGAACAAAGGCGATCCACACAGCACAAAAGATCAGCATACTGAATGCGATTAATTTTGCCTCATTGAAATTATCTGGAAGCTTCCGGGCAAGGAAGGCCATAATGAAGCAGATACTTGCTAGCAAGCCAATGTATCCCAGCACCAGGGAGAAGCCTGCCACTGAGCCCACAGCACAGAGCAGAACCACGCGAGCTCCAAGCTCACCTCCTGCACTTTCCGTAGGTACAGGAGGTGCTAACACCAGCCACAGCACACAGACCACCACCTGCACCAGTGTGCAGAGGAGAATTCCTGCTCTCTGCTGAAGAGGGCCAAAGTAGCGCATCACATTTGATCCTGGCAGAGTTGCTCTGAAGGCAACCAGGACAACTACAGTCTTACTGAGCACACAGGCCAGACACACCACAAAGCTGATCCCAAACAGGGTATGGCGCAGCATACAGGACCATGGTGCAGGCTGGCCAATGAAAGCCAGTGCACAAAGGAAGCATAGTTTGAGTGAAAGCAGCAGCAGGAAGCTCAGCTCTGAGTTGTTGGCGCGGACCAGGGGCGTGTCCCGATGATGGAAGAAGGCAGCCAGGGTGGTCCCGGAAAGTGTGGCCCCAGCAACAGACAGCACTGAGAGGACAATGCCCATGTTATCTCGAAAGGACAAAAATTCCACTTGCATTGGAACACATACTGTCTGATCAGTGCTGGACCAGAACCGTTCTGGACACTTGTTGCACTCTGTGGAGTCTGCAGGGAAGTGTAAAAAGAGGATGTTTCATTTGACAATGAAGGAGGTACATTAACATTTTAACTTTACAGAGTTTTAGTACTTTAAATGTATCAGGAGAGGTACTCTGCCTGATGATATAAATGTTAGAGCAGGCTTCAGCATACTAATATTTTGCATCTTTTAGTAACTTGTTATAGTTAGTAATCACTAACTATGTAATGTTTGATTCCTTGAATTCTGCAAAGAAAGGTCTAAAATGGACTCAAATGAACCCTGGTAAATCAGCACTATTGAAGGACCAGCAAAAGCTGAGCTTTTTTCTAGCATTAAACAATAAACATACTGTTTTCAGTGTCATTGAATAGTACCTGTAGCATTGCTAATCTCCCCTGTTGCACATGGTATACAGTCATAGCAGCAAACAGGCTTTCCTTTCTGCACAGCTTTCCTGGTGCCCGGGGGACAGCTCTCACTGCACACAGACACTGGCAGCTGAAGAGCAGAGGGAGAAATCTCCATCAGCTTGACAGAAACAGGAGGAGGAAACACCATTTTTAAAGACTCAAAAACTACTAAGACATTTTTTAAAACTCAAAGACTCAAAAACTATGAGACTATTTCTTGTTCATGTGTAATATAAATTAACATGCAAACGTGGGTTCCTAACTATATCATGCCAATCATTTTACCCAGTCATTAGCTGGAAATGTGTTACAGAGAAGCAGATACATTCTTACCTGATCACCCCAGCCTCCTCCCCAGACCACTTTGTTGGTGTCCAGCTGAAAGCCTCGCTCTTGTGTGCTTGCTGCATCAAACTGCCCAACCTTCACAAATGCTACCTTTCCTTCAGGTCCTACATGCCAGTTAACGATGTCATATGAGGCAGATACATCCCCATTCTCATCAAAATGAAGTAGCTCACCCACTGGTGTTGTGAAATTTACTGACTTTAGGTAGTGCAGAAGCTGTCAAGAGGAATAAATCCAAACAACTTTAATTCCAAAACAGCTTAAGCAAATAGAGTTTTAACTTTCTTTTTTTTTCATTTAATTTTTCCTTACCTGCTTAGGTCTTATCGGTTTAATATCAGGACACGCTCCATTTTCAAATGGCCCTTTGCCAGGCTCACAGTTTAGCATGTCCTGAATTGCATTGGCTATAGCATACACAGCCTTATACACATTATAAATAACATCGAAGTAGACCTCTTGGCTTTCCATTTTCTCTAAGCCTGTGCACTGTGGTCCAGAGAGAGGGTTTATCTGGGATTCCACCACAAATTTGCATCCAAACATTTCCTCCCAAACAGTTTGAGTCAGTGGCTGCATTTGTTGCCCTCCAGGGCTCAGCTGTGTCAGATAGAAGCCCAAACCCTGGATATCAACCTGCCGTAGGGCAAAGCCAAGAGTCCCTGCTAACGAAATGCCACTCCATGAAGAATAGTGACTGGAGGTGCTCCAGGCTTCAGTGGCAATCCACTGCCTGTCAGTCACATTCTGCTTCACCACTTCTCTCAGCAAGACCTCCATATCTGGGCTGATGGCAAAAGTAACCACCACCCTAGCCTTGGAGCTCTGGATTCTCTCGATGATGCGTCTGATCTTGCTCAATGTGTGGGATTTAGGGATGACCTCCAGGTAGTCAATGCACACATCTGACCCCTCCAGTTCCTTCAGCAACAGTTGCACGCCACTTATCCCATATGCATCATCTCCGGAGACAACCCCAACCCAGGACCAGCCCATTAGGCTCAGCAGATGGACAATGGCCTTAGCCTGGAAGGCATCACTGGGAATAGTGCGTAGGAAGTTGGGGAACCTGGTTCGGTCACTGAGACATGCACAGGAAGCAAAGTAACTAACCTGGAAACATGGAGCACAGAGACAGAAGAGCAAAGACATGGAGAAATCACCATTTGATCATTCTGTATCACCAGTGTTTGCTTCTGATGGAAAGAATGATCCATATAAAGGAGAAATATCTGAGCAAAAAGATAATAAATAAAAAGCAGTTTCTTACATGTATAAGTACCTAAACAATGTTACTTTTCTAATTTTCCATTTACCAGGGGGATGCCAAAAACACCCAGAGTATCAGCTAACACTATGGAGGCAGCAGACCGGGCATCGCCAATGATGACGGGCACACTGGGAGCCCTGGTGCACTGTTCTCCAGTTACAGCCTCCTCCTGCCCTGTCACCATCGCCAGCGCAGCACTCAGGGTGCTGCCCTCAGCCAGGCAGCTGTCAGCAGCAAGGTAACCCAGAGTGAGGTTGGGTAGCAGCGCTGGATCTCTGTTGATTTCTTCCACAGTGAAGATCATAGTCAGGAGCCAGCGGTAAGACCTCAATTCAAGGCTGAAACAGAGAAACAAAGACAAAGGAACATGTGGAGAAATATTGATGGTTAATGTAATGAGAGAGCATGGGATGAGGCGAAGTTCAGTACATGCCCGTCTAAAATTACAAAACAATGCCCACAACCAAACCAATACACAATGTATTTAGAAACACATGTAACAATATCATATTAAATATTTTTGCTAACAATTTCACCACTTCAATACACTACACTTGTGACAATGAAACTCCCAGTTTACTTACCCTTGACAGTGGCCTCCCAGAACTCTCTGTGTGAATGTGTGGTCGGGTTCAGCAGCTTCAACATGAACAGGGAACAGACCCCCAATGATCACATCACCTTCCTTGAACAGACTCCCAGAGATGGACCTGCTCTGCAGATTGCATGAAGGCCCCACAGCGTGCACCCAGACCATCGCAGCCAGGAGCCCCTGTGCCCATAGCCATGCAGACATAGCCATAGCCCACCAGAGAGAGGGAGAGAGATGGAGTGAGAGAAAGGAAGAGGAGAGGAGGGATTCACGTGTGCAAAGAGAGCGAGAGAAGAAGCTCCTGTTTAGTAGAGGTAAATTTGCCCAGAGCAAAAAATAATTTATGGTAATTAGAGGAAGTCCACATGGACCTAGAGTAATTTCCCAGCCCACAGAACCAAGTGAGCAAAATGTGTTTTGTCTCATTCAATTCAGAATTGATTGGATGCATGTGCTTTGTAGATATAATTTTATAAACTACTTTGTAATTTTTACAAAAGCATTAATCTGTTTTTTACTTACAATGGGTATATAGTTTCATTTTGAGGCATTAATTGCTTTATTTCAGTGAGAGTACCCCTTTATATTAACCCACAGAAAAAGTAGGGACAAATTAAAAACCCATTGTGATGTCATGGTAACTTGTTCTATTTTACCAGGGCCATGGAGCTTGATGTCTTTAGAATTCCAGAATCTTTTTTCCTTATCTTCCATGTAAATGCACACACACACACACACACACACACACACACACACACACACACACACACACACACACACACACACACACAGGTTATCATAGTGTACATGAGACAATGACATTTCATAAGGTTAGAAGAGATTAGGAGGTAGATGAACTACTCCTCTAAGAAGAGAGGTTTCCCACTACAACATAGTCTCCTGTTTACCACTACAGCATAGTCTCCTATCTGTGGTGTCATAAATGAGGTACTCCCTTTAATAAAAGCGAGTGTAAAGAGGAAAGGTAAATGGAGGAACATTCAGTCTTCTTTATTCTGATTTCTTCTGTTCTTGGTGATTTTGCTTTTGCTTCACCTTGCTATTTATCACAGCCAGGAGCCCCTGGGTTTATTTTGTAAACACGTAATTTTACTATTGACAAAATAAATATTTATCCTTTGAGCAGATTAAGAATTTACCAATTTATATTTCCTTGTTGCATACCAAATTGTTCACATTTCCCTGCATTATGTTGACATGGACAGCTTTTGATTAAACATTTACTGCTTATGTGAATAAATAAGACCAATTGCTGGTTATCATCATAGGACTTTATTAATTAAATTATAAATGACATTTAATGCAAAGCTCTTTATTATGTAAATCTTGGAAATAAAATCAACCCTTTAAAAACAAACACACATACAAAAAACACCACTACTACAAAACCTCCACAAGCGTTAATTTACAGAAAGTTCTATTTAAAAACTAATTACATTCTACAATTCATACTACTATTTGTAACAGTGTTCCCACATCTTCATAGCTCCCACACTTGTTTTCCCTATTGTCCTAGCCATGTGCCCTGTATTGTTGTCCCACCATTGAAATCATTGAAATCATGGGCTGGACCTTTTTTGGCATTGTAGGCAAGCATTAAGGTTATAAATCTGATGCGGGCAGCTACTGGAAGTCAGTGAAGGGAGGGTAGCGGTGGAGTGATGTGTGAACTTCAGAAGATTGAAGACCAGTCATGCTGCTGCATTCTGGACAAGTTGTAGAGGTCTGATGGCACTTAGAGGAAGACCAGCAAGTAGTGAGTTGCAGTAGTCTAGCTTTGAAATTCCAAGAGACTGCATAAGTACCTAGGCAGCTTCCTGCGAGAGAAAGGGCTGAATCCTTTGTATGAAATCTGCAAGACCAGGTCAAATTTGAAACATGAGTTGAGAATGACAATTGGTTGTCCAAAGTTTTGCTCAGGCTACAAGCAGCTTCAGATGGTGGTACCAGGGAGTTCTCGAAGGAAACTGTGAGTAAGGGCTGGGAGTTCCTGGAAGCTTGGTTTTACTGGGGTAGTTTCAAGTGAGCTTCAAGGGCTGTCACCCATGACACGATGTCAGTCAAGAATGCTGAGATACGTCTGAAGACCTGCATGTTGGAGGGTGGGAAAGAAAGAAATTATTTGGTGTCATCAGCATAGCAGTGATAGGAGAAGCCATGAAAAGATATTACATCACAAAGAGAACAAGTATACAAAGAGAAGAGAAGAGAAGAGAAAAGAAGAGAAGAGAGCCTAATACTGAGTCCAGGGGACACCGGTGGAGAGTCTTCATAGATTGGATGTGGATCCTCTCCATGTAACCTGATAGGACCATCCCTCTAGATAGGACCATAACCATATCCATGCAGAGCCAGTCACACCAAGGCTGGAGAAAACAGAGATGAGAATGTGGTGATTTACTGTGTCAAAGGCTGCCAAAAGGTCCAGAAGAATCAAGACAGATGACAGTATGGCAGCTTTAGCAGCATGAAGTTTCTCCATCACTGCTATGAGGGCTGATTCTATGGAATGTACCACTTTATAGCCAGACTGATGGGGCTCATGTAGCCGACTCTGGATGAGGAAAAGAGATAAATGATTGTAAACTGCTTGTTCAAGGGCTTTTTAGAGGAAAGAGGAAAGTGATACCAGTTTGTAATTGGTTATGTTGTAGCCATCTAGTGTGTCATTCATGAGGATTGTTACCTCCCTGGTGGTTTTGAATGCAGTTGGTACATGTCCAGAGGATAAGGAGTTATTGATAATGACAAAGAGGAAAGGAAGCAAGATCTCTTGATATCATCTGGAATAGAGTGGAAAGAATGGGATCCAACGGACATGTGGCCGGATTGCTGGACGTCAGGAGCTGAAGAACTTTGTTTGAGAACAGAGGAGAAAAAGAAGCCAGACAGATGGATGTAGGGGAATGAACACTGGTTGGAAGAGTGAGAACAGAGAAAATGGACTGGCGGATTGCTGCAACATTCTCCTCAAAGAAGGTGACAAAATCCTCAGGAGTAAACATCATACATATAGCCATCATGTATAACCACATCCTGGAAGAGAAGCAATGGTCTCATCTTAGAAACTTCTCTGAGGGAATCCACATCTCCAACAGGTATGGCCATGGTGCCCGAGGCACTCCCATCTCTGCAAAGTTTCCTGTACTGCTGAAGGTTACACACAAAAGTTGTTCTTCTCTTATTACAGCGGTAATTGACTCTGAAGCAGCAGGCAACCCAATGGACTGCCAACTCTGTTGAGGGTGTGTGTAATCCCTGTGGGCAAGGGGGTTATTTCTCACATCACCCCCCCCCCATTAATGTTGGGTGTATCACCTTTTATTTGTTCACCTCCCTGTCTCAGACAGTCATTTTATGTCTCCCCTGGCTTTGCATACATGACCAACACATATCATGGGGACATAAAACCATCACTAACACCATCACCTGTTCCACATGTGCACTCAAGAACCTGGCTGTTCCTCTACTGTCCACCTCTGTGGAAATCCTGGATACCCACAAGGAGACCCCCGTCCTGGCACTGTACCAGGACTTGAACATTAAGGAGGGAGCTGTTCCTCCTTGGTGTGCAGTGTATCCGCAATCCCAGGAGGAGGAGCAGGTCATGGGGCATTACATCCAAGAGGCCCTGGCTCAGGCTTATATCACCCACTTAACCTGCCTCAGCCAGTGTCTTCTTTGTTAAGAAGAAGTATGTCAGACTGAGGCCATGCATAGATTATAGGGGTTTAAATGTGCTGCTTGTGATATGCCCCTACCCTCTGCCACTATTCCCAACTGCCCTCGAGCAGCTGAGGAGAGCACGTTACTTCACCAAACTAGACCTATCTTTTTAGAATCAAGGAAGGTTATGAATGGAAGACGTCATTTAGCACTGCCTCAGGACACTGCGAGTACCTGGTTCTTACTAGCCACAACACCTGCCATGTTTCAAGCATACATTAATGAGATTCGAAGGGAGTTCCTGGGTAGATACGTCGCTGCTTACATCAATGACATCTTGGTCTACTCATCCTCCTATGACCAACATGTGCATGACATATGGAAATTCTTCAGCACTCTCCTGTGCAATACTTTGTATTGCACACCGGAGAAGTGTGAGTTCCACCTACACAAAGTAAACTTCCTTGGTTACATCATCAGGGAGGACTCTGCGTGCATGTAGCCTTGCAAAGTGGAGCCGGTGACCGGTTGGCCAAAACCCCACTTGTGCCGTGAACTCCCACGGTTCCTGGGGTTTCTATTGGTGATTCATTTGGTCCTTCAGCAAATTGGCCAGGTCCCTGACAGACCTGCATGATGGGCAGGCTACCTGTAAGCGGCATCCAAGGCTTTCTTAAGACAGCTTTGACTAACCCCGGTACTGCAGCAGTCCACAAAGAGTCCACAAAGCCATTAGTCATATTGATCAACACTTGATCGGGGAGAGGCCGCTGTTCTGTCCCAGCTGGCAAGGGATGGTGCCAGGATAAAAACAGTCGCCTTTTTTTCTTGCAAGCTATTGGAGCAGAATTTGGAGTAGGTGACCATGAACTGTGGGCCATGAAACTGGCCTTTGAGGAGCAGAGGCAGTGACTGGAGGGAATGTAGCACCCCTACACAGAGATAACTGACCACAAAAACCTGCATGTCCAACACTCTCCGCTATGAAGGTATGGGACCTGTCCCCTTCATGTACTTTCTGGGGTACCAACCTCTGCTGTACCCTGGCATGTCTGGCAGAAGAAACACCAGAGGCAGCACTCACTAACCATTACCACAAGAGGAAGGCACACCAGCAATGAGGACAGACATCCCTGTAGCAGCCCAGAGACAAGGTGTGGGTGGCCATGAAGGATAGATGGGTGGGGCGTAAAGGTAACTTAACCACTGAGCTGACCGGGCCTACCCTGCACCTGGAAGCCAGCAGGATCCTTGGGGGATGGGGCATCTGTCAAGGTGTACCCGGCACCCAGGAGGAGGAACACACCCACACGTTCACATACACTGAAATTGCCCCGCTCCCAATCACCTATGAGAAGCGATGCTGCCTGATTGTGCTGTTTACATTCTTTTTCCTTTTCTTGTTTATTGCTGTGTTTAAGTTTGCTATGGAGAATAAAGACTCTTCCACTGCACACTCCTCTCACTCCCTCATTGCCACCATTAAACAGACATTCATAAATTTCACTTGTGTGCAGTCGTATTTACTTCATGTAGCTTTAACAGTTATATTTTATTTCCTGAGCAAGAACGAAAACGCTTTCTTTAATTCTTTATTACTTTTTCTGGAATTACTTTAATGCTTTAAAAAAATCTGCATTACTTTGTGTACATTATTTTTCATTTTGCCGGGCATGCCCATTAAAGCTTTTGAACCTAATTACATTTAATTGCTCAGTAAGTCTATTTTGCTTCAAAAATAAAAAAAAACTACAGCACCGTATTTCTGTAAGATATTCCATATTTACCAGCGCTGTCCAACACAAGGCACTGCTGGATTGCTTTACTGATCAATCTGTATTTTATCCAGTGGGTAATCTAACACATTATCAGTTTATTCTGCACATCTAGCAGGGCAGGGGTGTTTAGATGTCTGCCAAGGCCAGTGGGACAAAAGAAGCAGCTGTCACACTGTAATTTCTTGCATCATTTTTTGTGTTGCATTCAGTGTTCTCTATCATTTTCTTTGAACAATTTATAAGATCCATTCAAAGGGATAGCAGAGCTTGAGACATTTATGAAAGTTAAATGTTTGTTCACTGTCATATTCTGGCATGGATAATTTAAAAATATACTGAAACAGTAGAATGAAATTATTTGCAATAAAATGTCCCCCTTTTATACACATTTGTTACAGTTGTTTTCTTTTTTACTAATTCATAAATTATGGATAAATGTCTCTAGATTTATAATATTGTAGCATTTACCCCATAACTAATGTATATGACTAAACAGAGTATGGGAGTATGGGAGTTTTGTAGTAGTCTGAGAATATAGACAAAGTGCAAACATTGTAACTTTATTGTAACTCCATGGATACCTAAAATGTCAGTTGAACATATTGTAACATATTGTGCCATATGTAAAATCACTCAAATATTATTTTGTTTAATTGTGTTTCCCTATTTGGCCATCATGTTCTTTTTTATATTCTTTTCTGGTCTGAGCAGAATGATGTAACATTTTGGGGCAAATATACACAGCAGAAGGCCGTAACTGGAGGCCAGGATGGCAAAGACCTCAACTGCCACTGTGTACTTCCCTGGAGAGCTGACATATGCTGGAACAAAGGCGATCCACACAGCACAGAAGATCAGCATACTGAATGTGATGAATTTTGCCTCATTGAAATTATCTGGAAGCTTCCGGGCGAGGAAGGCCATAATGAAGCATACACCTGCCAGCAAGCTGATGTATCCCAGTACCAGGGAGAAGCCTGCCACTGAGCCCACAGCACAGAGCAGCACCACGCGAGCTCCAAGCTCACCTCCTGCACTTTCCGTAGGTACAGGAGGTGCTAACACCAGCCACAGCACACAGACCACCACCTGCACCAGTGTGCAGAGGAGAATTCCTGCTCTCTGCTGAAAAGGGCCAAAGTAGCGCATCACATTTGATCCTGGCAGAGTTGCTCTGAAGGCAACCAGGACAACTACAGTCTTACTGAGCACACAGGCCAGACACACCACAAAGCTGATCCCAAACAGGGTATGGCGCAGCATACAGGACCAAGGTACAGGCCGGCCAATGAAAGGAAGTGCACAAAGGAAGCATAGTTTGAGTGAAAGCAGCAGCAGGAAGCTCAGCTCTGAGTTGTTGGCGCGGACCAGGGGCGTGTCCCGATGATGGAAGAAGGCAGCCAGGATGGTCCCAGTAAGTGTCGCCCCAGCAACAGACAGCACTGAGAGGACAATGCCCATGTTATCTTGAAAGGACAAAAACTCCACTTGCATTGGAACACACACTGTCCGATCAGTGCTGGACCAGAACCGTTCTGGACACTTGTTGCACTCTGTGGAGTCTGCAGGGAAGAAAAAAAGAAGATGTTTCATTTGACAATGAAGGCGGTACATTAACACTTTAACTTTACAGAGTTTTGCTTTAACTGTTAATACTTTAAATGTATCAGGAGTGGTACATTGTCTGATGATATAAATGTTATGTCAGGGTTTAGCACACTAATATCTTGCATGTTGTAGTATCTCTACATAGTGTTTGAATCCTTGAATTCTGCACAGAAAGGTCTAAAATGGACTCAAATGAACCCTGGTAAATCAGCACTATTGAAGGACCAGCAAAAGCTGAGCTTTTTTCTAGCATTAAACAATAAACATACTGTTTTCAGTGTCATTGAATAGTACCTGTAGCATTGCTAATCTCCCCTGTTGCACATGGTATACAGTCATAGCAGCAAACAGGCTTTCCTTTCTGCACAGCTTTCCTGGTGCCCGGGGGACAGCTCTCACTGCACACAGACACTGGTACCTGAAGAGCAGAGGGAGAAATCTCCATCAGCTTGACAGAAACAATCATCAGGAGGAGACATCACTTTTTAAAGACTCAAAAACTATGAGACTATAATTGAGGTCATTCCTTGTTCATATGTAATAGAAATAAATATGCAAACATAGGTTCCTCCCTATACCATGCCTGTCTTTTTATCTAATTGTTAGCTGGAAATGTGTTACAGAGAAGCAGATACATTCTTACGTGATCACCCCAGCCTCCTCCCCAGACCACTTTGTTGGTGTCCAACTGAAAGCCTCGCTCTTGTCTGCTTGCTGCATCAAACTGCCCAACCTTCACAAATTCCACTTTTCCTTCAGGTCCTACATGCCAGTTAATGATGTCATATGAGGCAGATACATCCCCATTCTCATCAAAATGAAGTAGCTCACCCACTGGTGTTGTGAAATTTACTGACTTTAGGTAATACAGAAGCTACCAAGAAGAATAAATCCAAACAACTTTATCTCTAAAACAGCTTAAGCAAATAGAATTTTAACTGATAATTTTTTCATATAATTTTTCCTTACCTGCTTAGGTCGTATCGGTTTAATATCAGGACACTCTCCATTTTTAAATGGTCCTTTGCCAGACTGACAGACCAGCATGTCCTGAATTGCATTTGCGATAGCATACACAGCCTTATACACGTTATACATAACATCAAAGTAGACTTCTTCCTGGTTTCTTTCCATTTTCTCTAAGCCTGTGCACTGTGGTCCTGAGAGAGGGTTTGTCTGGGATTCCACCACAAATTTGCATCCAAACATTTCCTCCCAAACAGTTTGAGTCAGTGGCTGCATCTGTTGCCCTCCTGGCCTCAGTTGTGTCAGATAGGAGCCCAAACCCTGGATATCAACCTGCCGTAGGGCAAAGCCAAGAGTCCCTGCTAACGAAATACCACTCCATGAAGGATGATGACTGTAGGTGCTCCAGGCTTCAGTGGCAATCCACTGCCTGTCAGTCACATTCTGCTTCACCACTTCTCTCAGCAAGACCTCCATATCTGGGCTGATGGCAAAGGTGACCACCACCCTAGCCTTGGAGCTCTGGATTCTCTCGATGATGCGTCTGATCTTGCTCATCGCATAGGATTTAGGGATGACCTCCAGGTAGTCAATGCACACATCTGAACCCTCCAGTTCTTTCAGTAACAGTTGCACTCCACTTATCCCATATGCATCATCTCCGGAGACAACCCCAACCCAGGACCAGCCCATTAGGCTCAGCAGATGGGCAATGGCCTTAGCCTGGAAGGCATCACTGGGAACAGTGCGGAGGAAGGTGGGGAACCTGGTTTGGTCACTGAGACATGCACAGGAAGCAAAATAACTAACCTGGAGACATGGAGCACAGAGACAGAAGAATAAAGAGATGGAGAAATCACATTTCATCAGTTTCACCAGCATTTGCTTTTGTGGAAAGAATGATCTATACAAAGAAGTAATAATGTTTATGCTTCATAACTAAATGTTAGAAATGAGGTAAAATGTAAGATATTTTTCTAATTTTCCATTTACCAGGGGGATGCCAAAAACACCCAGAGTATCAGCTAACACTATGGAGGCAGCAGACCGGGCATCGCCAATGATGACGGGCACACTGGGAGCCCTGGTGCACTGTTCTCCAGTTACAGCCTCCTCCTGCCCTGTCACCATCGCCAGCGCAGCACTCAGGGTGCTGCCCTCAGCCAGGCAGCTGTCTGCAGCAAGGTAACCCAGAGTGAGGTTGGGTAGCAGCGCTGGATCTCTGTTGATTTCTTCCACAGTGAAGATCATGGTCAGGAGCCAGCGGTATGCTCGCACATCAAGGCTGACAGAGAAACAGAGACATGGAGAATTGTTGATGGTTAACATAGGGACAGAGCACACGGAGAGGGGGGGTTTAGTGCATGCAATCTAAAATAAAAAGAAGAATTCCCACAACCAAACCAATATACAATGTCTTTAGAAACAAATTGAACAATATACTGACACACTAGATTTGTTATAATGAAACTAATATACTCACCCTTGACAGTGGCCTCCCAGAACTCTCTGTGTGAATGTGTGGTCGGGTTCAGCAGCTTCAACATGAACAGGGAACAGACCCCCAATGATCACATCACCTTCCTTGAACAGACTCCCAGAGATGGACCTGCTCTGCAGATTGCATGAAGGCCCCACAGCGTGCACCCAGACCATCGCAGCCAGGAGCCCCTGTGCCCATAGCCATGCAGACACAGCCATAGCCCACCAGAGAGAGGGAGAGAGATGGAGTGATGGAGTGAGAGAAAGGAAGAGGAGAACAGGGTTTTGCATTTGCAAAGAGAGCGAGAGAAGAAGCTCTTTAGTAGAGGTAAATTTGCCCAGAGCAAAAAATAATTTGTGGTAATTAGAGGAAGTCCGCATGGACCTAGAGTAATTTCCCAGCCCAGAGAAACAAGTGAGCAAAATGTTTTTGTGTCATTCAGTAAAGAATTGATTGGTTGCTTGTGAATTGTAGGCACAGTTTTATAAATTGCATTTCAATTTTCGCAAAACTATTAATCTCTTGTATTTTACTTACTGCGCATTCAGTTTCATTTTGAGGCATTAACTGCTTTATTTCAGTGAGAGTACCCCTTTATATTAACCCACAGGGAAAATAGGGACAAATTAAAAAGCCATTGTGATGTCATGGTTAATTGTTCTATTTTGCCAGGGCCATGGAGCATGATGTCTTTGGAGTTCAATAATCTTTTTCTCCTTATCCGCCATGCACACACACACACACACACACACACACACACACACACACACACACACACACACACACACACACACACACATACGAACTCAAACCCCCCCCCCACACACACACACACGAACACACACACACACAGGTTCATCATAGTGTACATGAGACTGACATTTCAGAGGGTTACAAGAGATTACTCCTCTAAGAAGAGATAGCACTACAGCATAGTCTCCTACCTGTTTACCACTACAACATAGTCTCCTACCTGTTTACTACTACAGCATAGTCTCCTGTTTACCACTACAACATAGTCTCCTGTTTACCACTACAGCATAGTCTCCTACCTGTGGTGTCATAAATGAGGTACCCCATTGAATAAAAGTGAGTTTATTTTTGTAAACTCATTGTTTTACTATTGACAAATAAAATACTTTATATTGCAATTTATATTACCTTGTTGCTTAACATTTTAAGTACCACCTGAAATGTCTGGCTAGAAATATTAAAATAAAATAAACAAAAGTCTAAGTCTAAGTCTATGAAAATGTTTCCCTGCATTATGTCCACATGGACTGCTTTTGATTACACATTTGCAGTTTATTTGAATAAATATGACCAGATCCTGGTTATCATCAGAAGACTTTATTAATTCAATTATTTTTATGATAATGAATGTTATGCTCTTTATGTAAATCTTGAAGATAAAATGTACCCTTTAAAAAAGAAAAACAAACACACACACACACACACACACACAGACACACACACACACACACACACACACACACACACAATGCCCCGACTACCACAAAACCTCCACAAGGTTTAGTTTACAGAAAGTTCTATTCAAAACTACTTACATTTTAAAATTCATACCACTATTTGTTACAGTGCCCCTTCATCTTTATAGCTCACACATGTTTATTTGTTGCACTGACCTCACTCCTATCTATTGTATACATCAAGCACAAGCCTGTTCCTCATCTCATGTTCTGACTATCCATGTATTTAGTTCTCCCTGTCCGAGTCCCAGATGTTGGTTATTGTCTTTGTGTGGTGTATGTTGGTTGTATATCACTTTCTTTTTTAACGGCTCACGCCTGCACCCTGCACCTTTTTCTGCTTGCCTCAATACACTGTCACAGTATCGATAATTTCTCTGTAATATCTGTAGTTTGCACTCCATATTTACATGTTTATAATATGTCATCATTACATGTGATCTCAAATACTATATGTTCATGGGCATGTCATGTGTCACAGATAATTTTGTGCACTAAACTTAAGACTTATTTACACACTAGATTTGTTTAAGGTTTTCTCAGTATACCGGCGGTGTATTTAAGTAATTTCCAACATGGAAGGATTTTTTAATCTTTACATAAAGGCACAGTATTATGTACATATCATGTATAACCCTTTCATAAGAAACATTCTATAGCTATTTCTTTTCTCTTGCTCGACCCATAATTGCTTTTTTAGTGTTCCTCTCAGGGTGCAGGAGGATGATATAGCACTTTGGGGCAAAAATGGCCAGCAGTAGACCAAAACTAGAGGCCAAGATGGCAAAGACCTCTACAGCCACTGAATACTTCCCCGGAGAGCTGATGTATGCTGGCACAAAAGTGATCCACACTGCGCAGAAGATCAGCATACTGAAGGTGATAAATTTGGCCTCGTTAAAGTTATCTGGAAGGTTCCTCGCCAAGAAGGCCAGCAGGAAGCTCACGGCAGCCAGGAGGCCAATGTAGCCCAACAGAGTGGCAAAGCCCAGCACAGATCCCATGGCACACTCATACACTATCTTAGAGCTGATGTAATGAGTGTTTTTAAGGGGTGTGGGGGATGCCATAGCCAGCCACACTACACATATGGCTATCTGGAGGGCTGTGAGGGCAAGCACTGTGCCTCTCTGTTGGGGTACACCAAACCACTTCAAGGCACTTTGGCCTTCTGGCCGAGAGGACTTAAAGACAGCCACGACCACCATGGTCTTGACCAGGATACTGGAAACGCTCAGTACAAAGCTGATGCCAAATGCCGCGTGCCTCAGTCGGCATGTCCACTGCTGTGGCTGGCCAATGAACAGCAGCGTGCATAGGAAGCACAGTTTGAGTGACAGCAGCAGCAGGAAACTCAGCTCTGAGTTGTTGGCACGGACCACGGGGGTGTGGCGGTAATGTGCGAACACACCCAGAACCCCGGTGCAAAAGCAGGAGCCCAACAGGGAGGCCACTGTCAGGGAGATGCCTAACGGCTCCTCATAAGACAGAAACTCAAGTTCTTTAGGGACACAGCGGTCCTTATCTGGGCTGGACCAGAACTCCTCGGGACACGTGGTACATTCAATAGAATCTGAGAGTGGGATAGAGAGAGAGAGAGGAGTGGAGAGAAAAACAGACATATAGCGTGAGAGGGAAAGAGGAGTTAAAGGAATAGGAGATGAAGGTCAATATAGATATCCATAGGTGAGTAAGATTGAAAAAAGAGAGAAAGCAATTTAGTGGAGGACAAGAGAGATGTCAGTAGCACTTTACAGACAGTTAAAAAGACACAGAAATGAACTAAACACATCAAAGTCAAAGTTTTCACCTGTTACATTGTTAAACTCTCCATCTGCACAGGGAAGACAGTCAAAGCAACAGATGGGCAGACCTTTCCGTCTGGCCCTCCTGGTGCCTGGAGGGCAGCTTTCACTGCACACAGACCGGGGCGGCTGAGAAAAGGGGAAAACTAATTTGTCACTTCAGGACACTGTGAATTCAATCAGCACTGAATTGGTTGTATGTGCATTTTCTGTCCTATGTGTGTATGCATTTCCTGAGCATTTAAAGTTACATGCTAATTACTTAGTGGTAACACAACAGCAATATTCAACTCACATATAAGTGCACATATAAGTCTGCTCTTGGCAAAGATCTGTGTACTCGCTGTTTACTCTTAGGATACAACTGTAAAGCAGAACATGATTTACTTTCTTTGACTTGAAGTTCCAGTAGAGGGCGCCCTCCTCTAGTGTAAGGACATCCCCTGTAAGGACATCCCCTGCTTGGGCGGTCTCATACACAACACCCACTGTATGAACTCTGATCGATCCATCTGGGTTTGGCTGCCAGTTCATGACATCATAGATAGCCAGGGCATCACCGTTCTTGTCAAAAGACACGTGGTCACCAAAGCCAGTGGTGAAGTTCACATTCTGCAGGTAATGGACGACCTGCACACATAGACAAAACAGATAAAGAAAGTTTTAAAGGTGTTAATGACTGACCTAAATACTTTTCCTAAGATATAGGGACACAATAAACACATTGTAAAATAATTTCTGCATTTCAAAGACCCTCAGTTGTGACCTGCAAGCTGTTTTAAATATTAAGTATCCACCATATTCTCAGTTTAGTCTTGGCAGTGATGTATGCAGCATTTCCGTAAGTGTGTGCATGTGTGTGTGTGTGTGTGTGTGTGTGTGTGTGTGTGTGTGTGTGTGTGTCTGTGTGTGTATGGAGGGGGACGGTCACCTGCCAAGGCTGCAGAGAGTGTATGCTGGCACAGCTGTGGCTTATGAAGGGTCCTTTTCCCTCCTCACACTGCATCAGGTCATGAAGTGCGTGCGCAAGAGCATAAACAGCCTTATACACATTGTACGAAGCCCTGAGTTCAGACATGTCAGTGTACGCTGTGTCCATGCTACGCAGATCTTCTGCCCCTGTGCACACCTTTCTCTCCCTTTCTCCATTGGGTTGTGTGCTTCCAGAATCAAATGTGCACTCAAACATCTCCTCCCAGAAGGTCCTCACTATGTTGTTTTTAGGGTCTCTGTCAGGGCGGATGTTCAGCAGGAAGTCCCGGAGCCCCTGGATCTCCCCACGGCGGATTGCAAGCCCAAGCGTGCCCCCGAGGAAGGGCAGCAGATGCGGGGTGAGGAAGATAGGAGAGGTGGCCCAGGCCTCACTGGCAATCCACTGCCTGCCAGTCACATTCCTCTGGGCCACTTCGTCCATCAACGGCAACAGGTAAGCCTCAGTGGAGATCACCACCACCACCATGGCTGTGGAAGCTCTGATCACTCCGACAATGCGGGCCACATCCCTGCAATTGTTGTCTCGTGGCAAGATCTCGGAGTAAGCCACACAGCCACCAAACTGCCCCTGCAGGTCCTGGTGGAAGGCGAGGGCAGCATGGATACCATAGTCATCGTCACTGTAGATCAGGCCTACCCAGGTCCAGCTGAAGCGCTTTAAGATCTGCACAATGGCGCGGACCTGGAAGACGTCGCTGGGAATGGTCCTGAAGAAGGAGGGGTACTGTTGCTGGTTGCTGAGGCAGGAGCAGGTGGCGAAGTAGCTCACCTGATGGAGGGGAAGAGAGCGTGATAGACAGAACGAGGTAAAGAGGATATGAAAAAGAGATGTAGCCCTAAAGACAGTGTATGTGTAATAGGAGGACAGAAACAAAGGGAGACAAAGAAAATGATACCACATAGAGAAAGGAACGTATCAGCCAGTGTGAAAAAAATACATGTTCTTGCATAATTTCAACTATAGAAAAAAAAGGATCTACATTTTAAGATAATCACTCAATTATAAACACAAGCCATTCTTTCACAATTTCCCACTCATCTAAAGTAAACTCAATTTGCCCAGAATCTGTACCATGGGCACTCGAAACAGCCCCAGCACACTAGAGATGGCAATAGAGTGGGTGGATCCCGGGTCCCCCACTATTCCAATCACCGGGGGGGAGCCAGTGCAGTCCAGGGTTGAGAGGGCCTCATCAGTCCCACTAATTAGGGCTGTGGCTGCTCGGAATGCCACAGCCAGCTTCACGCAGTTATCATACAGATGGTAGCCCAGGGTAACATTGGGCAACAGGTGAGGATTTCTGTTGATCTCATCAATAGCAAACGCCATTGTCTGTGCCTGCTGGAAGCTTGCCATGTCAAACCTGCGGAAGACAATGAGAGTCAGACGGTATGTAAACAAACAATGGAATGATGAATCTGATGTGATTGTTACATGAATTAAGTTACATTATCCTATTGTGTCAGGGCTTATTATTATTATTATTATTATTTTGATTTGTAGAAATGTACTGTGCAGCAGGTAACTTAAATGCAGGATAATGCACTGGCAATGGCTTTTGGTTTTACACATAAAGATAAAATAAACATTTAATTTTAAATAAAATGAGAAATATATGAGTACAAAAAATACATATACAGTACTGTGGAAAAGGTCAGGAAATTCCATGCTATTTATATGGGCTACAAATATATTTGCATATAAAAGCAAATCAGTAAAGACTAATGAAATAAAACATTATTCCAAATAAACATTCATTCAATAAAGAATATATATTTTATATATATTATTTTATTTTTAGCATGACAAGGACTTCATGACAATAACTTCATGATAACGACTTTTTGATAGTGACTTCAAAACATTTTTATCATGGTAATAACTCCAAGCTTTGTGAAGAATAATTAAGGTGTGCAGAACTCTTCCAAAGTGGGCAGAACAGAATGCCAACACCAACATATCTAATGCCAGCTAGGATCCTTTTGAAAAGTAAAAGAACAAAAACAGAACAAAAAACAAAAGTTAACATGGGACTACTTTCTTGATAAGCAAATAAAGAGCACTCTGGTTAACACATTTCATCATAACTTTTTGGGGTGGCCTAAGACATTTGCAATGTGCTGCAGAGAAACACCGCATGTTTCTAACCATGATCATTTGGTTCTACTGCAAATGAAACTACTATATCCACCCCTTGTTATGCTCTCACTCCTCCTTTTAAACATTATGTCTCTGGTTATTCTCTTAGAGCCCTTTGGAAGTGGCCACTCACTGTTGACAGTAGGGCTGCTCCGGTTCGCTGGTGAAGCTCAGCTCTGGGAACACGGTGAGGAAGTGGACCTCGAACAGGCCCCCCACAATCAGGTCTCCATCCTGATGCATCCCATTCAGCTGGAAGTGCCCCTGGAGCCGGCAGGAGCTGGGGCCAGGGAGCAGGCCTGGAGCTGGGGGTGCAGAGAGGGAGAGGGAGGCTGAGGAGCTCCAGGCCATGCTCAGATACAAGTATGAAACAAACCACATGTTCCCTTCTCTGCTTCTCTACCTTCTACCTCTCTCTTTTTACCACTCTTGACTGTTTCGTGTGTGTGTCCTTCAGGTCTATGGTGGGGGTGTGGGGTATTGTTTTATATAGCAGGTGTGGTCATGTGTGCCTCTGTGGAGATGATGCCATTGCATTTGTTTTCTTTGCTTTTCACTTTTAAGTCTTTTACTTTTTTTTACTACGATTAATGAAGTTGTAGTGTAGTTGTAGTGACGGTGATGATTTATTACCTTGCCTTGTGTTAATGCATGAACATAGCATGAACATAGCTTGAGTAATTTCGGAGACTATGAATTAGTCAATGTGCTGTATATGTATAGGCTTATGTTATACACTGTATGTTGAATTAATAACCGAGGAGTGTGAGACAAAGCTCAATTTTTTTATCAACATGCTCTTATTCCTAAAGTAATAGGAGGCAACCAAATTTATTGCTGGCCCCATCTCCAGATTTTCAGTAAGCTGGTTTATTGCTGGGCCTCATCTCCACAGTTTCAGTAAGCTGGTTTATTGCTGGGCCTCATCTCCAGAATTTCAGTAAGATGGTTTATTTGTCTTACAATGGGCTCAAGGTCATGAGATGAGACCAGCTCTCTCTGTCTGCCTCATCGGTTTGTGTTTAAAATGGAATTGAAATACAGATTGCAAAGCTAAAACTGTTCCATTATGTATGCATCCTGAAATCAACATACATACCTCCAAAAATCCCCACTGCTTGATGCCTTTTGTGAAATGTAAATATATACCACCTTTAGATTTGTAAAGGAAATCCTTTTAGATGATGATTTAATGATGTAATGCCATACAGTTTACTTTTTCTGAAATGAGGTTGCCTTCAACTCAGTCACCAAACTATGGATAAAATGTGACTTCAAAACAAGGCCTGTGAGTCCAAGCATGCCCTGAAGATGGCAGTGTTGTACTTGACATCGCAACTGCTGCACACCTATGCACCTTCCAAAAACTGAATCAACTGCCTGAAAGCTCCTCATACCAAACAGAATATTCCCTCAGTGTCAGTGGAAAACGATTGACTTCATTTTTCTAACTATGATTTCCACAAATGTGGTTTGATTTATCATCTAAGTTATAAAAAAATACTTATTTATTACTTTTCAAATAAACACACACACACATACACACATGTACTTGCGCGCGCACACACACACACACACACACACACACACAAAATTTTATATGGACATGTTTATGCAGAACCAGTAGCGTAAAACATTTAAGGTCATTGTTGGAAAAACAGTTGAAACTCTATAATGCACTATTGAAATAAAGGGTAACTGGAGTCATGGGCTTTTAGCCAATTCAGATGTGAGGTTAACATAAAAAAAGCACTTTTGGTTACTTGCTCACAGATGCGCCATAAGAAAAACCTGAACAAGAGTATTGTTCATGGGTGGTTATTCAAGCAAATAAAAAAAGGTTTTAAGCTTGTAAAGACCATCTAAATGTTCCACAGTTCTGCCTGAATTGTTATACATTTTATACATATAACATTTAGATTTTTTTTTAATGGTATATATGTACATATAACATGTATGTATGTTCACATATGTACACAATGTTGGAGAAAATAGCCCATATGTGGAATATGGTGGAGAAAGTATAAATGTGTGAGGCTTCTTTGCTGGATGAATTGCAAGAACCAATGAATATAAAGTAGAATTGGTAAAAATGCTGAGTGTCATGTGACTGTGTTCTGAAGCTCCAAAAAAGGTTCAATTATGCAACATGACAATGATACAAAACACATGAGTTAAACAAAATGAACACAGCATTCTTCAAAATGAAGGTTTTCTGTGTTTTAGAGGGGTCCAAGACACAGTGCAGACCCCAGTCTCAGTGCAGACCTCAGCCACATTCAAAAAGCTGTGCTATGATCAGAAGCAGGCCATTCCTCAAAATACAAGGGGCCTGAGACAGTTTTATATAGTGGACTGGGCCTCAATACCTCCTAACAACTGAGGGGAACTTATGGGCAGATAAAGAAAACATTTGATGGCTGCTCATGCGAATACTGGAAATGATAAATTACTGGATTACTATGTTTAAAGGCTTACACACATTTTCCCTAATGATCTTGGTTGTTTTCATCTGATTCAATTAAGATTTAATAAAGACAATTCAATATTTGACAACATATTCAATATATATTATTTGAGCCACTCATTCACAAAATTCCAGATTTTTCTATAATTATTAATTCCAAACATCTTCTCACAACTGCATACGTTAATAAATTTAACTTCTGTACACTCATATTTACTTCAGATGCCTTTAACAGTTTTGTATTACACAAACACATCTGACTGACAATACCTTTTTTGAAGAAGAAAAAAAGCTTTCCTTAATTCTTTTCTTTAATGACTTTGATGCTTTTTAAAAATCTGTATTACTTTGTTTGCATTGTTTTTCATTTTGCTGGACATGCCCCATAGATTAATTAAAGCTTTTGAATTTAGTCCTATTTTAATTGGTCAGTAAGTCATTCTTCTTCAAAAATAATAAAACTGCTGTACCATACTTCCATTCCTTATTTTCCAGTGCTTTGTTGTTTAACACTCAAGCCACTGCTTGATTGGTTTCTTCCTCCTGGCCTCTCTCTTCTCTCATTGGCCTGTTTTAGTACCAATCACATGTTACCACATAACATGACTCCAGTGTTGTTTATAAAGGCAGGTCATCCAGTCTGACATGAACTGTGTGTGGGGTCATTCATGCTGATGAACTTACCTAGGAGTCACTGTGATGCCAATCACAAGATGCCAATGGGTGAGCTAGTAGTGCTGGCTCTCTTTCTGTTCATCTGGCCCAGGGTTAGGTCCTCTGAGTCTGGTAGTGGATGTCAGAGGTTGGGGGAGTTTGCGCCTCAAGTGCTGGAGCTCGATGGTGATGTTATCCTTGGGGGACTTTTCCCCCTGCACTACATAGCTCTAGAACCTGATCATGCTTTTACAGATCATGTGCTGCATCGGAGGTGTAGCGGGTGAGTGTGACTGCCAGCAGGTTCTAAAAGAAACATCTGCTTGGAAAGGGACATGACAGGGTGTCTTAAGAAAGACAGGGAGGCTCCAGTAGAGAATGTCTGCAAGTGACTAAGATCTCTGGTTATAATAATAAGTTTAATTTATATAGTGCCATTGTCAAATTCAAGATAATTTCACAATGCCAAAAAAAGTGGGGGAGTTAAGGGACATAAAGGCAGTTAAACAGGTTTTAGCAGGAGGATGATGATCGTGTTGATAATAGAGGTGATTTAAGATTAGCTTTAAAGACAGAGAGTGGAAAGCAGAGACACAAAGATTGTGGTAATGTGTTCCATTATTTGGTTTAAGGACAGTACATGCTTTTTCCTAAGTTCCAAACTGGCTGTTCATTTTAACTTGAAAATTAACACATTATGAATGCATTATTGACAGCAGGTGTAAAATCACATACTGTTTTTTTCCTCATCACTTTTCCCTCATCAATTATAGCCTTCTCACCACAGCGCAAGGGTTCTCCTTTACCCCCTTAGACAACTCTCACTCTCTCTCTCTCTCTCTTTCTCTCTCTCTCTCTCTCTCTCTCTCTCTCTCTCTCTCTCTCTCTCTCTCTCTCTCTCTCTCTCTATTTGCCACTCTTCAGGTTTGACCTGAGGGCCTTTCGCTGGTTCATGACTATGGTGTTTGCCATTGAGGAGATTAACAGGAACCCCAGCCTTTTGCCAGGGGTGAAGCTGGGTTATCGGATTCTGGACAGCTGTGATCACGTCCACACCAGTCTGCAGAGCATGTTCTCTCTGATCAATGGTTCCTCTTCCACACAGAGAGAGGGGTCTGCAAGCAGTAACCCCCACTGCCTCTCCAGAGCTCCAGTCCCAGCTGTTATCGGCCTGGCGTCATCTACACCAACCAGAGCGGTAGCCCACACATTGGGGCCATTTGAGATCCCACTGGTAAGCATAGTCTTGGTCATTAATATGGTTGTTACAAAGAGGGTTATACTACCAGCAATGCAGAAGTTACAAAGTAGAGCTGGTTTGAATAGTGTTGGCTTTTCAGCCCCTGAAATTTAAGGCAGAATCATGAGAATTAAGTCAGTCACATTATCCTAATGGAGATTTCACTTGTTGTCTTTCTTAATTCTGGCTCATTTCATGTGTAATTCAATTTCTCGGAGCTTCAAATGTGTAATGATTCATTGATTAAATCATGTAATTACTTTTGCTCTCAGATAGCATTCTAATTTTCAGAGGCTGTATGTGCACACAATAAGGACATCATCAATATTACTGTCATGGGTTTATGATAAGAATACTGAGGAGAAAACGGTTTCATGCCCTTATAACACTCTGACATTATTGCAATGACAATCTGAATTTTTGTAACACTTATGAATAATGTGGGATGTCAGGTTTTTAACAAAAGAACTTGTATGGCATAGAAAAGCCTCTCTTGTAGTTGATGTGGTGGCATCATGACATTAAGAGCCTGACAGGCTCCTCTGACCCTTTTACTTTTCTTTTTTGACTCTTTGACCTTTTGCCTAAAGGTGTCAATTTTAACTAAATGTATAACTATAAAATCCTCCACCTGTTCAATTAAAGCTCGAGCTGTTGTACTTCTGAAATACTGTTAACAATAAGACATTTTATTATCTGGAATAAGCCTTTCTATATATAATGTCCCTCATTTAGAAAACACATATGGAGAAATGTATATGTAAAGTTATACTTTAAAAAGTATATGTGTTATTGGCTACTACTAAGAGCCCATTTAATCAAATACTGCTCACTCTTATTTAGTTTGCAAGAACTTTGAGGGTTTAATATGGGATACTATACAAATTGTAAAGTATATTTATTTAAAAATAAGTAAATATTTTGTTAATCCAGACATTTTTTGTCAGTTTTGTACATTTAGTTTCACTAGGTCCAACTATACTTTAAACATTCCTACATATGCTTACAATTTCATTTCAGTTGTTTATTAATTAATTCTATTTATTTAATGAATATTTGTTTCTCTGTTTCCTTATTTACTTCTCACAGATCAGCTACTTTGCAACTTGCACATGTCTGACTGATAAGCGGGTGTACCCCTCTTTCCTGCGTACTGTTCCAAGCGATGTCTTCCAGGTGCGTGCACTTGTGCAGCTGATGGTGCATTTTGACTGGCGCTGGGTGGGCACGATGGGCACAGAGGATGACTATAGCCGCTATGGCATCCAAGCCTTCACCGAGCAGCTGAAGGAATGGGGTGGCTGCGTGGCTTTCCACTGCACCATCCCCAAGGTTCCCACCCTGGCACAGATCAGCGCCATTGCCGATGCCCTGGAGGCCTCCACAGCTCGGGTGGTGGTGGTGTTTGCCACGGAAGGCCAGCTGATGGGGCTGCTGTCTGAGGTAGCACGGAGGAACCTGACTGGCTGGCAGTGGGTGGCCAGTGAAGCCTGGGTGACTGCCAGAGTCCTCACAGCTCCAGAGTTCCAGCATGTGCTGGCTGGAACACTGGGGTTTTCCTTCAGGGGTGCCAACATCTCTGGGCTGGCTGAGTTCCTCCTGAGAGTGAGACCCTCCCCTAACTCAGGTTCTGTCTTCTCTAACCTGTTCTGGGAGGAGCAGTTTAACTGCAGGCTGCCTTATGGAGATGGTGAGAGGTTGGAGAGGCCACTCTGTACTGGTCTGGAGGACCTGGAGCAGGTTGAGAGCAGCTACACAAGTGTGTATCCAGTGCGGGTTTCCTATAATGTGTATAAGGGAGTATATGCCATTGGCCATGCCCTGCACCTCCTGCTACAGTGTACACCTATGGGACAACAATCAGATCAGAGAGGTTGTAACAATGATTCACAGTTCACATCTGAACAGGTAATAGAACATTTTTTGGTGGAATATTTTATGGGCTTTTTTGTTTTGTTTTGTATATCAATTGCTATCGACATTGTGTACTGTCAATTATTCTGCCTGTCACAATATTAATTCTAATAGTTGCTTCGTCACCTAAGGAAAGTGAATTTCACCAACCAGTTTGGGGAAAAGGTGTATTTTGACCATAACGGTGAGCCAGTTCCCCTGTATGACATCATCAACTGGCAGAGAAATGTCCGTGGGGGGATCCGGTTCCAGAGAGTGGGGGCATATGATGGTTCTGCCCCTCCAGGGCAACAGCTTGTAATGGACAAAAACTTGATGGAGTGGACAGGAGGGCAGAATCAGGTTAGTCTGGAGTAGGTAGCAACAGGGTTTACTGCAGTGTAGGACAAAAAGGGAACACTAAATTAATTTACTTTTAGTTTAAGTCCATTTAAAGCACCAGAGCTAAGTAAGGTACAGATGTATTTCTACAGGTGGATGGAAATTGTAATAGTAAATAATAATAAACCAAATGCAGTCAGTCAACTAAGGCATATTTGTTGTATTTGATCAGTTGAAGCATGCTTGGTATATTTGATCAGCTGAAGCATGTTTGGTGTAGTTGATCAGCTGAAGCATGTTTAGTTGATCAGCTAGGGTTACATTAGCCTCATAGCTCCACTGTGAAGTTAAAGAAGCAAAGAAAGGACACCAGACCTTTGGTTGATAAAATACATTGATACAACCATTAGCTTAAAGGAAATGTGTGCAATAGACCATCTTCCAAGAATATTTTGATAGGCTTTAATTCACATTTTGGGATTCTGATAATTAATCATAGTAAAGATCATTGTTCCTGAAATTTTCCAAGCTGTTTTCAGGGTCTCTCTGTGTGCAGGTTCCTGTGTCTCTGTGCTCATCACCATGTCCTCCAGGGACTCGGCAGTCCCCAAGGCCAAGTCAGCCCCTCTGCTGTATGGACTGCCTGCCCTGTGCTGAGGGGGAGTTCACCAACACCTCAGGTAAACATGAGTAAACACTGTACATAACAGTCATTTCATGTGTCTCAGATTTGATCAGATATTTTGATGTTTGTAAGTGTTTGGGAGTATTTATCCATAAATGTTTTTCTTATGTTTTCTCTGTAATTTTCTCTGTACATTCATGGTTCTACATTAATTTTCTAAGGGTCTCTTTGTGAATACATTTTTAATTGTCATGATGCACATATATTAAATATATGTATACTCAGAGTGATATATCAAAGAGAGATCACTCAGGAACATCTGTTCATGTTTTGCTCAGGAGCCACAGAATGTATCAAGTGTCCTCTGTACTACTGGTCCAATAATGAGCGGGTGGCATGTGTTGCTGGTATAGAGGAGTTCCTTTCCTTTCAGGAGATCATGGGTATTATCTTGGTTACCCTCTCACTCCTTGGAGTAGCTGCGGCGAGTGCTGTCTCAATAATCTTCTTCCTCTTCCGAGCCACGCCTATTGTCAAAGCCAACAATTCAGAGCTGAGTTTCCTGCTCCTGCTTTCACTCAAACTCTGCTTCCTGTGCTCACTGGTGTTCGTGGGCCGCCCATCACTGTGGGCCTGCCAGGTCCGGCAAGTGGCGTTTGGGATCAGCTTCGTCCTATGCATCTCCTGCATCCTGGTCAAGACCATTGTGGTGCTGCTGGCCTTCCATGCCAACATTCCAGGGGCCACTTCACTGAAACGCTTCGGCCCTCCTCAGCAGAGGGCCTTCATTGTAGCATGCACTGCAGGCCAGGCAGTCCTATGCATAGCTTGGCTGGCATTAGCACCTCCTTATCTCTATAAGAACACGTCATACCAGGATGGAAGGATCGTGCTGGAGTGTAAGGATGTCTGGCCTTTAGGTTTCTACATGGTCCTGGGTTATATCGGACTTTTATCCTCTGTTTGCTTTGTCCTGGCCTTTTTGGGTCGGAAGCTTCCGGATACATTTAATGAGGCCAAGCTCATCACTTTCAGTATGCTGATATTTTTCGCTGTGTGGATCTCATTCATCCCAGCCTACAACAGCAGCCCAGGGAAATACACAGTGGCAGTGGAGATCTTTGCCATCCTGGCCTCTGCTTTCGGACTGCTGCTTTGTATATTTATTCCTAAATGTTACATTATTCTTTTGAGGCCTGAACTTAATACCAAGAAAGGAATGACTGGGAAAGCTTCAAAATGAACTAGCCAGTCAAGACATGCTGTTAATAGCACATTTTATACACCATTATGTCATTCCTTTTAATTGTTCATTATACATTATAAATGTTTAAATGTAATAAAAATGTATGCCTATGTAATACATACAAGTTAATAGGCAATGTTATTTATTTTATGAACAATGACAGTCTGAGTCCAAAACCCCCATTACTCCTGTAATCATACATATGACCTATTAAAAATCAGGGCAATAACAATAAACATAATGGATAAAAGTATGCATGTATTTATTTATCATTAAGTCTCACACAGAAATATGTCCAGACATATAATAGCAGAAATTTCATGAACTGCAAACACTGAATGCTTGAATTCAGCAAAAACCTTTTTTTTAAAGAAAAAAAGTTATAGATAATATCATCTAATAGGACACTTACTAGATTTACCAAATATTCTACGTTATTATCAGCAATGTTGCAACTTATTATGCTTGCTAACACTATACATATTCACAGATACATAATTATTTACTATAATTATATATTATTATTAATTATAAAAAAAGTTTATATTAAATGTTTATATGTAAGGATGATGTATTATATACATGTAAGCTTTATCATAACCAGTCAGATTTTATAGAAGTTTCTGGATATTTATATTGCCTCCTATTTAAGTGAGGGTCTTAAAGAGCTTTAGAGGGAACTTTACCCATAAGGTGTTTCTTGGTATTCTGCTCTGGCCTAAACACAATTATGAAACACTTGGGAGCAAAAATACAAATAATCAAACCAAAGCTTGAGGCCAGAATAGCAAATATCTCCACAGCTACAGTGAATTTTCCAGGAGAGCTGACATAAGCTGGAATAAAGGTGATCCAAACTGCACAGAATATGAGCATGCTGAATGTGATGAATTTGGCTTCATTAAAGTTATCAGGCAACTTCCGTGCTAGAAAAGCCAAAATAAAACACAAAACAGCCAGGAACCCAATATAACCCAGTACAGCCCAGAAACCTACATCTGAACCTAAACCACATTCCAAGATGATCTTGTCCTTGTAGTGCTTTACATTTTTGAAGGGGAAAGGGGGGGAAATTGTTAGCCAAAGAACACAAATAATGACCTGTATGAGAGTAAAAGCAAGAACACTGAGTCTCTGCTGTGGAAGCCCAAACCATTTCATGACATTACTGCCTGGAAGTGTAGCCCTGAAGGCCATTAACACCACTATTGTTTTCCCCAGAACACAGGAGATGCAGAGGACGAAGGTGATCCCAAACACTGTGTGGCGCAGCATACAGGACCACTCAGAGGGCCGACCAATGAAAGTAAGTGAACAGAGGAAACACAGAGTCAGAGAGAAGAGCAGCAGGAAGCTCAACTCTGAGTTGTTGGCTCGGACAATGGGAGACGCCCTGTGTTTGTAGAAGACAGCAGTAACACACACAGCTATGAATGCCCCAGTGACGGAGAACACTGTCAGGATGATGCCCAAAGTGTCATCCCAGGACAGGAACTCAATAGACTTGGGCAGGCAGCTGTCTCTCTTGGTGTTAGGCCAGAGCTCAGCAGAGCAGCGTAAACAATCCAGAGAGTCTAAAAGATGAAAAAGTTAAAGCTCTATTTAGCTGAGAATATTCAGAAAGATTTCAACATTGAACAAGTTTCTTTTTAGACCATTTTTCCTGATAACTTTATGACATCAGTAATATTAAAGGTAGATGCTATACTGTTAGAATCAACTGCTGCATTACAGAAGTCAGTATAAATTCAGACACTGGGAAATAAATTAACGCTGAATGGACCAAGTCCACTGATGAGTTTTATTCAATGAGCATTGACGAATATCTTTACTCTGTAAACAGGGAATCAAGGCAATAGGCAAGTCTTGTAAAACCTTCATTCCACATTATGCTCTGTGATACACAACCTGTCTTGTTACTGATCTCTCCCTCTGCACATGGTATACAGTCATAGCAGCAGACAGGCCTTCCCTTCTGCACAGCCTTCCTGGTGCCTGGAGGACAGCTCTCACTGCACACAGACACTGGAACCTGGGAAAGTCAGAGAAACAATCTCTAGTACTGGAAGGTGACAACTGCATAATATTGTCTTTTCTCTACTCTGACACATCTAAATAAAGTAAGTGATTAATGTAACAATTAAATCAGGTGAAGAAAAGCAAGGAAAACCCTAAACAGTGGAATATTTCACCCAGACCTTGAGTTTAAGAACCACAGGCTAAACGCAGTGTGTTATACTGCACCTCTGTCTGGTATGTACAGTGTGTGTTATACTGTACCTCTGTCTGTCCTCCCACCCAGCTGATAGCACTGTTCATTCTGAACTCCTGTCCTCTTGGTTTGGATGAGTCATAGTAGCCGACTGGCACAAAATTCAAAGCACCATCTTTCTTAAACTGCCAGTTTATGAGCTCATAGACAGCTACAGGATCTCCATTGGAATCAAAGCTGACCTGATAACCATTCTTTGTGGTGAAGTTCACTCTCTTGAGCCGGTTAAGTATCTGCAGTGGTAGATACAACCTAATGAAGGGTCATGACACTGGGTGAATTCCACTATAGACAAATGGACTCACCTGTAGTTCAAAGTTAGTTCTGACATACATTAATAAGTGTCATTCTTAGACATTCATAAATATTTATATAAACGTATTAAAATATACAAGCATAAAAAAACAAAAACATAACGCAAGATGCGAGTTTGAAACTTGTTTTAAGCAATTATGTACCTGCCACGGTGCGAATTTAAGGGTCTTGTCGCACTGCGTGCCACTACAAATAACACCATGTATAGCATGCGCTATGGCATATGTAGCTTTATACACCATGTTAGTTACGCGCAGCTGAGACGTGTCTGTGTATGGGTTCTGTAGCGCGCGGATGTCCTCACTGCCGTCACATTCTCGCAGGAACTCTGAGGAGCCTGTCCGCCCTTTTAGGCTACAGCTGAACGATCTCTCCCAAAATTCCATTAGAAGGGGCGATTGCAAGGCTTGTTCTGGAGAGAGGTCTAGAAGAAACTCAGGAAGACCTGGGATCACTGATCGGGGAATCCCAAAGCCTATTGCGCCAGCACACATGTTATACCGCAGAAACTCTGTCTCTATTATCCACGTTTCGCTGCCTATCCACTGAAGCGGAGGCGGTGGCTGCCGTGCTAATTCTTCCAAGAGAAACTTCATGTCGCCTGATGCAAGAAACGCTACTATTACCCGTGCCGTAGATTTGCGGATGACATTTGCCACTCTCTCCAGTTTACTGCGCGGTTGTGTTCTGTAGTAGGCCTCGGAGTACTCCACACAGATCCCCTCCTCCTGCGCAGTCTTTAGGAACGCTGCCATTCCATTATTTCCGTAGTCTGAGTCGCTGCGCACTGCTCCAATCCATGTCCAGCCGAAAAACTTCACCATTCTCGCCAGTGCAGCAGCTTGGTGTTCGTCACTAGGTACCGTCCTAAAGAAGGCAGGAAACTGCCGTTTATCGCTCAGGCACGCGCATGTTGCGTAGTTACTCACCTGTAAATTAGTCAGTGAAGGAAATTAGATTACTTGAGTAGCCTGATTCAGTTCTCGTTTAGCTATGATTTTTACTAGCGTTTACTTTTGACTTGCAGTTTTTATGTTACTACATTGCGCATTTAACCTCTACATCATGCATTACACTTTATGCCTATGTAGCTATTTATAAAGCATCATTCCGAAGCTCTGTGTCTCGTAAAAATACGAAATGATGTGGTATAACCTATAATATTCACCTGTGGAATTCCAAATAGACCTAGGATTCTGGCCATGCTAATTGACGGGGTGGATGCAGACTCTCCTACGAGAGCTGGTACAGCAGCAGCTACTGATTTTGAACAGGAATTAACGTAATTGAAAATGGGGACTAAGCCATTTGCAAACTGAAATGCAACTTTGATTGCCATCGGCACGGCAGAGCACGAGTCGTATATCTGATAGCCCAACGTGATGTCCGGCAGGAGATCGGTTCTGTTGTTGATCTCGTGGATAGTAAACTCCATAGCACGGGCGAAGCGCAGCTCCCTGAAATCCATGCTGCGTGGAAACAGTAGGACAAATAAATATTAGGCAAAATCAAAACTTGTGGTTTGTTTTTACTTTAGCTTACTATCACATGACTGTTGAAGCAGAAGCAGTGGTAAACATCATTTCAACATAATCTTTTTAATGTAAAATCCTGTTTTCTGTGCTATCCACTCCACCCTCACACAAACCTCCCAGAGCACCGTGGTTGTCGTGGCAGCCTGGTATAGGTGTTCTGTTCTGAACTCATGTAGTAGTGAATAGAGAAAATCCCTCCAATAATAAAATCTCCATTCATAAAAAGCCCAGGCATCTGAGGTTCAGTCCACAGCCTGCAGCTGACTGGCTTTGCTTTACATCCTGCAGGGTTGAACACAGCCATCCACAGCACTGATACAAATGACACCAGACTTGAAGTGATCTGCATGGTGGGCTTTGTGCCTCCCAGCACTATGAATGTCTAGATGGCTGCTTTACACTGGTTTAAATAGCTATGTTCCCTTGAGCTTTGCAAATACATTGGGTTTGTATTGGCCACAGGAGGTGTGGTTATGTATTCAGTATTACTCCTGATTATGACCATACCTTTTTGTTGTGGGTCTTTCTGGTGTATAGCAGGGTTGTATGGGTTACTTTAAAAATGTTTTCTGTTACAAATTACTGATGACCTGTTAAAATAATGTATCGATAATCTAATCCAAATTATTACTGTATTAAAGTAACCTAATCTAATTACTGTTTGTTATTTTTGGATTATTTTAAGACATTAAATAACAGTGAGTTTGGACTAATCCCAGCCAGTATGTCTATGAACAAGCTTCCATGGTCGGTGCAGACTCATGAGCTCAGCAGCCGTCCTTTCTCCAGCAGTCCAGCATTGTTTACGAGGCCTTTTGTGGCAGAATGCCCAATCTTGTCAAATTTCTAGGCTCCATGAGATTAAACATTATGGATGGAAATATAATATTTTGATATCAGTGAAAACAAAGTTCTTTGTACCAAACCTTTGGTGCGTTGGAACAATAAACTGATTCAAACCATGTTTCCACAATGGAATCATCTATATTAAAGAATTTGCTGAAGTACTCCAATTATAAACTGTGTAGTACTTGGTGGAGAAGAAAAGGTTTTGGCTATGGCCCACAGACTTTTGCATGGATTTTTCCATTTAGCTGTAATATACTCTTGGTAGTAATCACCATACTTTTACATGCAGTCCTGCTAGTAATCACCATATTTTTACATGTATCAGTAATTTAATTACAGCTACCATATTGTGTCCTGATTATGTTATGCCAGTACGTGTTTTATTTACAGTATCATTCTTTACTGTATCATTACAGTAAATACATGCCCATGCTGCTATAACTTTAACTCTAGGTCACCGTAGGTATAACAGCCTTTTTTATACATCACCACTTGTCCTTGTAACATTAATTTGTGTACAAGAGCAGCTAATTAAAGGAGTTAATTAGATCTGGCTCTTTACCATTTCATTGTGACTACCAAGCTGAGACAAAGCAGACAGGACAGCCTACCTGAACGGTGGGTAGCGGCTGACCCTGCATGTGTTTATTGCCACCCATAACCAACAGGCAGGGGGCAATAAAGAGTTACACATCTATTAAAAAGCAGGCAAAGTATTACTACATATCACAGAAAACTACAGTACAGCATCTGTAGATGTAGTGAATACATTTGGTTTCCAAATGTCTCAGAAAACAGTGATGTGAGCTTGCACTATAACTTGTTTAATGGGGTGTGTGACTTGTTTAATAAGTAATGAAATAATATTATGAATTTGGATTCATTAAAGTTATCAGACAAATTTCATGCTAGAAAAGCCAGATTAAAACAGAAAACAGCCAGGAACCAAATATAATCCAGTACAGCCCTGAAAACTACACCTGAACCTAAACCACATTCCAAGATGATCTTGTCCTTCTAGTGCTTTAAACTTTTGAAGGAGAAATGAATGGAAATTGTTAACCAAAGCACACAAATAATGACCTGTATGAGACTGAAAGAAAGAACACTGAGTCTCTGCTGTATAGGCCCAAACCGTTTCATGAATTTACTGCCTGGAAGTGTAGACCTGAAGGCCATTAACACCACTATTGTTTTCCCCAGAACACAGGAGATGCAGAGGACGAAAGTGATCCCAAACACCATGTGACACGGCATACAGGACCACTCAGAGGGCCGACCAATGAAGGTAAGTGAACAGAGGAAACACAGAATCCTAGAGAAAAGCAGCAGGAAGTTCAGCTCTGAGTTGTTGGCTTGGACGATGGGAGACGTCCTGTGTTTGTAGATTACAACAGTAACACACAAAGCCATGAAGGTCCCAGTGATGGAGAACTGTCACGGTACAGCCACTCCTTCGAAACGTCTCCCTGTGTGTGTGTGTGCATGTGTTTGTCTGTATGACCACGCCCTCCTTATGTTTCACATCTGCTTCCTTCTGTATCATTAGAGTGTGTGTATATAAGTCTTTTGTCTAAATGTGAATATTGTCAATGTTTAACCGATAGCCTGCATGCTATGTCTTCATTGTGTTGAGTTGTATAGAGTTGTGTTGTGTCGTATGGTTAAGTTTTACGTGACTCGTCCCTGCATCCTGCTATAACTCCTCACCGTTACAGAAACATCGACCACCGAAGGATGTCTGGGATGAGAAATAAAAAGAGGAATGGAAAGAAGGGAAGTAAACACCTTCCCACAGCCCTTGCAGGGAAGCCCCCCATGTTCATGGGCACCCTTCTGATTCCCACAATAGGGGAGAATGGTCCAGGTGAGTGTGGTCCAGGTGAGGGTGCGGAAGCAGGGGAGTGGAGAACCATGTCTGGCTACCGGGGCTGGTATAATGATTTCCAGTCCTCAGAGTCGGACTCCGTGGACTCCTCCCGTCCTCCATTCGCTCATGCTTGCCTCGCTCTATGGGTCCACAATGGGGGAGGAACCCACTGGATGATTTTGGGGGGACCCTGTACATGGTCCGGGGTCGGACTCTGCTGAGTCCTACGGAGACCAGCCGGACTACGAGAACCGGCACTTGGAGGTGGGCTCCGCTGGGTCCTATGGAGACCAGAAGGACTATGAGAACTGGCACTCCCTCTACTAGGGCATACAGCCCTGGAACTCGTGCACCCATACCTAAGCCTCGTAGAAACAAGGGGGACGCGACACCAGTACTCACCCCAGAGTCAGCCAATGTAACTGGTGCGCCTCCTGAAATTGGTGCACGGAAGTCACCACCTCCCAAATCAGTGAGGGGCAATCCCCCACAGACGGGTGGGACTCCAGCCCAGCTGAAGACTGCTCAAAATAGACATTGGGACAACTGCAGAAATAGACACAAGAACAAAGCCAGGGACAGATGATGGGGTAGAAGCCAAGGGCACAGAGGAAGGAATGGAATCAGACACAGGAATAAAGCAGAGACCTGGGCAACAGTGGGAGCAGACACAAGAGCTGATCCAGGGATGGACACAAGAAAGACAAAAGACTGAACAGATACAGAAACTGGGGCAACGACAGGGGCAGATACAGGAGTAGAAATGGGAGTGGACACAGGAGACATGAAGAATGGAGCAGACACAAAGCAGGAGCACACCTAGAAATTGAGGTTTCAACCGGGACAGTCACCAAACAGACATAGGAGAAAGAGCAGAGTGCGGAAGGAGACAGAGTGTAACTAAACCAAAACATGGAAGCAAATGGAGAATAAAACCAGGAAGAAAACAGAAAACATGTGAAAGCTCCAAACTGAAACAAAGCAAAAAGAGGCATTGGCATGGGAAACACAATGCCAGAGAGGAACAGATCCTGACAGCTCTGTAGGTTCATAAGTAATCATGGAGAGAGGATGGGAGGAATTGTCCATGATTAGCAGCAGTTGTGTCAAGATTCACAACCAATTAGAGGAAGTCCATGTCAGTCCCAATAACCTGCCCAAGCTTTCTGATTAGTTTGTCCAGTCGACTTACATTGCATTTTATTTATACATTATATTTAGCAGACACTCTTTATCCAAAGTGACTTACAAAAGTGCGTTGACATCTACTCATAGAACATATCCTAGCCTGTACCGTAGGTTAGAGACAGTCCAGACTACTGTGTTGGTGGTGCAAGTGGATGGACCAGGCTTGGCTGATGCCCAGGCCATAGCCTCATTGCTAGACCAGATCTCCATCCATTATATCACAGCTATCATAAATCTGTGGAAAAAATGTCTGAAATAAAAATAATAGTCCCTTTTGCAGGAATACACTAGTGACAGTGTAGTGCCCAAAAGAGAGGACTGATTCCCAAGGACTGGATTTACTCCAGATTTAAGGGGTATGTCGGGGTTATTAGTGGACCTTAATGGACCTCAAGATTTAGATCTCCTCAGTGTGCCTGGTAAGGTTTTATATACATGCTGTGTTCAAGTTCTTATTAAATCTGTCCTAAATTAGAGGGCTGTTATCAATCCAAATGTTTTTGTAGGCTCAGGAAAACCGTTTTCAATGTTTTGTTAGAATGTGGGAGGCTTAAACTGCTGTTTGGCATATTTGTTTATTGGCATGGAATGCTCCCCCCCCCTCCCCAACAGTCATGTGGTATGGCCCGCCGCATGCAGAGGGATTCACATTTGTCTTATTTGTGACCAAGGCCTCCTTGATGGCACAGCTGCACAGGGTTTAGTGTTGGGCATCTGTATTTAAACCCCTGTTGGTGTGTGCATCATCATTAGTAATTGTTTGTGTAGCCACTGTTAGTTTATATAGCCTCTGTCAATGTTTTGGTCATCGTTGTTAGTGTTGTGTATTCATGTTCACTGTTAATGTTGTGTGAGTGCCAACATTGTCATATAGGTTGTATGTCAATAAATGTTTGTCAAAGTCGAGAGAGTCTGTGTGTCCTGCTCCGCACCGTGCGACACTCAGGCCGTCACATTTATGGAGTGTGGCAAATGTTTAACTTTAGTCTAGGTCATGCAAAACTCATGACAGAATATCAGGATGTATTGCCTTTATTTATTGCACTGGTGAAGTCCAAGGTTATTTTGATTTAAAATTGTATAAAGTCACAACAAACATGGAGGTGTCTGAATTAGAATGGTGTATTGTAGATGTGTTTTGCACCATGGTGGAGGGATGGTAGAGCTCTTCTTGTCCGTTAAACTGATGTAGTTTGGCTAGTTTTGTCACGGTTGGCTCCTCCTAGCGTTCCTGTCTCCATGTTTTTCCCTGTCTTGCATCAGTGTTTAATTTTCTCCGTTCCTGTTCCAGTCCTTTGTTTTGGTTTTTGCTTTCTCATTTGTATCAACGGTTTGTTAGTCCTCATTACCCTGTGTGTATATATACACTCTATTTTCTGTCCTAGTTTGCTGGTCATTGTGAATCTATGCCGCTATTTTTGCTGTAAATTGTTGTTCTAAACCTTTATTGTTGTCTTTGCTCTGCCCATATTTCTTAGCCTGTTTGTGTAGTTGTCTCTTACTGCAGCTGTTTTCATTGTGTTTTTGTATGTTTTTGTTTGCCATGTTTTCCTGGACCCTCCATGTTGGCTCATTGACCCTGGACAGATCTAATGACTCTAATTTTGGATTTGCTCCTAATAAATCTCGTTCTTCTCAGTGTATGCATCTGCCTCCACTTTATATTTTTAGACCATATGAAGTAATGCATTGCATTCATATTGATGTAGTAAACGTTCAAATTCTGAGATACAAACTCAGTAATTATAGACACATCTAAAAATTAAATGCCTATTTGAGACATTCTTCAAATTTTAATTTAAATAATATTTCAATACATATAGTTCAGTACATATGTTGTCCAGTGAAGTGACTAGTCATGTCAAATACACAGGCTACTTTTTGTCTCATAGATTTGTTTAAACCATCCATGATAAGCAGGCAGAAACTATTTTAATGCTTTACTTAAACAAACTTTAATAAATACATTTTAAATATCAGTGATGCTCATGCAATTCTCATAAATTAATTATACATTTAAATTTCTGAACATCACATGGAGATGAAAAAAACATTTTTACATGAAGATCATTTAATACGGAAATAAACTCAAAGCTTGTGATAAAATAAGGATAAAATAAGATACTAGAGAAAAAAGGGTTAGAGAGAGACTGCAAATGCAACTATACTTGCATTTAAAAGATGTTGGATCTTCATGTTACCTTATGTTACCATGTTACCTGTTCTATTCATATGAAGGTTTAGATGGCACTTTACCCATAAGGTGTTTCTTGGTATTCTGCTCTGGCCTAAACACAATTATGAAACATTTTGGAGCAAAAATACAAATAATCAAACCAAAGCTTGAGGCCAGAATGGCAAATATCTCCACAGCTACTGTGAATTTTCCAGGAGAGCTGACATAAGATGGAATAAAGGTGATCCAAACTGTACAGAATATAAGCATGCTAAATGTGATGAATTTGGCTTCATTAAAGTTATCAGGCAGCTTCCGTGCTAGAAAAGCCAAAATAAAACACAAAAGAGCCAGGAATCCTATGTAACCCAGTACAGCCCAGAAACCTATAGCTGAACCTAAGTCACATTCCAAGATTATCTGTTCTTTGTAGTGCTTTAGATTTTTGAAGGGAAAAGGAGGTGATATTTTTAACCAAACCAGACATATAAGGACCTGTATTAAAGTAAAGGCAAGAACACTGAGTCTCTGTTGTGGAGGCCCAAACCATTTCATAACATTACTGCCTGGAAGTGTAGCCCTGAAGGCCATTAACACCACTATTGTTTTCCCCAGAACACAGGAGATGCAGAGGACGAAGGTGATCCCAAACGCTGTGTGACGCAGCATACAGGACCACTCAGAGGGCCGACCAATGAAAGTAAGTGAACAGAGGAAACACAGAGTCAGAGAGAAGAGCAGCAGGAAGCTCAGCTCTGAGTTGTTGGCTCGGACGATGGGAGACGTCTTGTGTTTGTAGTAGACAGCAGTAACACACACAGCCATGAAGGCCCCAGTGATAGAGAATACTATCAGAATGATGGCTAGAGTGTCATCCCAGGACAGGAACTCAACAGGCTTGGGGAGGCAGCTGTCTTGTTTGGTGTTTGGCCAGAACTCAGGAGGGCAGTGCACACAATCCAAAGAGTCTGAAAGATTAGAAAAGTCAGAACTATATAAAGGACAGAATCTTTATATTATATTATGTTTTGCAGCACATGGTACAAAAGCACAATTGAAGAAATTAAAACATGTATTTCCCCAGCAAAATCGTTTTATATTTTATTTTTACAGTAGGTGAGCCCAATGGGAACCTGTTTTCCTTTTGAGATTTGGCTCCTCAGTTTCCTTATTATACTCAGGAAGGGTTTCCTTACCATTATCACTACTTTAAGCTTAATGTGGCCATGGACATGATAGCGATGCATAAGAACTGTGTTCATTATTTTAGAAGGAATCTTTTAAAAATAAATTTAATGGGGATTTCATAAGGAATTTTTAAAGGAGGACACTATCCTGCATTGGCACATTCTGCTTCAAAGTTAATAGGACAAATTAATAATTAGTTGTTACTGTAACCTTTTAATGCATTTTAAAAAAAGACAGAAAGGGTCTGTGTTCAAGGATATATTCTGCCATACAGTTAAAATCTTCATTCTACATTGTGCACTGAGATTATGCAACCTGTCTTTTTACTGATTTCTCCCTCTACACTACTGTGTGACATGAAAAAAAAATATTAGCTCAATCAAAATGTAAACTAATGTTTTCAACATAAACATAAAATTAATGTTTTCATTTTAACAAGGGAAGAAAACCTTCAATTCACATGTTTGGTGATATACAACCTGTCTTGTTACTGATCTCTCCCTCTGCACATGGTACACAGTCATAGCAGCAGACAGGCCTTCCCTTCTGCACAGCCTTTCTGGTGCCTGGAGGACAGCTCTCACTGCACACAGACACTGGAACCTGGGAAAGGCATTGGAGAACGACACAAATACAAATCCTTTGCTGAATTGAGACCCAGGCTCGAGTGCCATAGAATGATATTTTGTGTTTTCCCTTCACCAACACATAAATATCAATTAATCAGAAAATGCTTTGTACTAAGTAAAAGGTGTGTTATACTGTACATCTGACTGTCCTCCTAGCCAGTGGATAGCACTGCTCATTCTGAACTCCTGTCCTCTCGGATTGGACGAGTCATAATAGCCCACCGTCACAATATTTAAAGTGCCATCTTTCTTAAACTGCCAGTTTATGAGCTCATACAGAGCTGCAGGATTGCCATTTGAGTCAAAATTGACTTGAAATCCATTCTTTGTGGTGAAGTTCACTCTCTTGAGCTGACCGAGTAACTGCATGGGTAAATAATAATTAGTAACAAAATGTCATTAATTAAAAGTAATATATAATCATTTTTGCTTTCTGAGAACTTACACTCAAATTGTAGTCCACAGTTTGTATTTGAGTAATTTACTATTCCTCTTCTGAAAATACCATTATTCATGAATAATATTAAATAATATTAAGTACATCTAATGTTATTTCAATAATAACGCAACTCACGGACTTCGACTTATTAGTAAAGGCGGTTTTAAAAAATACAGCATTAAAGTAGTTCCATACCTCCCATGGAGTGAATTTAATGGACTTGTTGCACTGTGTATCTTTACAAATAACACCATGTATGGCATGCGCTATGGCATATGTAGCTTTATACACCATGTTAGTGATGCGCAGCTGAGACGTGTCTGTGTATGGGTTCTGAAGCGCGCGGATATCCTCACTGCCGTCACATTCCCGCAGGAAGTCTGAGGAGCCTGTCCGCCCTTTTAGGCTACAGCTGAACGAGCTCTCCCAAAATTCGGTTAACACGGGAATTTTCGATGCTTGTGCTGGAGAGAGGTCTAGTAGAAAATCACGGAGACCCGGGATAACTGACCGGGGGACCCCAAAACCTACAGAGCCAGCGCACATATTAAAGCGCAAAAAGTCTGGATCTGTGACCCAGGCCTCGCTGCCTATCCACTGAAGCGGAGGCGATGGTTGTCGTGCCAATTCATCCAAGAGACACTTCATGTCGCCAGATGCAAGAAACGCTACTATTACACGGGCTGTAGATTTGCGGATGACATTTGCCACTCTCTCCAGTTTACTGCGCGGTTGTGTCCTGTAATAGGCCTCGGAGTACTCCACACAGATCCCCTCCTTCTGCGCAGCCTTTAGGAACGTTGCCATTCCGTTGTTTCCGTAGTCCGTGTCGCTGCGCACTGCTCCAATCCATGTCCAACCAAAATACTTCACCATTCTCGCCAGTGCGGCCGCTTGGTGTTGGTCACTAGGTATGGTTCTAAAGAAGGTAGGAAACTCCCTCTTATCGCTCAGACACGCACACGTCGCGTAGTTACTCACCTGTAATTCAGTCAGTGAAGGAAATTAGATTCCTAGAGTATCCTGATTCAGTTCTCGTTTAGCTATGATTTTTTTTTTTTTACTTTTGGCTTACAATTTTTGTGTTACTACATTGGGCATTAACCGCCACATCATGAATTAGACTTTATGCCTATGGAGCTATTCATAAAGCATCATTCGTAGCATCATCAATCTATATGTCTAGTACAATAGCGATACTTTAAAATACGAAATGATGTGGTATAACCTAAAATATTCACCTGTGGAATTCCAAATAGACCTAGGATTCTGGCCATGCTAATTGACGGGGTGGATGCAGACTCTCCTACGAGAGCTGGTACAGCAGCAGCTACTGATTTTGAACAGGAATGAACGTAATTGAAAACGGGGTCTAAGCCATTTGCAAACTGAAATGCAACTTTGATTGCCATCGGCACGGCAGAGCACGAGTCGTATATCTGATAGCCCAACGTGATGTCCGGCAGGAGATCGGTTCTGTTGTTGATCTCGTGAATAGTAAACTCCATAGCACGGGCGAAGCGCAGCTCCCTGAAATCCATGCTGCGTGGAAACATTAGGACAAATAAATATTAGGCAAAATCAAAACTTCTGGCTTGTTTTTACTTTAACTTACTCTTCTAGTGCATGAATGTAGAAGCAGAAGCAGTGCTAAACATCATAACAATCTTTCTAATGTAAAATCCTGTTTTCTGTGCTATCCACTCCACCCTCACACAAACCTCCCAGAGCACCGTGGTTGTAGTGGCAGCCTGGTATAGGTGTTCTGTTCTGAACTCATGTAGTAGTGAATGGAGAAAATCCCTCCAATAATAAAATCTCCATTCATAAAAAGTCCAGGCATCTGAGGCTCCGTCCACAGCCTGCAGCTGACTGGCTTTGCTTTACATCCTGCAGGGCTGAACACAGCCATCCACAGCACTGATACAAATGACACCAGACTTGAAGTGATCTGCATGGTGGGCTTTGTGCCTCCCAGCACTCTGAATGTCTAGATGTCTGCTTTACACTGGTTTAAATAGCTATGTTCCCATGAGTTTTGCAAATACATTGGGTTTGTATTGGTGACAGGAGGTGTGGTTATGTATTCAGTATTACTCCTGATTGTTACCATACCTTTTTGTTGTGGGTCTTTCTGGTATATAGCAGAGTTGGAAGTGTTACTTTAAAAATGTGTTCTGTTACAGATTATTGATTACCTGTTAAAAGAACGTATCTGTAATCTTAACCAAATGACTACTGTATTAAATTAACCTCATGTAAGGGATGGCACCAGGCTGAGGCCCCCTCTGGCCACCAGAGGGAGTCCTTGAGTCAGGCACGCTACTAATCAGGCTTGATGGCCAACAGCTGGGCTAGGTCTTTATAAGCCCAGTGACCCAGTCACTTAGTGCTGGGTCTTTGCTCAAGTTTTGAGCCAAGCGCCTAGCTGGTAACTTTTGTTGTTGAGGTCTGTGAGCCTTTATGCTCTCTTCTTCTCTGTGAGGGTGTCTGTGTTTTTACACGTACCCTCCTTTCTCCAGTTTTCTCTCTCTTAGCCATTAAAGTTCCTCACTGTTTTCTGGTTCTGTTTGGGAAGTTTTAGTTTGGTTTTCCTGAGTGCATTGGGGCTGCCATTCTTCACATGGCATCCCTTGTTTATTCCTTTTTCCATGCTCGGCACGGTGTTTAGTTTTTGCTCTCGTTTTGTCGTCCTCCATTTGCCTCGCAGCAAAGCGGCTGGGGTTCAACTCCCTACTTTTTTTTTTTTTTTTTTTTTTTTTTTTTTTTAAATATACTTCTCTTACCTGTTCTTAGATATTTTGCACATGGGCCTACCATCACTAAAATGTGGTAGCTCACCCAGTAGGCTGTTGGTGTCTTCACCTATCTGACCTGGTTTTGAGCCCCATTACACCTAATCTAGTGTTTATTTTTGGATTATTTTTTAATCATCCCGGATAGGTATATAATATTTTGGCATCAGTGAGAACAAAGTTCTTTGCACCAAACCTTTGGTGCTTTGGAACAATAAACTGATTCAAACTATGCTTCTGCAGTGGACTCATCTATATTTAAAAAATTTGCTGAAGAAAGTACTCCCATTTAAAGGTATTGGCTATGGTCCACAGACTTTTACATGGACTGTTAAGTTGTAATGTACTCTTGGTAGTAATTAATAGCAAGATTGCATGTAAAAGTATGGTGATCACCTTATCTTTACATCTATCACTAATTTAATTACTGCCTTTTTTCTACACTTGTAATAGATTACAGCTACCATATTGTGTTATGCCAGTACATGTATTCTGTTACTACTCATGCATTCTATGGAAGTGTTACTGAGGTAAGACTGCAAATGCAACTATAATGATAAATGCACCTACCTCAGCTGTTGCTGCACTGGTTACCCTCATTGCATGATGGGAAAGAAAATCAACTTTAGCGATACATACTTTTCCATTAAAGTTAGACCAATAACATTCAGAATAGAAATACATTTGGCCTTTTACAAATAAAGAACAAGTTATCAGATATGGCTCTTTACCCTTTGATTGTGACTATCAAGCTGAGTCAAAGCAGACAGGACAATCTTCCTGAATGGTGGGGAGCAGCTGACCTTGCATGTGTTTACTGGCACCCACAAACAACAGCCAGGGGCCAGTAAAGAGTTACTTATCTAATAAAACACGAAAAGCAGGCAAATCGCTTTTGCATCAGGGGATTGCCAAGGAGACAGGATTCAGTTGCAAGCCAAATGAACTTAATAACAGGCAGTAAAGGTCAATAACAAAGAATCAGCAAAACAGTATGAAACTTCACAAATAGTGATGGGGAAGACAAGGTTTAAATAGGCAGGTAAAACACGTCATAGGCGTGACCAGTAATCAGTAACAGGGAGAGGCAGACATCTGCAAGGTGGATGAGTTAGGGACAGTAACAATTTTATTTATTCTTTAAATAAAAAATAGAGAAGTCTTATGAGGAGAGAAAAACTAAAAGAACAGCAAAGTATTTTGATTCATGTCATGGGATAGTATTTCTAGAGTGACAGGAATACAGCTCTCACACACAGTAGTTGTAAAAGCACTAAAAATGGCATTGTCACCATTCATGTGCAAATATATAATGAAGCAAAATAACATTCCTGGGCCATGGGGAAACACATCATACATTTCATGTGTATAAATGTCCCCATATATACTGTCTGTCCATTGTGTTTTGTGATGCCTTGCATTTTAAACCTACTTGGCCAAGCTGTTTTTTGTATTGTTTTTTTGTTTGTTTGTTTGTTTTTTTGGCATTTTCTGTGTTCTGGTATTATTTATAGCTTATCTTTGGCTTTTGTCTTTGTCTATCATTATGGATGCTGTCTGCCTGACCAACAAATTAGAATTAGACTCTGAAGTGGGATCCATGAGCAGGCAAATTTATTGACAAACAAGGACAAGACGAAGGAATCTCAGGTTACACAGATGAGGATCAGAATAAACCAGGATCAGCGACAGGAAACAGTACAAAAGAGCAAGGCAAAAATCCAGCATCCACAAAAACAGGCAAGAGATCAACAGGCAAAAACAGCAGGAATACAAGGGAATAACTTAGTTTGCACAGAGACTGTAGGCAATACTTCAGAATGGTTCCAAACTCCTGGAGGCTTTATATAGCAGCGTTAATAAGTTGCAGGTGAGTGAGATCAGCTGCCATGGAGATCATTAGAATTTGGGGGATGAGGACCTCTGGTGGGCAGACATGTGTTCCGAATCACCTTCACTGACAGTAACCCCCTCCCCACGATTGGCCCCAGCCGAAGCTGATGAGCAGCGATGAGGACTGCCCTGGCGGCATGGAGCGGGTCTATCAGGATGTACGTGATGGAAGTCCTCAATGAGCGATGGATCCAGGATCCTTACTTTCTGTCCAGGCTGGTAGGTGGGAGCAGTCCTCTGGTGTCAGTCTGCTTGTAGTTTTTGCTTCCAGACTGCATGTTGTAACTGCACATGTGCTTGTTCCCAGGTGCCTCCACTGCACCACATCAAGTCACCACCGCGAGAACTCCAGAGGGCTCACCTGACCACAGAAACAGAGGAGACTGGAAGCCTAGCATGCACTAAAAGGGTGTCATACCTGTAGAGGAATTTATAAGAGAGTTTTTGGCATACTCAGCCCAAAGAAGAAACCAACTCCAGTCCTCCTGGTTATTGCTGAATATGAATTGAGAAACCACCTGATCTCTTGATTGACACATTGCACTTGACAATTTGATTGCAGATGTTAGCCCAAAGATGGGCTCACTGACACCTTTAACAATTTTAAAAAGGCGGTCAAAACACAAGTGGTGACCTGGACCCCACGATCGGATACTCAGGAATACTGAAAAGCTGAAACGCCTCTTTGAACAACACTTCAGCTGTTTCAAGTGCTAACTTCCTCATTGTTACTAAACATCAGGCCTTAGAAAACCTGTCAATGGTTACTAGAATGACAGTGTTGCCTTGGGAAGGAGGCAGATCTGTGATAAAGTTTATGTGTTAAAGTTTAAAGTTTACATTTTAATGTTTAAAAGTTTAACATTAAGTTAAAGTTTAATGTTTAAAGTTCATGTGTGACCATGGTCTGTTGGGTGGGTACCGGTAATGGTTCTAATAGTCCTGCCTTTAATTGCCTTGGAACCTTGCTTTGAGCACAAACTTGACAGGTTTCCTCAAATGCTTTGGTATCCTGACACATGGATGGCCACCTGAATTTGTTCTGTAGTGTGAATGTTTGATGAATGCCAGGATGACCAGAGCTGTGGGAGGTGTGTATCCACTGCAGAAGAGTGGGTGGGACGTTACTGGGAACGTAGGTTTTGTCTGATTGACAGTCTGTGGGTATGGGTTCAGATTGCTGTTTTTTATCTTATTGTTTTCATGATGTCCCACCTGATGGGAGCTATAATACAGGAGGAACTGAGTATAGTCTCTGTAGAAGGTGTTTTTTACTCGCCTTCATGTAGGTGTGACAGTGCATCTGCCTTACCATTTTAGGACCTGTGTCTGTAGCTCAGTAAAATTGAAAGGAGTGAAGAACAGTGCCTACCTGGCCTGCCTTGGATTAAGTCATTTTGCAGCTTTGCTATATTCCAAATTTCTCTGATCATTGAGAACCGAAAATGGAAAGTGGGCTCCTTCTAGCCAATGTTGCCATTCTTCAAATGCCGCCTTCATGGCGAGAAATTTATGGTTGCCTACCTCGGAAAAATCATGGGCGGAGGATGGGGGATCCCTGTCGTTGTGGCTATACTGTTCCAATGCTCGTCTCAGAAGCATCCATTTGGACTATAAAAGGGAGGTTAGGATTCAGAAGCCAGGATATGGGCTGTACTGAAACATTCCACCATCTTGATTTGACACCATCTTGATTTTATCATCATTTATACTAACCCCATTTTCACTTAGCGTATAGCCCAAGAACTGTGCCTCCAAAGAGTGAAACAAACATTTTTTGAGTTTGACATACAGTTGATTTTATTGTAGGTCAAGCAAAGCAACAGAATAACATCAGGATGTATTGCCTTTTTTTTACTGGTGAAGTCCGTGATTGTTTTTGACTTTAAATTTTATAAAGCCATGAAGGTGTCTGGAGGTGTCTTAAGTAGAATGGTGTAATGTGTCACATGAACAATGCACATCCCAGCACTGCCAAGCCCACCTCTTCCCACCTACGTCTCCGATCTGGTTCCGTGGAATATTAATCAAACACACTTGTTGACTATTCTCTCTCCTGCTACCCTCATATTTAACCTCCTCTCTCTTGCACTCTCTTTGCGAAGAATTGCTGCTCTCGTGTCACATACCAAGCCTTCTTTGTATGTGTTTGTCTTCCTAGTTGCCAAGCTCTGCCTGTTTTTCAGACCTTGTCTCCTAGCTGACCCCTGGATGTCTTTCAGACTCTGCTTCGTGTTTTTGACCTCAGACTGGCCTGACCAGGATGACCAGCTAACTCCTGCTTACCTGACTTGCAGTGGTCAAGGCCCTAAAGCCTCTCCCTTCAGTTCCCCCTTCCCCGTAAACTAAATAAAACCTCTAGCAAGTGGATCCTCTGCTTCGTATGTGTCTGTCTTGGTTACATAATGTAGATGCGTTTTGCACTGTGGTGGAGGGAGGATTGCTCTTTTTTGTCCATTTAACTGATGTAGTCAGGCTAGTTTTTATACTATATGAATGAGTAATGGATTGCAGTTTTATTGATGTAATAAACATTCAAATTCTGAGACCCAACTAAGTAATAAACAGGAATAATAGAAACATCTAAAAATTAACTGCATATTCAAGACAAACGTTAGATATATTTCATTACATATAGTTCAGTATGTTATCCAGTGAAATGACTAAGCGTGTCAAATACATGGGCTACTTTTATGTCTCCTTCATAGATTTGTGTAAACCATTGATTACCAGCAGGCAGAAACTATAATTGTAATGCATTACTTTAATGGAATAAACTACATTTTAATATCAATGATGCCCATGCAATTCTCAAAAATTAATACATTTAAATTTATGAAAATCACATGGAGATGAAAAAAGCCTATATTTTTACATGAAGCTCATTTAATACAAAAATAAATTAATAAACATTGTGATAAAATAAGGTTTGGAGATATTAGAGAAAATATTCAATTAACTGGTATATGCAGTATTTAGGCATTTTAGTTTAATTCAGGTTTTCTACATTTTTGCCAGTAATGTAATTCAGTAATGTATAAAACATATAAACATAATAGACATATACATGCAAAAGTACTTATAACATTTTGTAAAAGAAGCTGGACTTTAATGTTTCCTTATATTTCCATGTTACCTGTTCTATTCATATGAAGGTTTTAAAGAGCTTTCGAAGGCACTTTACTCATAAGGTGTTTCTTGGTATTCTGCTCTGGTCTAAACACAATTATAAAACATTTTGGAGCAAAAATACAAATAATCAAACCAAAGCTTGAAGCCAGAATGGCAAATATCTCCACAGCTACAGTGAATTTTCCAGGAGAGCTGACATAAGCTGGAATAAAAGTGATCCAAACTGCACAGAATATGAGCATGCTGAATGTGATGAATTTGGCTTCATTAAAGTTATCAGGCAACTTCCGTGCTAGAAAAGCCAAAATAAAACACAAGAGAGCCAGGAAACCTATGTAGCCCAGCACAGCCCAGAAACCTATAGCTGAGCCTAAGCCACATTCCAAAATTATCTGTTCTTTGTAGTGATTTAGATTTTTGAATGGCAGTGGTGGTGATATTTTTAACCAAACCAAACATATAAGGACCTGTATTAGAGTAAAGGAAAGAACGCTGAGTCTCTGCTGTACAGGCCCAAACCATTTCATGACATTACTACCTGGAAGTGTAGCCCTGAAGGCTATTAACACCACTATAGTTTTCCCCAGAACACAGGAGATGCAGAGGACGAAGGTGATCCCAAACGCTGTGTGGCGCAGCATACAGGACCACTCAGAGGGCCGACCAATGAAAGTAAGTGAACAGAGGAAACACAGAGTCAGAGAGAAGAGCAGCAGGAAACTCAGCTCTGAGTTGTTGGCTCGGACAATGGGAGATGTTCTGTGTTTATAAAAGACAGCAATCACACAAACAGCCATGAAGGCTCCAGTGATAGAGAATACTATCAGAATGATGGCTAGAGTGTCGTCCCAGGACAGGAACTCAACAGACTTGGGGAGGCAGCTGTCTTGTTTGGTGTTTGGCCAGAATTCAGGAGGGCAGTGCACACAATCCAAAGAGTCTGAAAGACAGAACCTTGAATTATGTTTTGCAGCACACGGTACAAAAGCACAAGTGAAGAAACTAAAACATGTATTTCCTCAGCAAAATCATTTTATATTTTATCTTTACAGTAGGTGAGCCCAACGGGAACCTGTTTTCCTTAGTATGCTCAGGAAGGGTTTCTGACTACTGACTCACTACTGTAAGCTTAATGTGGCCATGGACATGATAGAGATGCATAAGAACTGTGTTCATTATTTTACAAGGATACTTTAAAATAAATTTAATGGGGATTTCATAAGGAATTTTTAAAGGAGAACACTTCTGCATTGGCACATTCTGCTTCAAAGTTAATAGGACAAATTAATAATTAGTTGTTACTGTAACCTTTTAATGCATTTTAAACAAAGACAGAAAAGGTCTGTGTTCAAGGATATGTTCTGCCATACAGTTAAAATCTTCATTCTACATTATGCACTGAGATTATGCAACCTGTCTTGTTACTGATCTCTCCCTCTGCACTACTGTTTCACACATACTGTTATATGAAAAAATGTAATTATTAGCTCAAACAAAGTTTTACTGAAATTTCAGTTTTCATGTAAAGTGAACTAATGTTTTCAACATAAACATAAAATTAATGTTTACATTTTAACAAGGGAAGAAAACCTTCATTTCACATGTTCGGTGATACACAACCTGTCTTGTTACTGATCTCTCCCTCTGCACATGGTATACAGTCATAGCAGCAGACAGGCCTTCCCTTCTGCACAGCCTTCCTGGTGCCTGGAGGACAGCTCTCACTGCACACAGACACTGGAACCTGGGAAAGGCATTGGAGAACGACACAAATACAAATCCTTTTCTGAATTGAGACCCAGGCTTGAGTGCCGTAGAATGATAGTTTGTGTTTTCCCTTCACTAACACATAAATATCAATTAATCAGAAAATCCTTTGTACTAAGTAAAGGATGTGTTATACTGTACCTCTGACTGTCCTCCTAGCCAGTGGATAGCACTGCTTATTCTGAACTCCTGTCCTCTCGGATTGGACGAGTCATAATAGCCCACCGTCACAATATTTAAAGTGCCATCTTTCTTAAACTGCCAGTTTATGAGCTCATACAGAGCTGCAGGATTGCCATTTGAGTCAAAATTGACTTGAAATCCATTCTTTGTGGTGAAGTTCACTCTCTTGAGCTGACCGAGTAACTGCATGGGTAAATAATAATTAGTAACAAAATGCCATTAATTAAAAGTAATATATAATCATTTTTGCTTTCTGAGAACTTACACTTAAATTGTAGTCCACAGTTTGTATTTGATTAATTTACTATTCCTCTTCTGAAAATACCATTATTCATGAATAATATTAAATAATATTAAGTACATCTAATGTTATTTCAATAATAACGCAACTCACGGACTTCGACTTATTAGTAAAGGTGGTTTTAAAAATACAGCATTAAAGTAGTTCCATACCTCCCATGGAGTGAATTTAATGGACTTGTTGCACTGTGTATCTTTACAAATAACACCATGTATAGCATGCGCTATGGCATATGTAGCTTTATACACCATGTTAGTTACGCGCAGCTGAGACGTGTCTGTGTATGGGTTCTGTAGCGCGCGGATGTCCTCACTGCCGTCACATTCCCGCAGGAAGTCTGAGGAGCCTGTCCGCCCTTTTAGGCTACAGCTGAACGAGCTCTCCCAAAATTCGGTTAACACGGGAATTTTCGATGCTTGTGCTGGAGAGAGGTCTAGTAGAAAATCACGGAGACCCGGGATAACTGACCGGGGGACCCCAAAACCTACAGAGCCAGCGCACATATTAAAGCGCAAAAAGTCTGGATCTGTGACCCAGGCCTCGCTGCCTATCCACTGAAGCGGAGGCGATGGTTGTCGTGCCAATTCCTCTATAATAAACTTCATGTCGCCTGTCCCTAGAAACGCTACTATTACACGGGCTGTAGATTTGCGGATGACATTTGCTACTCTCTCTAGTTTACTACGCGGTTGTGTCCTGTAGTACACTTCGGAGTACTCCACACAGATCCCCTCTGCGTCCGCAGCCTTTAGAAACGTTGCCATTCCGTAATTTCCATATTCCGTGTCGCTGCGCACTGCCCCAATCCATGTCCAGCCAAAATACTTCACCATTCTCGCCAGTGCAACCGCTTGGTGTTCGTCACTAGGTATGGTTCTAAAGAAGGTAGGAAACTCTTTCTTATCGCTCAGACAAGCGCACGTTGCGTAATGACTCACCTGTAATTCAATCAAAATATGAAAAGAGACAGAATTGTTGTTTGAGTAGCCTGAGTTCATATTTCTTTAAGCCACTCCCTTTTTATTAGTGACTATTTATGGTATAGAGCTATTATATATTTTATATAAGCCATAGCCAAAGATTAGAGATTGCCAGATCTATTTTAATTATGCCATTATGTGTCGATGCCTACAGTATTCACCTGTGGAATTCCAAAAGCACCCAGCGTTCTGGCCAAACTAATTGACGGGGTGGTAGCAGAATCTCCTACCACAGCAGGTACAGTGGGCGCTGCAGATCTTGAACAGAAATTTGTGTAATTGAAAACCAGGTCCAAGCCGTTCGCAAACTGAAGTGCAAATTTGATCGCCATCGGTACGGATTCGCACGAGTCGTGTATCTGGTAACCCAACGTGATACCCGGCAGGAGATCCGTTCTGTTGTTGATCTCGTGGATGGCGAACTCCATAGCACGGGCGATGCGCAGCTCCCTGAAGTCGATGCTGTTTGAAGACAGTAAGACATAAAAATAACCCCACTTAAAATGAAAACAAAGATTTTTTGTGTTGCTTACTCAGTATTTAGGTGTCACTGGCACAATAACAAATAGTTGCAGAAGAAAACTAGAAAACATAATTTGAAAACAATGACAGCTTTAACAAAATGCCCTGCTGCTTGTACTGTGCAGTCCAACCTGACGGACAGACCTCCCAGCGCACTGTGGCTGTGCTGGAATCATGGTGTAGATGTTCTGCTCTAATCGAATGTAGTAGTGAATAGAGAAAATGCCCCCGATCACAAAATCTCCATTCATTGACAAAACAGGCATTTGAGGATCACTCCACAGCCTGCAGCTGACTGGGTTTGCTTTACATTCTGCAGGGCTGAACACAGTCATCCACAGCACTGATACAAATGACATCAGACTTGAAGTGATCTGCATGGTTAAGTGATCAGGCTCTGAAGGCCTAGATGGCTGCTTTAGACTGTTTTAAATAGCCACCTTACAGTGATGACCTGTCAGTAAATGTGGGTGTGAATTGGGCACAGGAGGCGTGGTTATGTATTCAGTGTTAATAATAATGATGTCCATTCTATTTAGTTTGGGGTGTTTCTGGTGTGTATTGCAATGTCATTACAGCAAAACTGAACCAAGCTGAAGTAAATGTTGAGCTCTTGTACAATGAATAAAATACTATACTCATTTATTTCATTTATATTATTTATGAGCTATGTTTTATTGTGATATATAGTATTATGAATTTAAAAAAAAATCAATTTGTTTACTTTCTATTATTTTCACATTAGTCTTTCATCCTCTGAGCTCATTTGTCTGACATGGCACTGTAGTCAGGGAGTGGAGAGGCAGGTAGAAGTTTATTATAATGAACTAAAGAAAGAGCAGCCTGGCCCAGCAAGCAGCAAACAACTGATAGCCATAAGTAGGACAAACACCCTTTTATTACAAAGCGAGCTTACACAGGCCCTGTGGGAATAAATGCTTAAAGTGAAACAAGAAACAGCTGAGCAAAATCTACTAATCAGTGGGTGATTGGGATAACAGGAGTGATCGGATATCGTGATTGGTGTGTGCAGATTGGTTGTCAGTGTGTGCAGGTGTATATTGTTGACAAAATATACAATTTTCATAACAAATTGAATTTTCTCATGTTTAAATATGACTAATATTCTAATAGCATAGTAATCATTAATAGTTCAGTTCATAAGTATTTGGACTCCCACAGTCAGTATTTTCGTTTGCTGAAAGTCACCACTTTTGTGCCACCTATGGCTTTCAAACAGGTAAGAGTGGTGCACCCATACAGTTTTGCAGCACTAAGGAATTCTGCTGTCTAGTCCTGTAGCTTAGAGAGCAGGAGCAGCTCCCTTTAAATTTTGGTTTCTTATTAGTGAAGAGCAGGGAGGGTTTTTTTGTTTCCATTCTTTTTTACACTATCACATCTACCTAGACAAAAGTAGGGTCATATTTAGCAAATGAGGGCTTGATGCTGTCCTTGGCTTGGTTTTCTCTCATCCATTCTCCTTCTTCCTGTGCTATAGGTTATGCTGTGATTCCTGTTTCTTGTAGTCTACACAGTAGTGTGTGGCTTGTCCATCCATGGTAACTCCTGCTTCATCAGATGCAGTTATCACACATATTGCTCTAACGGTCTCTGTACCGTCTCTTTTGATGGGTTCCATAATACAAGACTTGGTAGGCACTGTGGTACCCATCTTGTGGACTTCAGGTTGTCTGGCCTTTGCTTTTGGTATCTCAGGCCAACACATCTCAGGTCCAACAGGCCTAAGGCTCTCAAGTGCTGTAGTGCTAACATGCCTTCCTGGGGTGTGTCAGTGTTTGGATGGGTTTATGGATGGATGGTTTTGCCACAGTAGCATACAAAGCACATGAAGTACAGAGGATGCTACAAACACCAAATCCAACAAGGATACACCAAGAGACAATATGCAGGTCATATGCAAGTCTTATGAAGAGAGATTGTTGGTAAAGTGTCAAGTGATTATACTAAAGTGTGATTGTACAGAATAAGGTAGCAGTCAAAAATAAAGATGAAGCAAATAAATACAGTGCAAGTAACAAAAGCAGGAGTGTGTCATATGGACTGACATTGTCTTGAGAAATTTTCAGTAATCCCATCTAACACAGGGTTGTAGCAATTTTGACACTTTATTAAACCGGCAATCACAGTTGATAAGTTTAATTGGGGCACAACCCTGATTAACAGGGAAAGCATTAATTTTAACTAATTTATTGATGATTATTAATTCAGTCTCAACCCATGAAAGTCTCCAGTTCCGTAATGTGATTATTTCTCATCTACCAAAAATTAGAACATCACTCTTGACTCACAGATGTAATAACTAATAACAAATGTAGGAAACAAAATCACCAAACGAATTAACACAAACTAGAGTCGTGGTGGACCAAGTGAATAACTACTACTACAACAACTACTACTACATATATATCTATATATATGTGAACATACCTCTGTAGAATGAGAAAAGTTGGTTGTCCTGGTAAGGCTATGAGTTTGATAAAATTTATGGTCACAGTTCCTTGAAGTATAACAGGCTAGTAAAACCCACATTTCAATCTGTGGGTTTTATGATGCCCAAGAAGAGGGGGAAGGTTTAGAAAGCCATGCCATCATGGACAACTATCAGCTAGTCCGTTTATGGCTTTGTTCTCAGCATCATGGCACCGGGCGGATCATGGTTCCTGTGCATGGACCACAGGTGAGAGAAAGCCCACCCTAATCAGGGATTATTTGTAGTCTTCACTACTGAGTGCAGTTAGAGTCTGATTGCAGTGGGTCTTATAATCTTCTGTACTGGTCCCTTCTACAGTATGTTTGGATGTCTGAAGATGGTCTGCTGTTTTGTTAGGTAAGCATGGAGAGAATGAGAGGAATTGTTTATGATTGTCAGCAGCTGTGTCAAGATTCACAGCCAATTTGAAGGAGTCCATGTCAGTACCAATGACCTGTCCAGAATTTCTGATTAGTTTATCCAGTTGCCCCTGCCCCAGCACACTGCTGCATAAAGAAAGCCTCCAACAAAAAGGTCTTGTGACCTCTAATGACATACTATATAACATAGGGATAAAACTGACATTACTCTCATGGGGATAATAATGAAGTTATCAATCCAAATGTTTGTGACAACTGTGTTTATTATAGTTTATTTTATAAAGAAATAAATAACATGGAGGTGTCTGAATGGAATTATGTAATTGTAAAGGCCCGAGTGCTGCAGGGCAAGGAGCAGGACGTCGGAATCACTCAACAGAGACAGATGTTTATTAACAAACACTGAAGACATCGGCACTCACATATAACACAAGCGATGATCATGAACACAGACAATAAGATGGTGAACAGAGGCACAAAGATGAACAGGGGCACGGCTCCCAACATGTCTATCCCCAGGACAGCGAACCCCAGGCTGCCGCGCACATACACACATAAAACACAACGTGACAAAGCCTGGTGCCCACCCAACACAAGGTGGGCTAGGAGCCACCAACAAGGGAGGTCTCTCAGTTCATGATGGAGAAAGGCAGAGTCTACTCTCCAGACATCCATCCACAGGTATCAGAGGACCCAGGGTGTGCCAAGAAAACATTGCCCACACCATTACTCCATATCCAAGAGCCTGAAGTGTTGACACCTGACAAGAAGGGCTTATCGATTTATGCTGCTTGCAACAAATTCTGACTTTCTTATCAGCACAGTGCAACAGAAATCTGGATTCCTTTGATCAAGCAATGTGTGTCCACTTCTCAGTGATCCAGTTTTTGTGCTCTTTTGCCCACTCAGGTCTTGTCTGTCTGTTTCCCTTAGACAGCAATGGAACCGAATCTGGTGGTCTGCTGTCATAGCCCATCCATGTCAAGGAAAATTCAAGTTGTGAATTCGGTCATGTTAATTGAAGTGCCACTGTTGTATTTGGCTGCAATTTGCTTAACTGTGCACTGCCCGTTTGTCTGAACAGTTCTTGGCGTTCTCTGAGTGCTTATGTTGATGAGTTGCTTACATCCAGAGGATCCCTTTTTTCCCCCATCAGTCACACCATTCTCAGAATACTTTTAACATTTGGTATACTCAGTTCATTAAATTGAGTAAATGTAGTAGTCATTGCTACTGAATACTGCATTTGATACTGAGGGCCAAACTCAGTTCTAAGAATGAATATTAGAAACATTAAAAATTAACTGCAGATTCAAATTTTAATTGAAATGTATTTCAATACATATGATGGTTTGATGGTGCCCCCCCACCAGTAGCCTCCATCAGACGATGATGACGTTGAACAAGGCTTTTCTTTGTTTTGTTTTCTGTTTTACATGTTCTTAGTGTTGGTTTAATGCCAAATCCCAGGTTCATTCACTGCACTACCTGTGTATTATGTTAATTTTTCAGCCTTTTAAAGCCTTTTTTGTTTGCATGACTGTTGTCAGTCACTGATACTGTTAGGCTGACTTTCTTTAGTTCTGTTTAGTGCACTTTTATATTCAACTGTGTTTTCAGTCATTAAACTTTTCAGTTGGAGACTCACATTTGCTTCCTCCTTTGTTCTTGTGCATTGTACTCCCATGACAGTTTATGATGTTGTCTTGTGATGTGACCAGTCATGTCAAATACATGGGCTACTTCTACGTCTCCTTCATAGACATGAACCATCGATTATAAGCAGGCAGAAACTATATTTTTAGTGTTTCTTTTTTACTGGACTCAACTCTAAATTCTAATGTTAATGATGTTCATGCAATTCTCATAAATTAATATATTTAAATTTAGGAACATAAAAACAAATTAAAAAGCCTATATTTGTACATAAAACTTATTTAATACCGAAATAAACCCAAATTTATTTACACAATGTCATAAAATTAGGTCTGTAAAAATCTTGATTCAGTGGGGATTTCTACATTTTTTGCCAGTGATGTAATTCATGTATATAAAGCATATATAAACATAAAAGATATGTACATATAAATGTAATTTTATCTCAGCATAGTTTGGATAAAGTGCTGGATCTTACCTGTCCTATTCATATGAAGTACCTGTCCTATTCATATGAAGGTTTTAAAGAGGTTTAGATGGCACTTTACTCATAAGGTGCTTCTTGGTATTCTGCTCTGGCCTAAACACAATTATGAAACATTTGGGAGCAAAAATACAAAGAATTAAACCAAAGCTTGAAGCCAGAATGGCAAATATCTCCACAGCTACAGTGAATTTTCCAGGAGAGCTGACGTAAGCTGGAATAAAGGTGATCCAAACTGCACAGAATATGAGCATGCTGAATGTGATGAATTTGGCTTCATTAAATTTATCAGGCAGCTTCCGTGCTAGAAAGGCCAATATAAAACATAAAAGAGCCAGGAATCCTATGTAACCCAGTACAGCCCAGAAACCTATAGCGGAACCTAAGTCACATTCCAAGATTATCTGTTCTTTGTAGTGCTTTAGATTTTTGAAGGGAAATGGAGGTGATATTTTTAACCAAACCAGACATATAATAACCTGTATGAGAGTAAAGGAAAGAACACTGAGTCTCTGCTGTGGAGGCCCAAACCATTTCATGACATTACTGCCTGGAAGTGTAGCCCTGAAGGCCATTAACACAACTATTGTTTTCCCCAGAACACAGGAGATGCAGAGGACGAAGGTGATCCCAAACGCTGTGTGACGCAGCATACAGGACCACTCAGAGGGCCGACCAATGAAGGTAAGTGAACAGAGGAAACACAGAGTCAGAGAGAAGAGCAGCAGGAAGCTCAGCTCTGAGTTGTTGGCTCGGACGAGGGGAGATGCCCTGTGTTTGTAGAAGACAGCAGTAACACACACAGCCATGAAGGCCCCAGTGATTGAGAACCCTGTCAGAATGATGGCTAGAGTGTCATCCCAGGACAGGAACTCAACAGGCTTGGGGAGGCAGCTGTCTTGTTTGGTGTTTGGCCAGAACTCAGGAGGGCAGTGCACACAATCCAAAGAGTCTAAGAAGTTGAAAAAGACATAAATACATAAGGGACAGGACCTTATAATACATTTTAAAGCACACAGTATAAAAGCACAAGTGAATCAAAAAACAAGAACATGTCTTTCTCCATCAAAACCATTGTATATTTATCTTTACAGTAGGTGACCCAAAGGGGAACTTGTTTTCCTTTTGAGATTTGGCTGTTCTCAAAGTTTCCTTATGCTCAGGAAGGGTTTACTTACCACTTTCACTACTGCAGGCTTAGTGTGGTGGTAGACATGATATAGCTGCTTAAGCACTGTGGTCATTATTTTACAAGGATACTTTAATATAAATTTAATGGGAATGTCATAATGAATTCTTAGAGGAGGACATTATTCTGCACTGGAACAGTCTGAATCAAAGCTAATAGGACAAATTAGTTTTTACTGTAACCTTCTAATGCATTTTAAACAAAGGCATATGTCCAAGGATGTGTTCTGCCATACACTCAACAAAGAAGCATGTCTTTATTGTGTAAAATAACAACCAAGATAAAAGATGGTGTTAAAATCTTCATTCTACATTATGCATTGATATTCTACCTGTCTTGTTACTGATCTCTCCCTCTGCACATGGTACACAGTCATAGCAGCAGACAGGCCTTCCCTTCTGCACAGCTTTCCTGGTGCCTGGAGGGCAGCTCTCACTGCACACAGACACTGTCATCTGGAAATGACATTACAGAATAACACAAATACAAATTCTTTGCTGAATTTAACCCCAGGCTTGAATGGCACAGCACATAAATATAAATCAGAAAAGGTGTTAAGGTGTTAGACTTTACCTCTGTCTGTCCTCCCACCCAGCGGATAGCACTGCTCATTCTGAACTCCTGTCCTCTCAGTTTGGATGCATCATAGTCACCCACTGTTACCATATTTAAAGTGCCATCCTTCTGAAACTGCCAGTTTATGAGTTCATAGACAGCCACAGGATCTCCATTGGAATCAAAGCTGACCTGATAACCATTCTTTGTGGTGAAGTTCACTCTCTTGAGCTCGTCACGTATCTGGAAAGGTGAAAGGTCATGGCATTCTGTGAATTCCTTTTATAAACAACTTAATTCTCCTGTAGCCCTGCAGTCTTTAAATAAATGACTGATTCTGTAAAAAAAAAAATCTTTACACATGTAAAACATACAAATAACATATACAACAGGCTGTCAGTGTATGTAAGTTTTGTTCGAATGCATGTGTAAATATGATAGCTTGCGTATGCATTATATTTATTCACTATGTTATTTGTATTTTAAAAACAGGTACTGAATGTATGTCCATGAAAAATTAATAAGGTCTATCTCATCTCATCTTATATATCTGAGAGTTTCAAAAAAATGTAAGATGCTGATTTAAAATATATATATATATATATATATATATATATATATATATATATATATATTTATATAATTTGTTTTTAAATTGAATGAATTTATACCTGCCATGGTGAGAATTTAATGGACTTGTCGCAATGAGTTTCATTACAGATAACACTGTGGAGTGCATGCGCTATGGCATATGTAGCTTTATACACCAAGTTAGAAATGCGCAGCTGAGACGTGTCTGTGTATGGGTTCTGTAGCGCGCGAATATCCTCACTGCCGTCACATTCCCGCAGGAACTCTGAGGAGCCTGTCCGCCCTTTTAGGCTACAGCTGAATGAGCTCTCCCAAAATTCCGTTAACAGGGGCGATTTCGAGGCTTCTTTTGCAGAGAGATCTAGTAGAAACTCACGAAAACCTGGGATAACTGTGCGGGTGACCCCAAAACCTAATGCACCCGCGCATATGTTAAACCGCAAAAATTCTGGATTTATGATCCATGAGGTGCCCATCCAGAGAAGCGCAGTCGGTGGTTCCTGTGTCAGATCATCCAAAAGAAACTGTAGGTCGCTTGACTGAACAAACGCTACTATTACACGGGCTGTAGATCTGCGGATGATATTTGCCACTCGCTCCAGTTTCCTGCGCGGTTGTGTCCTGGAATACACCTCGGAGTACTCCACACAGATCCCCTCCTCCTGAGCAGCCTTTAGGAACGCTGCCATTCCGTAATTTCCATATTCCGTGTCGCTGCGCACTGCTCCAATCCATGTCCAGCCGAAATACTTCGCCATTCTCGCCAGTGCAACCGCTTGGTGTGCGTCACTAGGTATGGTTCTAAAGAAGGTAGGAAACTCCCTCTTATCGCTCAGACAAGCGCACGTTGCGTAATGACTAACCTGTAATTCAGTCAGGATATGAAAGAAGACATAATTGTTATTTGAGTAGTTTGAGTTCATTCTTCTTTTAGCAACTCCCTTTTTATTTGCGACTATTTATGAGATATAATCTTTTATGTTAAACGTACTTCAGTAGGCTATTTACCTTACCTTACATAGTCTTATATGGAGGCCCACTCATTAGTTTTCATTAACTAAATATATCTAACAATGATAGCAAAAGATTAGAGATAGCTATAATTTTTTAACTATGCCATCATGAGGCGATGCCTACAGTATTTACCAGTGGAATTCCAAAAAGCCCGAGAGTTCTGGCCAAACTAATTGACGGGATGGTAATAGAATCTCCTACGACAGCAGGTACAGTGGGGGTTGCAGCCGTTGTACAGAAATTTGTGTAATTGAAAACCAGGTCGATGCCGTTCGCAAGCTGAAGTGCAAATTTCATCGCCTTCGGTACGGACTCGCACGAGTCATGTATCTCGTAGCCCAAAGTAATACCCGGCAGGAGATCCGTTCTGTTGTTGATCTCATGGATGGCGAACTCCATAGCACGGGCGATGCGCAGATCCCTGAAGTCCATGCTGTTTGAAGAGAGCAACACTCAAAAATTAACACACAACATAAAAAACAAAGATATTTGTGCTGCTTACTCTGCATTGTAGGTGTCACTGGCACAATAACAAATGGGTGCAAATGGGAAAGCAGAATTTGAAAACAATAGTTTCTCTGTAATTCTAATAAAACACACTGCTGTTTGTACTGTGTACTCCAACATACAGACAGACAGACCTCCCAGAGCACTGTGGCTGTGGTGGTAGCCTGGTGTAGGTGTTCTGCTCTAATCTGTAGTAGTGAATAGAGAAAACCCCCCCAATGACAAAATCTCCATTCATAGAAAGCCCAGGTATCTGAGGCTCAGTCCACAGCCTGCAGCTGACTGGGTTTGCTTTACATCCTGCAGGGCTGAACACAGTCATCCACAGCACTGATACAAATGACACCAGACTTGAAGTGATCTGCATGTTGGACTTTGTGCCTCCCAGTACTCTGAAGGTCTGGATGGCTGCTTTACACTGGTTTAAATAGCCACCTTGCTGTGATGACCTGTCAGTAAATGTGGGTGTGAATTGGGCACAGGAGGCGTGGTTATTTATTCAGTGTTAATCATAATGATGTCCATACCATTTAGTTTGTGGTATTTCTGGTGTGTATTTCAATGTCATTACAGCAAAACTGAACCAAGCTGAAGTAAATGTTGAGCTCTTGTACAATGAATAATATACTATACTCATTTATTTCATTTATATTATTTATGAGCTATGTTTTATTGTGATATATAGTATATGTTGACCTCTTGTACAATGAACGAAATACTAATTGATTTCGTTCATGTTGTTTATAAACTGTGTTTTATTGTGATATATAGTATTAAGCATTTCTTAAAAATCATCAATTTGTTTACTTTCTTTCTTTTGTTATTGTTATATTAGTCTTTCATTCTCTGAGCTCATTTGTGTGACATGGTGCTGTAGTCAGGGAGCGAGGCAAGAGTGGAGAGGCAGGCAGAAATTTATTACAATGAACTAAAGAAAGAGCAGCCTGGCCCAGCAAGCGGCAAACAACAAAAGGCTATGAGTATGACAGCAACCCTAGAGGGTAACAGGGTATTCAGGGATGCTTGCAGCAGGATACGTGTTTGGAAGGGCATAGTACATTCTCCTATGGTGGTTAAGGTGACATGAGTCTTCATGGGACCTGCGGGAATAAATACTTAAAGGGAAATAAGAAACAGGTGAATAAAATGTAATAAGCAGTGGGTGATTGGGATAACTGGATTGATTCTGTTTTGACTGGTGTGTGCAGAGTGGTTGTCGGTGTCTGCAGGTGTATGTAGTTGACTGGGTACTGAGCGCAGCATGGTAATTTAATATACAATTTTCAATGCAATTTTCTAGGCAGTTCTGATGATTATTTAATTCTTTATTCTCATGTTTAAATATCACTAATATTCTAATAGTGCAGTGATCATTAGTAATTCGGGTTTATAAGTATTTGGACACTCCCCAGACACTATTGTTGGTTGCTGAAAGTCACCACTCTGCATTTTTGTCACTTTTGTGCCACCTATGGTTTTCAAACAGGTAAGAGTGGTGCACCTATACAGTTTAAATCGTGGTTTCTTTTTAGTGAAGAGCAGGGAGTTGATGCTGTCCTTCTCCATTTTCTTTCTGCCTGTGCTGTAGGTTGTGCTGTGATTCCTGTTTCTTGTGTGTAGTGTGTGGCTTGGCCTGAAAGTTTGTAGGCTGCCGCTGCATACATTAAAGGACATCGGCTTTCTTAAAAAGCAGAGTCTGTCTATTTGCTTTGTAGATTGCTTATTGTTATACATCCAGTTTAGCAAACCCAGGTAGCAATAGATGTTCATCATGTCCATCTCCTCTCCCAGTATAGATACAGGGTTTGTGTGGGTCTTGGGTCTTCTAACATTCAGCATCTTATCTTTAGTCTTAGCCACATTGAGCTGGAGGTTGTTCATCCCACCCCACTCAAAGCTGTTGATCACAGTCCTGTATTCCACTCACTCAGGTCTTGAATACCTTAAAGACCATCCAGAGTGCATCAGGTGGGGCATGTGGCTAGACCAGGTTTCGTTGATGCCCAGACAGTAGCTTCACTGCTTGGCCTGAGGTCCATCCATTATATCACTACTGTCATAAAACTGTGGAAAAAAATGTCTGGAGGCAGAAGACTGGGAATGCAGTGCCTACCAGAGAGAACCCATTCCCAATGATTGGCCTTACTCCATACTTAAGCGGCATGTCACAGTTATTTCTGGTCATTAATGGACTTCAACATTTAGATCTTCACACTGTACCCAGTAAAGGTTTATATAGTTGCTATAAGTTCCTAATAGTATGTCCTAAATGAAAGTGCTAATACAGTGTTTAGGGGGAAATTTGGGTTGGGGTTGGGCAACTTTCCAGTTTGGAGGGTGTTGTACAAAGGCTCCAATAAAAAGTTCTGGTGACCTCTAATGACCTAACATGGCTGTCAGTGCATTTATGCCTGTTATCAATCCAAATGTTTGTGATGAACGTGTTTATTGTAATCTCAGAGAGACCATATTATGTTGTTTTATTTGAATGTGGGAGGTTCAAACTGCTGTTTGAGTCACTGAAATATTGGTTTATGGGATGTGGGGATATTTTTACATCATATGGTTTTATTTTTGGAGTGGGTTTTAAATAGAAATGATTGAGACTGCAAATGATTAACTTGTAGGTCAAGGAAATTTCATGACAAAATAAAATCAGGACACATTGCATTTGTATATTGCACTGGTAAAATAGAAGATTGTTTTAGATTTGAAATTTTATAAAGCCACGAATAACATGGAGGTGTCTAAATTGGAATGATATAATGATGATGTTTTACGCTGTCGTGGAGGGAGAGAGGGAGAGTTGATATTTTACTCTATGGAACTGTGTCACGGGACGCTCCCCCCCCCATGAGTCATGTGGTAAAGCCTGCCACATGCAGGGGGGTTCACATGTGTATGTAGCCACACCCTCCGTGATGGCACGCACCTGCAGGGGGTTCAGTGTTTTGTCTATTCAAACCCCCGTCTGTGTGTGCCTCACTGTTTGTCATTGTTGATGTCGTTTATGTTAACGCTGCCTATGTTGTTATCACGGTTATTGTTTAAACTGTTTGTGTGTTCATGCTCATCGTTGTCACTATGTGCGAGTGCCGCTGTTGTTGTTTGTTTGATGTTATTAAATGTCTCATTATGTCAAGGTAGTCTGTGCGTCCTGTTCCACGCCCTGCCGCACTCAGGCCGTCACAAACTGATGTTGTCAGACTAGTTTTTAGAGTACTGTATGTGAAGTATTATTACATTTACACTGAATGGCCACTTTAATAGGGACACCCAGCTTTAAACGTTAAAAGGGAAATGCCTGTTCGTACGACTTGCTGACCTGACCATGTAAAACCGCCGGATGGCACTGAGAGATAGAGTGTCCAATACAGGAATACATAGCTTCCACCACACATTATTTAAAGAAAGAAAATCATACATTTACTACCAATTTCTACCTCCTGGTCTTAGAATGAAGCTTGTAAAACAAACCCTAGGGATGGGTGGAGAATTGGATAATCAATTTAATTACTTTCATTTTTTCTAGAAGTTACTAACTACTGACTTGAATATATTTTGTCTAATTAGTTTATATAAGATTTCAAGTAAACGCGGTTAAAAGTGGTTAAAAATTGTTTACAAGATGTATGAGGTAAACAACATACAAATGAGCAGGCTGAATAACGTGAATTAATAAGGAACAGACAGAAATAATATACCCTTATCACTTTATAGGACCAAACATCACAATTTGCAGATTATATTAAAATAGCCATATATTACTGGCTGATTACCAATTGACATCATACTAAGTTACATGGCAAGTTGGGAAAGAGAAACATATATATCTGTGATTATATCTCTGTGGGATGAGAAAAATTGGTTGTCCTGGTAAGCGTTTGAGTTGGATAGACTTTATGGTCACAATTCCTTGAAGTATAACCAGGCTGGTAAAACCCACATTTCAATCTGTGGGTTTTATGATGCCCAGCAAGAGGGGGAAGGTTTATAAAGCCATGCCAGTATGGACAACTATCAGCTGGTCCGTTTATGGCTTTGTTGCTCAGCATCATGGCACCGCACGGATCATGGTTCCTGTGCATGGACTGAAAGCCCCCCCTGACCAGGGATTATTTGTAATCCTCACTACAGAGTGCAGTTAGAGTCTGATTGCAGTGGGTTTTATAATCTTCTGTACTGGTTGCTTGTGTCACGGTACGGCCCCTCCCCCCTCAAGTCTGCGTGTGTGTGTGTCTGTGCGTGCGTGTCTGTGTGTTCGTATTGCCACACCCTCTTGTGTTGTGCACCTGATCCTTGTTGTGTGTAATTGTCATGAATGTATATAAGTCTCATTTCATATCGTCAAAGTTGTCGGTGTTTGATCCAAGTAGTGTTAATATGCATATGTTTAATGTGTAAATAAAACATATGTTTATGTTCGACGTGCCTCGTCCCCGCATCCTGCTTAACCCTCGTCCGTTACAGTTTGGATATCTGAAGGTGGTCTGCTGTTTTGTTAGGTAAGCATGGAGAGAATGATAGGAATTGTCCATGATTGTCAGCAGCTGTGTCAAGATTCACAGCCAATTTGAAGGAGTCCATGTCAGTCCCAATGACCTGTCCAGAATTTCTGATTAGTTTATCCAGTTGCCCCTGCCCCAGCACACTGCTGCATAAAGAAAGCCTCCAACAAAAAGGTCTTGTGACCTCTAATGACATACTATATAACATAGGGATAAAACTGACATTACTCTCATGGGGATAATAATGAAGTTATCAATCCAAATGTTTGTGACAACTGTGTTTATTATAGTTTATTTTATAAAGAAATGAATAACATGGAGGTGTCTGAATGGAATTATGTAATTGTAAAGGCCCGAGTGCTGCAGGGCAAGGAGCAGGACATACAGAATCACTCAACAGAGACAGATGTTTATTAACAAACACTGAAGACATCGGCACTCACATATAACACAAGCGATGATCATGAACACAGGCAATGAGATGGTGAACAGAGGCACAAAGATGAACAGGGGCACGGCTCCCAACATGTCTATCCCCAGGACAGCGAACCCCAGGCTGCCGCGCACATACACACATAAAACACAACGTGACAAAGCCTGGTGCCCACCCAACACAAGGTGGGCTAGGAGCCACCAACAAGGGAGGTCTCTCAGTTCATGAGGGAGAAAGGCAGAGTCTACTCTCCAGACATCCATCCACAGGTATCAGAGGACCCAGGGTGTGCCAAGAAAACATTGCTCACACCATTACTCTATATCCAAGAGCTTGAAGTGTTGACACCTGACAAGAAGGGCTTATCGATTTATGCTGCTTGCAACAAATTCTGACTTTCTTATCAGCACAGTGCAACAGAAATCTGGATTCATCGGATCAGGCAACGTGTGTCCACTTCTCAGTGATCCAGTTTTTGTGCTCTTTTGCCCACTCAGGTCTCGTCTTTCTGTTTCCCTTAGACAGCAATGGCACCGAATCTGGTGGTCTGCTGTCATAGCCCAGTCACACCTTTCTCGGTATACTTTCAACATTTGTTAAACTCTTAGCCCTGCTAGTATAGCACTGATGACCATGCCTCATGTGAAGTCACTAAGATCACTTAATTTTCCAGTTGTAATGTGGATTCACACTGAAACTGATCCACAAGGCTTGAAAGTAGAACATTACAAGTCCATCAACATTTTGTATAAGTATATTCAATTGAGTAAATGTAGTAGTCATTGCTACTGAATATTGCATTTGATACTGAGCGCCAAACTCAGTTCTAAGAATGAATATTAGAAACATTAAAAAATTACCTGCAGATTCAAATTTTAATTGAAATGTATCTCAATTCATATGATGGTTTGATGGTGACCCCCCACCAGTAGCCTCCATTAGACAATGATGACATTGAACATGGTTTTTGTTTTAGGTTTTCGGTTTCATACGTTATCTGTTTTGGTTTATTGTCACGGCCAGCTCACGTAGTGCATGTTCATTCACTGCACTACCTCTGTATTATTTTAATTTTCTATACTTTTAAAGCCTTTTTTGTTTGCATGACTGTTCTCAGTCACTGATACTGTCATGTTGACTTTCTTTAGTTCTGTTTAGTGCACTTTTATATTCAACTGTATTTTCATTCATTTCATTAAACTTTTCAGTTGAAGACTCACATTTGCTTCCTCCTTTGTTCCTGTGCACTGTACTCCCATGACAGTTTATGTTGTCTAAAGAAGTGACCAGTCATGTCAAATACATGGGCTACTTCTACGTCTTCTTCATAGACATGAACCATCGATTATCAGCAGGCAGAAACTATATTTTTAGTGCTTCTTTTTTACTGGACTAAACTCTAGATTCTAATGTTAATGATGTTCATGCAATTCTCATAAATTAATATATTTAAATTTAGGAACACAAAAACAAATAAAAAAGCCTATATTTGTACATGAAGCTTATTTAATACCGAAATAAACCCAAATTTATTTACACAATGTGATAAAATGAGGTCTGTAAAAATCATTCAATGAGCTCATATATATATATATATATATATTAGGACTGTATGAATTTTAGATTGGTTCAGTGGGGATTTCTACATTTTTGCCAGTGATGTAATTCATGTATTCAAAGTATATATAAACATAAAATATGTACATATAAATGTAATTATATCTCAGTACAGTTTGGATAAAGTGCTGGATCTTCATGTTACCTGTCCTATTCATATGAAGGTTTTAAAGAGGTTTAGATGGCGCTTTACTCATAAGGTGTTTCTTGGTATTCTGCTCTGGCCTAAACACAATTATGAAACATTTGGGAGCAAAAATACAAACAATTAAACCAAAGCTTGAAGCCAGAATGGCAAATATCTCCACAGCTACTGTGAATTTTCCAGGAGAGTTGACATAAGATGGAATAAAGGTGATCCAAACTGCACAGAATATGAGCATGCTGAATGTGATGAATTTGGCTTCATTAAATTTATCAGGCAGCTTCCGTGCTAGAAAGGCCAATATAAAACATAAAAGAGCCAGGAATCCTATGTAACCCAGTACAGCCCAGAAACCTATAGCGGAACCTAAGTCACATTCCAAGATTATCTGTTCTTTGTAGTGCTTTAGATTTTTGAAGGGAAATGGAGGTGATATTTTTAACCAAACCAGACATATAATAACCTGTATGAGAGTAAAGGAAAGAACACTGAGTCTCTGCTGTGGAGGCCCAAACCATTTCATGACATTACTGCCTGGAAGTGTAGCCCTGAAGGCCATTAACACAACTATTGTTTTCCCCAGAACACAGGAGATGCAGAGGACGAAGGTGATCCCAAACGCTGTGTGACGCAGCATACAGGACCACTCAGAGGGCCGACCAATGAAGGTAAGTGAACAGAGGAAACACAGAGTCAGAGAGAAGAGCAGCAGGAAGCTCAGCTCTGAGTTGTTGGCTCGGACAATGGGAGATGCCCTGTGTTTGTAGAAGACAACAGCTATACACACAGCCATGAAGGCTCCAGTGATTGAGAACCCTGTCAGAATGATGGCTAGAGTGTCATCCCAGGACAGGAACTCAACAGGCTTGGGGAGGCAGTTGTCTTGTTTGGTGTTTGGCCAGAACTCAGGAGGGCAGTGCACACAATCCAAAGAGTCTAAGAAGTTGAAAAAGACATAAATACATAAGGGACAGGACCTTATAATACATTTTACAGCACATAGTACAAAAGCAGAAGTGAATCAAATAACAAGAACATGTCTTTCTCTATCAAAACCATTGTATATTTATCTTTACAGTAGGTGACCCAAAGGGGAACTTGTTTTTCTTTTGAGATTTGGCTATTCTCAAAGTTTCCTTATGCTCAGGAAGGGTTTACTTACCACTTTCACTACTGCAGGCTTAGTGTGGTGGTAGACATGATATAGCTGCTTAAGCACTGTGGTCATTATTTTACAAGGATACTTTAATATAAATTTAATGGGAATGTCATAATGAATTCTTAGAGGAGGACATTATTCTGCACTGGAACAGTCTGAATCAAAGCTAATAGGACAAATTAGTTTTTACTGTAACCTTCTAATGCATTTTAAACAAAGGCATATGTCCAAGGATGTGTTCTGCCATACACTCAACACTGAAGCATGTCTTTATTGTGTAAAATAACAACCAAGATAAAAGATGGTGTTAAAATCTTCATTCTACATTATGCACTGACATTCTACCTGTCTTGTTACTGATCTCTCCCTCTGCACATGGTACACAGTCATAGCAGCAGACAGGCCTTCCCTTCTGCACAGCCTTCCTGGTGCCTGGAGGACAGCTCTCACTGCACACAGACACTGTCATCTGGAAATGACATTACAGAATAACACAAATACAAATTATTTGCTGAATTTAACCCCAGGCTTGAATGGCAAAGAACATAGATATAAATCAGAAAAGTTGTTAAGGTGTTATACTGTACCTCTGTCTGTCCTCCCACCCAGCGGATAGCACTGCTCATTCTGAACTCCTGTCCTCTCAGTTTGGATGCATCATAGTCACCCACTGTTACCATATTTAAAGTGCCATCTTTCTGAAACTGCCAGTTTATGAGCTCATAGACAGCCACAGGATCTCCATTGGAATCAAAGCTGACCTGATAACCATTCTTTGTGGTGAAGTTCACTCTCTTGAGCTCGTCACGTATCTGGAAAGGTGAAAGGTCATGGCATTCTGTGAATTCCTTATATAAACAACTTAATTCTCCTGTAGCCCTGCAGTCTTTAAATAAATGACTGATTCTGTAAAAAAAAAAAAAACTTTACACATGTAAAACATACAAATAACATATACAACAGGCTGTCAGTGTATGTAAGTTTTGTTCGAATGCTTGTGTAAATATGATAGCTTGCGTATGCATTATATTTATTCACTATGCTATATGTATTTTAAAAACAGGTACTGAATGTGTGTCCACGACAAATGAATAAGGTCTATCTCATCTCATCTTATATATCTGAGAGTTTCAAAAAAATGTAAGATGCTGATTTAAAAATATATATATATATATATTTATATAATTTGTTTTTAAATTGAATGAATTTATACCTCCCATGGTGAGAATTTAATGGACTTGTCGCAATGAGTTTCATTACAGATAACACTGTGGAGTGCATGTGCTATGGCATATGTAGCTTTATACGCCAAGTTAGAAATGCGCAGTTGAGACGTGTCTGTGTATGGGTTCTGTAGCGCGCGGATATCCTCACTGCCATCACATTCCCGCAGGAACTCTGAGGAGCCTGACTGCCCTTTTAGGCTACAGCTGAATGAGCTCTCCCAAAATTCCGTTAACAGGGACGATTTCGAGGCTTCTTTTGCAGAGAGATCTAGTAGAAACTCACGAAAACCTGGGATAACTGTGCGGGTGACCCCAAAACCTAATGCACCCGCGCATATGTTAAACCGCAAAAATTCTGGATTTATGATCCATGAGGTGCCCATCCAGAGAAGCGCAGTCGGTGGTTCCTGTGTCAGATCATCCAAAAGAAACTGTAGGTCGCTTGACTGAACAAACGCTACTATTACACGGGCTGTAGATTTGCGGATGATATTTGCCACTCGCTCCAGTTTACTGCGCGGTTGTGTCCTGGAATACACCTCGGAGTACTCCACACAGATCCCCTCCTCCTGAGCAGCCTTTAGGAACGCTGCCATTCCGTAATTTCCATATTCCGTGTCGCTGCGCACTGCTCCAATCCATGTCCAGCCGAAATACTTCGCCATTCTCGCCAGTGCAACCGCTTGGTGTGCGTCACTAGGTATGGTTCTAAAGAAGGTAGGAAACTCCCTCTTATCGCTCAGACAAGCGCACGTTGCGTAATGACTAACCTGTAATTCAGTCAGGATATGAAAGAAGACATAATTGTTATTTGAGTAGTTTGAGTTCATTCTTCTTTTAGCAACTCCCTTTTTATTTGCGACTATTTATGAGATATAATCTTTTATGTTAAACGTACTTCAGTAGGCTATTTACCTTACCTTACATAGTCTTATATGGAGGCCCACTCATTAGTTTTCATTAACTAAATATATCTAACAATGATAGCAAAAGATTAGAGATAGCTATAATTTTTTAACTATGCCATCATGAGGCGATGCCTACAGTATTTACCAGTGGAATTCCAAAAAGCCCGAGAGTTCTGGCCAAACTAATTGACGGGATGGTAATAGAATCTCCTACGACAGCAGGTACAGTGGGGGTTGCAGCCGTTGTACAGAAATTTGTGTAATTGAAAACCAGGTCGATGCCGTTCGCAAGCTGAAGTGCAAATTTCATCGCCTTCGGTACGGACTCGCACGAGTCATGTATCTCGTAGCCCAAAGTAATACCCGGCAGGAGATCCGTTCTGTTGTTGATCTCGTGGATGGCGAACTCCATCGCACGGGCGATGCGCAGCTCCCTGAAGTCCATGCTGTTTGAAGAGAGCAACACTCAAAAATTAACACACAACATAAAAACAAAGATATTTGTGCTGCTTACTCTGCATTGTAGGTGTCACTGGCACAATAACAAATGGGTGCAAATGGGAAAGCAGAATTTGAAAACAATAGTTTCTCTGTAATTCTAATAAAACACACTGCTGTTTGTACTGTGTACTCCAACATACAGACAGACAGACCTCCCAGAGCACTGTGGCTGTGGTGGTAGCCTGGTGTAGGTGTTCTGCTCTAATCTGTAGTAGTGAATAGAGAAAACCCCCCCAATGACAAAATCTCCATTCATAGAAAGCCCAGGTATCTGAGGCTCAGTCCACAGCCTGCAGCTGACTGGGTTTGCTTTACATCCTGCAGGGCTGAACACAATCATCCACAGCACTGATACAAATGACACCAGACTTGAAGTGATCTGCATGTTGGACTTTGTGCCTCCCAGTACTCTGAAGGTCTGGATGGCTGCTTTACACTGGTTTAAATAGCCACCTTGCTGTGATGACCTGTCAGTAAATGTGGGTGTGAATTGGGCACAGGAGGCGTGGTTATTTATTCAGTGTTAATCATAATGATGTCCATACCATTTAGTTTGTGGTATTTCTGGTGTGTATTTCAATGTCATTACAGCAAAACTGAACCAAGCTGAAGTAAATGTTGAGCTCTTGTACAATGAATAATATACTATACTCATTTATTTCATTTATATTATTTATGAGCTATGTTTTATTGTGATATATAGTATATGTTGACCTCTTGTACAATGAACGAAATACTAATTGATTTCATTCATGTTGTTTATAAACTGTGTTTTATTGTGATATATAGTATTAAGCATTTCTTAAAAATCATCAATTTGTTTACTTTCTTTCTTTTGTTATTGTTATATTAGTCTTTCATTCTCTGAGCTCATTTGTGTGACATGGTGCTGTAGTCAGGGAGCGAGGCAAGAGTGGAGAGGCAGGCAGAAATTTATTACAATGAACTAAAGAAAGAGCAGCCTGGCCCAGCAAGCGGCAAACAACAAAAGGCTATGAGTATGACAGCAACCCTAGAGGGTAACAGGGTATTCAGGGATGCTTGCAGCAGGATACGTGTTTGGAAGGGCATAGTACATTCTCCTATGGTGGTTAAGGTGACATGAGTCTTCATGGGACCTGCGGGAATAAATACTTAAAGGGAAATAAGAAACAGGTGAATAAAATGTAATAAGCAGTGGGTGATTGGGATAACTGGATTGATTCTGTTTTGACTGGTGTGTGCAGAGTGGTTGTCGGTGTCTGCAGGTGTATGTAGTTGACTGGGTACTGAGCGCAGCATGGTAATTTAATATACAATTTTCAATGCAATTTTCTAGGCAGTTCTGATGATTATTTAATTCTTTATTCTCATGTTTAAATATCACTAATATTCTAATAGTGCAGTGATCATTAGTAATTCGGGTTTATAAGTATTTGGACACTCCCCAGACACTATTGTTGGTTGCTGAAAGTCACCACTCTGCATTTTTGTCACTTTTGTGCCACCTATGGTTTTCAAACAGGTAAGAGTGGTGCACCTATACAGTTTAAATCGTGGTTTCTTTTTAGTGAAGAGCAGGGAGTTGATGCTGTCCTTCTCCATTTTCTTTCTGCCTGTGCTGTAGGTTGTGCTGTGATTCCTGTTTCTTGTGTGTAGTGTGTGGCTTGGCCTGAAAGTTTGTAGGCTGCCGCTGCATACATTAAAGGACATCGGCTTTCTTAAAAAGCAGAGTCTGTCTATTTGCTTTGTAGATTGCTTATTGTTATACATCCAGTTTAGCAAACCCAGGTAGCAATAGATGTTCATCATGTCCATCTCCTCTCCCAGTATAGATACAGGGTTTGTGTGGGTCTTGGGTCTTCTAACATTCAGCATCTTATCTTTAGTCTTAGCCACATTGAGCTGGAGGTTGTTCATCCCACCCCACTCAAAGCTGTTGATCACAGTCCTGTATTCCACTCACTCAGGTCTTGAATACCTTAAAGACCATCCAGAGTGCATCAGGTGGGGCATGTGGCTAGACCAGGTTTCGTTGATGCCCAGACAGTAGCTTCACTGCTTGGCCTGAGGTCCATCCATTATATCACTACTGTCATAAAACTGTGGAAAAAAATGTCTGGAGGCAGAAGACTGGGAATGCAGTGCCTACCAGAGAGAACCCATTCCCAATGATTGGCCTTACTCCATACTTAAGCGGCATGTCACAGTTATTTCTGGTCATTAATGGACTTCAACATTTAGATCTTCACACTGTACCCAGTAAAGGTTTATATAGTTGCTATAAGTTCCTAATAGTATGTCCTAAATGAAAGTGCTAATACAGTGTTTAGGGGGAAATTTGGGTTGGGGTTGGGCAACTTTCCAGTTTGGAGGGTGTTGTACAAAGGCTCCAATAAAAAGTTCTGGTGACCTCTAATGACCTAACATGGCTGTCAGTGCATTTATGCCTGTTATCAATCCAAATGTTTGTGATGAACGTGTTTATTGTAATCTCAGAGAGACCATATTATGTTGTTTTATTTGAATGTGGGAGGTTCAAACTGCTGTTTGAGTCACTGAAATATTGGTTTATGGGATGTGGGGATATTTTTACATCATATGGTTTTATTTTTGGAGTGGGTTTTAAATAGAAATGATTGAGACTGCAAATGATTAACTTGTAGGTCAAGGAAATTTCATGACAAAATAAAATCAGGACACATTGCATTTGTATATTGCACTGGTAAAATAGAAGATTGTTTTAGATTTGAAATTTTATAAAGCCACGAATAACATGGAGGTGTCTAAATTGGAATGATATAATGATGATGTTTTACGCTGTCGTGGAGGGAGAGAGGGAGAGTTGATATTTTACTCTATGGAACTGTGTCACGGGACGCTCCCCCCCCCATGAGTCATGTGGTAAAGCCTGCCACATGCAGGGGGGTTCACATGTGTATGTAGCCACACCCTCCGTGATGGCACGCACCTGCAGGGGGTTCAGTGTTTTGTCTATTCAAACCCCCGTCTGTGTGTGCCTCACTGTTTGTCATTGTTGATGTCGTTTATGTTAACGCTGCCTATGTTGTTATCACGGTTATTGTTTAAACTGTTTGTGTGTTCATGCTCATCGTTGTCACTATGTGCGAGTGCCGCTGTTGTTGTTTGTTTGATGTTATTAAATGTCTCATTATGTCAAGGTAGTCTGTGCGTCCTGTTCCACGCCCTGCCGCACTCAGGCCGTCACAAACTGATGTTGTCAGACTAGTTTTTAGAGTACTGTATGTGAAGTATTATTACATTTACACTGAATGGCCACTTTAATAGGGACACCCAGCTTTAAACGTTAAAAGGGAAATGCCTGTTCGTACGACTTGCTGACCTGACCATGTAAAACCGCCGGATGGCACTGAGAGATAGAGTGTCCAATACAGGAATACATAGCTTCCACCACACATTATTTAAAGAAAGAAAATCATACATTTACTACCAATTTCTACCTCCTGGTCTTAGAATGAAGCTTGTAAAACAAACCCTAGGGATGGGTGGAGAATTGGATAATCAATTTAATTACTTTCATTTTTTCTAGAAGTTACTAACTACTGACTTGAATATATTTTGTCTAATTAGTTTATATAAGATTTCAAGTAAACGCGGTTAAAAGTGGTTAAAAATTGTTTACAAGATGTATGAGGTAAACAACATACAAATGAGCAGGCTGAATAACGTGAATTAATAAGGAACAGACAGAAATAATATACCCTTATCACTTTATAGGACCAAACATCACAATTTGCAGATTATATTAAAATAGCCATATATTACTGGCTGATTACCAATTGACATCATACTAAGTTACATGGCAAGTTGGGAAAGAGAAACATATATATCTGTGATTATATCTCTGTGGGATGAGAAAAATTGGTTGTCCTGGTAAGCGTTTGAGTTGGATAGACTTTATGGTCACAATTCCTTGAAGTATAACCAGGCTGGTAAAACCCACATTTCAATCTGTGGGTTTTATGATGCCCAGCAAGAGGGGGAAGGTTTATAAAGCCATGCCAGTATGGACAACTATCAGCTGGTCCGTTTATGGCTTTGTTGCTCAGCATCATGGCACCGCACGGATCATGGTTCCTGTGCATGGACTGAAAGCCCCCCCTGACCAGGGATTATTTGTAATCCTCACTACAGAGTGCAGTTAGAGTCTGATTGCAGTGGGTTTTATAATCTTCTGTACTGGTTGCTTGTGTCACGGTACGGCCCCTCCCCCCTCAAGTCTGCGTGTGTGTGTGTCTGTGCGTGCGTGTCTGTGTGTTCGTATTGCCACACCCTCTTGTGTTGTGCACCTGATCCTTGTTGTGTGTAATTGTCATGAATGTATATAAGTCTCATTTCATATCGTCAAAGTTGTCGGTGTTTGATCCAAGTAGTGTTAATATGCATATGTTTAATGTGTAAATAAAACATATGTTTATGTTCGACGTGCCTCGTCCCCGCATCCTGCTTAACCCTCGTCCGTTACAGTTTGGATATCTGAAGGTGGTCTGCTGTTTTGTTAGGTAAGCATGGAGAGAATGATAGGAATTGTCCATGATTGTCAGCAGCTGTGTCAAGATTCACAGCCAATTTGAAGGAGTCCATGTCAGTCCCAATGACCTGTCCAGAATTTCTGATTAGTTTATCCAGTTGCCCCTGCCCCAGCACACTGCTGCATAAAGAAAGCCTCCAACAAAAAGGTCTTGTGACCTCTAATGACATACTATATAACATAGGGATAAAACTGACATTACTCTCATGGGGATAATAATGAAGTTATCAATCCAAATGTTTGTGACAACTGTGTTTATTATAGTTTATTTTATAAAGAAATGAATAACATGGAGGTGTCTGAATGGAATTATGTAATTGTAAAGGCCCGAGTGCTGCAGGGCAAGGAGCAGGACATACAGAATCACTCAACAGAGACAGATGTTTATTAACAAACACTGAAGACATCGGCACTCACATATAACACAAGCGATGATCATGAACACAGGCAATGAGATGGTGAACAGAGGCACAAAGATGAACAGGGGCACGGCTCCCAACATGTCTATCCCCAGGACAGCGAACCCCAGGCTGCCGCGCACATACACACATAAAACACAACGTGACAAAGCCTGGTGCCCACCCAACACAAGGTGGGCTAGGAGCCACCAACAAGGGAGGTCTCTCAGTTCATGAGGGAGAAAGGCAGAGTCTACTCTCCAGACATCCATCCACAGGTATCAGAGGACCCAGGGTGTGCCAAGAAAACATTGCTCACACCATTACTCCATATCCAAGAGCCTGAAGTGTTGACACCTGACAAGAAGGGCTTATCGATTTATGCTGCTTGCAACAAATTCTGACTTTCTTATCAGCACAGTGCAACAGAAATCTGGATTCCTTTGATCAAGCAATGTGTGTCCACTTCTCAGTGATCCAGTTTTTGTGCTCTTTTGCTCACTCAGGTCTTGTCTGTCTGTTTCCCTTAGACAGCAATGGAACCGAATCTGGTGGTCTGCTGTTATAGCCCAGTCACACCTTTCTCGGTATACTTTCAACATTTGTTAAACTCTTAGCCCTGCTAGTATAGCACTGATGACCATGCCTCATGTGAAGTCACTAAGATCACTTAATTTTCCAGTTGTAATGTGGATTCACACTGAAACTGATCCACATGGCTTGAAAGTAGAAAATTACAAGTCCATCAACATTTTGTATAAGTATATTCAATTGAGTAAATGTAGTCATTGCTACTGAATACTGCATTTGATACTGAGCGCCAAGCTCAGTTCTAAGCATAAATATTAGAAACATTAAAAAATTACCTGCAGATTCAAATTTTAATTGAAATGTATCTCAATTCATATGATGGTTTGATGGTGCCCCCCCACCAGTAGCCTCCATTAGACAATGATGACATTGAACATGGCTTTTGTTTTAGGTTTTCTGTTTCATACGTTATCTGTTTTGGTTTATTGTCACGGCCCGCTCACGTAGTGCATGTTCATTCACTGCGCTACCTCTGTATTATGTTAATTTTCTATACTTTTAAAGCCTTTTTTGTTTGCATGACTGTTCTCAGTCACTGATACTGTCATGTTGACTTTCTTTAGTTCTGTTTAGTGCACTTTTATATTCAACTGTATTTTCATTCATTTCATTAAACTTTTCAGTTGAAGACTCACATTTGCTTCCTCCTTTGTTCTTGTGCATTGTACTCCCATGACAGTTTATTATGTTGTCTTGTGATGTGACCAGTCATGTCAAATACATGGGCTACTTCTACGTCTCCTTCATAGACATGAACCATCGATTATCAGCAGGCAGAAACTATATTTTTAGTGTTTCTTTTTTACTGGACTCAACTCTAAATTCTAATGTTAATGATGTTCATGCAATTCTCATAAATTAATATATTTAAATTTAGGAACATAAAAACAAATTAAAAAGCCTATATTTGTACATAAAACTTATTTAATACCAAAATAAACCCAAATTTATTTACACAATGTCATAAAATTAGGTCTGTAAAAATGTTGATTCAGTGGGGATTTCTACATTTTTTGCCAGTGATGTAATTCATGTATATAAAGTATATATAAACATAAAAGATATGTACATATAAATGTAATTTTATCTCAGCATAGTTTGGATAAAGTGCTGGATCTTACCTGTCCTATTCATATGAAGTACCTGTCCTATTCATATGAAGGTTTTAAAGAGGTTTAGATGGCACTTTACTCATAAAGTGCTTCTTGGTATTCTGCTCTGGCCTAAACACAATTATGAAACATTTGGGAGCAAAAATACAAAGAATTAAACCAAAGCTTGAAGCCAGAATGGCAAATATCTCCACAGCTACTGTGAATTTTCCAGGAGAGCTGACATAAGCTGGAATAAAGGTGATCCAAACTGCACAAAATATGAGCATGCTGAATGTGATGAATTTGGCTTCATTAAAGTTATCAGGCAGCTTCCGTGCTAGAAAAGCCAATATAAAACATAGAAGAGCCAGGAATCCTATGTAACCTAGTACAGCCCAGAAACCTATAGCTGAACCTAAGTCACATTCCAAGATTATCTGATCTTTGTAGTGCTTTAGATTTTTGAAGGGAAATGGAGGTGATATTTTTAACCAAACCAGACATATAAGGACCTGTATTAGAGTAAAGGAAAGAACACTGAGTCTCTGTTGTGGAGGCCCAAACCATTTCATGACATTACTGCCTGGAAGTGTAGCCCTGAAGGCCATTAACACCACTATTGTTTTCCCCAGAACACAGGAGATGCAGAGGACGAAGGTGATCCCAAACGCTGTGTGGCGCAGCATACAGGACCACTCAGAGGGCCGACCAATGAAAGTAAGCGAACAGAGGAAACACAGAGTCAGAGAGAAGAGCAGCAGGAAGCTCAGCTCTGAGTTGTTGGCTCGGACGATGGGAGATGCCCTGTGTTTGTAGAAGACAACAGCTATACACACAGCCATGAAGGCTCCAGTGATTGAGAACCCTGTCAGAATGATGGCTAGAGTGTCATCCCAGGACAGGAACTCAACAGGCTTGGGGAGGCAGCTTTCTTGTTTGGAGTTTGGCCAGAACTCAGTAGGGCAGTGCACACAATCCAAAGAGTCTAAGAAGTTGGAAAAGTCATAAATACATAAAAAGTAGGTCCTTATAATGCATTTTACAGCACATAGCACAAAAGCACAAGTGAATCAAGAAACAAGAACATGTCTCTCCAGCAAAACCATTGTATATTTATCTTTACAGTAGGTGACCCAAAGAGGAACCTTTTTTCCTTTTGAGATTTGGCTGTTCTCAATGTTTTCTTATTCTCTGGAAGGGTTTACTTACCACTTTCACTACTGCAGGCTTAGTGTGGTGATAGACATGATATAGTTGCTTAAGCACTGTGGTCATTATTTTACAAGGATACTTTAATATAAATTTAATGGGAATGTCATAATGAATTCTTAGAGGAGGACATTATTCTGCACTGGAACAGTCTGAATCAAAGCTAATAGGACAAATTAGTTTTTACTGTAACCTTCTAATGCATTTTAAACAAAGGCATATGTCCAAGGATGTGTTCTGCCATACACTCAACACTGAAGCATGTCTTTATTGTGTAAAATAACAACCAAGATAAAAGATGGTGTTAAAATCTTCATTCTACATTATGCACTGACATTCTACCTGTCTTGTTACTGATCTCTCCTTCTGCACATGGTACACAGTCATAGCAGCAGACAGGCCTTCCTTTCTGTACAGCCTTCCTGGTGCCTGGAGGACAGCCCTCACTGCACACAGACACTGTCATCTGGAAATGACATTACAGAATAACACAAATACAAATCTTTTGCTGAATTTAGACCCAGGCTTGAATTCCACAGAACATAAATATGAATCAGAAAAGGTGTTAAGGTGTTAGACTTTACCTCTGTCTGTCCTCCCACCCAGCGGATAGCACTGCTCATTCTGAACTCCTGTCCTCTCAGTTTGGATGCATCATAGTCACCCACTGTTACCATATTTAAAGTGCCATCTTTCTGAAACTGCCAATTTATGAGTTCATAGACAGCCACAGGATCTCCATTGGAATCAAAGCTGACCTGATAACCATTCTTTGTGGTGAAGTTCACTCTCTTGAGCTCGTCACGTATCTGGAGTGGTGAGAGGTCATAGCACTCTGTGAATTCCTTATATAAACAACTTAGATTCACATGTAGCCCTGCAGTGTTTAAATAAATGACTAATGATTCTGTAAAAAAAATCTGTACATAAGTAAAACATACAACTAACATAAAACTAAAATATACAACAGGCTGCCAATGTATGTCAATATTGTTTGAGTGCATGTGTAAAGATGGTAGTTTGTGTATGCACCATAAGTATGCGCTATTTTATTTGTATTTTAAAAACAGATACTGAATGTGTGTCCACGACAAATTAATAAGGTCTATCTCATCTCATCTTATATGTCTGAGAGTTTCAATAAAAATGTAAGATGCTGATTTAAAAATATCAATATTTATGAATTAATCTGGTATTAAATTGAGTGAATTTATACCTGCCATGGTGAGAATTTAATGGACTTGTCGCAATGAGTATCATTACAGATAACACTGTGGAGTGCATGCGCTATGGCATATGTAGCTTTATACGCCAAGTTAGAAATGCGCAGCTGAGACGTGTCTGTGTATGGGTTCTGTAGCGCGCGGATATCCTCACTGCCATCACATTCCCGCAGGAACTCTGAGGAGCCTGACTGCCCTTTTAGGCTACAGCTGAATGAGCTCTCCCAAAATTCTGTTAATAGGGGCGATTTCAAGGCTTGTGTTGGAGAGAGGTCTAGAAGAAATTCAGGAAAACCTGGGATAACGGACCTGCTGACCCCAAAACCTAATGCACCCGCGCATATGTTAAACCGCAAAAATTCTGGATTTATGATCCATGAGGTGCCTATCCACAGAAGCGGAGGTGGTGGTTCCTGTGTCAGATCATCCAAAAGAAATTGTAGGTCACTTGACTGAACAAACGCTACTATTACACGGGCTGTAGATCTGCGGATGACATTTGCCACTCGCTCCAGTTTCCTGCGTGGTTGTGTCCTGGAGTACACCTCAGAGTACTCCACACAGATCCCCTCCTCCTGAGCAACCTTTAGGAACGCTGCCATTCCGTAATTTCCATATTCCGTATCGCTGCGCACTGCTCCAATCCATGTCCAGCCAAAATACTTCACCATTCTCGCCAGTGCAACCGCTTGGTGTGCGTCACTAGGTATGGTTCTAAAGAAGGTAGGAAACTCCCTCTTATCGCTCAGACAAGCGCACGTTGCGTAATGACTCACCTGTAATTCAGTCAGGATATGAAAGGAGACAGAACTGTTATTTGAGTAATTTGAGTTGATTCTGCTTTAAGTAACTCCCTTTTATGAGCGACTATTTATGGGATATGGGGAGTTTGTTAGGTTACCCATGTATTTCAGTAGGCTATTTACCTTATCTTACATAGGCTTATATGGAGGCCTATTCATTAATTATTTTTCTGCAGCTAAATACATCTAACAACGATGGCAAAATATTAGAGATAGCTAGAATGTTTTAACTATGACATTATGTTGCAATGCCTACAGTATTTACCAGTGGAATTCCAAAAAGCCCAAAAATTCTGGCCAAACTAATTGACGGGATGGTAACAGAATCTCCTACGACAGCAGGTACAGTGGGGGCTGCAGCCGTTGTACAGAAATTCATATAATTGAAAACCAGGTCGAAGCCGTTCGCAAACTGAAGTGCAAATTCCATCGCCTTCGGTACGGATTCGCACGAGTCATGTATCTGGTAGCCCAAAGTAATACCCGGCAGGAGATCCGTTCTGTTGTTGATCTCATGGATGGCGAACTCCATAGCACGGGCGATGCGCAGCTCCCTGAAGTCCATGCTGTTTGAAGAGAGCAACACACAAAAATTAACACACAACATAAAAAACAAAGATATCTGTGCTGCTTACTCTGCATTGTAGGTGTCACTGGCACAATAACAAATGGGTGCAAATGGGAAAGCAGAATTTGAAAACAATAGTTTCTCTCTAATTCTAATAAAATGCACTGCTGTTTGTACTGTGTACTCCAACATACAGACAGACAGACCTCCCAGAGCACTGTGGCTGTGGTGGTAGCCTGGTGTAGGTGTTCTGCTCTAATCTGATGTAGTAGTGAATAGAGAAAACACCCCCAATCACAAAATCTCCATTCATAGAAAGCCCAGGTATCTGAGGCTCAGTCCACAGCCTGCAGCTGACTGGGTTTGCTTTACATCCTGCAGGGCTGAACACAATCATCCACAGCACTGATACAAATGACACCAGACTTGAAGTGATCTGCATGTTGGACTTTGTGCCTCCCAGTACTCTGAAGGTCTGGATGGCTGCTTTACACTGGTTTAAATAGCCACCTTGCTGTGATGACCTGTCAGTAAATGTGGGTGTGAATTGGGCACAGGAGGCGTGGTTATTTATTCAGTGTTAATCATAATGATGTCCATACCATTTAGTTTGTGGTATTTCTGGTGTGTATTTCAATGTCATTACAGCAAAACTGAACCAAGCTGAAGTAAATGTTGAGCTCTTGTACAATGAATAATATACTATACTCATTTATTTCATTTATATTATTTATGAGCTATGTTTTATTGTGATATATAGTATATGTTGACCTCTTGTACAATGAACGAAATACTAATTGATTTCATTCATGTTGTTTATAAACTGTGTTTTATTGTGATATATAGTATTAAGCATTTTTAAAAACTCATCAATTTGTTTACTTTCTTTCTTTTGTTATTGTTATATTAGTCTTTCATTCTCTGAGCTCATTTGTGTGACATGGTGCTGTAGTCAGGGAGCGAGGCAAGAGTGGAGAGGCAGGCAGAAATTTATTACAATGAACTAAAGAAAGAGCAGCCTGGCCCAGCAAGTGGCAAACAACAAAAGGCTATGAGTATGACAGCAACCCTAGAGGGTAACAGGGTATTCAGGGATGCTTGCAGCAGGATACGTGTTTGGAAGGGCATAGAACATTCTCCTATGGTGGTTAAGGTGACATGAGTCTTCATGGGACCTGCGGGAATAAATACTTAAAGGGAAATAAGAAACAGGTGAATAAAATGTAATAAGCAGTGGGTGATTGGGATAACTGGATTGATTCTGTTTTGACTGGTGTGTGCAGAGTGGTTGTCGGTGTCTGCAGGTGTATGTAGTTGACTGGGTACTGAGCGCAGCATGGTAATTTAATATACAATTTTCAATGCAATTTTCTAGGCAGTTCTGATGATTATTTAATTCTTTATTCTCATGTTTAAATATCACTAATATTCTAATAGTGCAGTGATCATTAGTAATTCGGGTTTATAAGTATTTGGACACTCCCCAGACACTATTGTTGGTTGCTGAAAGTCACCACTCTGCATTTTTGTCACTTTTGTGCCACCTATGGTTTTCAAACAGGTAAGAGTGGTGCACCTATACAGTTTAAATCGTGGTTTCTTTTTAGTGAAGAGCAGGGAGTTGATGCTGTCCTTCTCCATTTTCTTTCTGCCTGTGCTGTAGGTTGTGCTGTGATTCCTGTTTCTTGTGTGTAGTGTGTGGCTTGGCCTGAAAGTTTGTAGGCTGCCGCTGCATACATTAAAGGACATCGGCTTTCTTAAAAAGCAGAGTCTGTCTATTTGCTTTGTAGATTGCTTATTGTTATACATCCAGTTTAGCAAACCCAGGTAGCAATAGATGTTCATCATGTCCATCTCCTCTCCCAGTATAGATACAGGGTTTGTGTGGGTCTTGGGTCTTCTAACATTCAGCATCTTATCTTTAGTCTTAGCCACATTGAGCTGGAGGTTGTTCATCCCACCCCACTCAAAGCTGTTGATCACAGTCCTGTATTCCATTCACTCAGGTCTTGAATACCTCAAAGATCATCCCGAGTGCTGCAGGTGGGGCATGTGGCTAGACCAGGTTTCGTTGATGCCCAGACAGTAGCTTCACTGCTTGGCTTGAGGTTCATCCATTATATCATACTGTCATAAAACTGTACACTAGTAGGAATGCAGTGCCCACCAGAGAGAACCCATTCCCAATGATTGGCCTTACTCCATACTTAAGCGGCATGTCAAAGTTATTTCTGGTCATTAATGGACTTCAACATTTAGATCTTCACACTATACCCAGTAAGGTTTTATATAGCTACTGTGTTAAAGTTCTTAATAGTATGTCCTAAATGAAAGTGTTAATACAGTGTGTAGGGGGAAATTTGGGTTGGGGTTGGGCAGCTAACCAGTTTGGAGGGTGTTGTACAATAAAAAGTTCTGGTGACCTCTAATTAGATGAAGGCACTGGCATGCTCTGAACAGCCTGTACTACCTCTTCCCAAAGATGGTTTATAAAGGCTGAGGACTGTGAAGGCCAGGGAAGCAAGGAAGTCCTTCTGCCATACAGTAAACAGCTACCATGAAGGGAAGAACTTGGTTGGCCACAATATGTAGGTATGCTCTACTGTCCAAACATCCATCCACAGGTATAAGAGGACCCAGGGTGTGCCAAGAAAACTTTCCCCCACCATTACTCCATATCCAAGAGCCTGAAGTTTTGACACCTGACAAGAAGGGGTCATCGATTTATACTGCTTGCAACAAATTCTGACTTTTTTATCAGCACAGTGCAACAGAAATCTGGATTCATCTGATCAAGCAATGTGTGTCCACTTCTCAGTGATCCAGTTTTTGTGCTCTTTTGCCCACTCAGGTCTTGTCTTTCTGTTTCCCTTAGATAGCAATGGAACCGGATCTGGTGGTCTGATGTTATATCCCCTCCATTCCAAGGAAAATTCAAGTTGTGAATTCGGTCACGTTACTTGAAGTGTCACTGTTGTATTTGGTTGCAATTTGCTTGACTGTGCACTGCCTGTTTGTCTGAATGATTTTTGTCATCCTCTGAGTGCTTATGTTGATGAGTTATATTCATCCTGAGGATCCCTTTTTGCTGAATGTTTTCCATCAATCACACAATTCTCTGTATAGTTTTAGCATTTGGTATACTCTTAACCCTGCTAGTATAGCACTGATGACCATGCCTCATGTGAAGTCACTAAGATTACTTAATTTTCCAGTTGTAATGTGGATTCACACTGAAACTGATCCACATGGCTTAAAAGTAGAAAATTACAAATCCATCAACATTTGGTATAAGTACATTCAATTGAGTAAATGTAGTAGTCATTGCTACTGAATATTGCATTTTATACTGAGGGCAAAACTCAGTTCTAAAAGTGAATATTAGAAACATTTAAAAATTAAATGCCAATTAAGGACATTTTTTCAAATTTTAATTTAAATATATTTCAATGCGCATGATAGTGATGTTGAACATGGCTTTTGTTAGTTTAGTTTTCTGTTCCATATGTTCTCTGTTTTGGTTTCTTGCCACACCCCAAGCAGGTAGTGTGTGTTTTTGCATCATTCACCACATTATCACACTTTCTGTTTGTATGGCACTGATAATGGCTTTCTTTAGTTCTATTTTGTGCACTTTTATATTCAACTGTGTTCATTCATTTCATTAAAACTTTCAGTTGGAGACTCACGTTTGCTTCCTTCTTTGTTCCTGTGCATTGTACTCCTGTGATAGTTTGTTGTATAGTAAAGTGACCAGTTATGTCAAATACATGGGCTACTTCTGTCTCCTTCATGTATAAACCATTATCAGCAGGCAGAAACTATATTTATAGTGTTTTTTTTTAACTGGACTAAACTCTAAATTCTAATATTAAATGAGGCTCATGCAAGTCTCATAAATTAATGCATTTAAATTTATGAACAACAGTAGCACATAAACAAAAAGAACATTATATTTGTACATAAAACTCATTTAATTCAGAAATAAACTCACATTTATTTATACAATGTGATAAAATTAGGTCTGTATAAATCATTCAATGAGCTCATATATATATATATATATATATATATATATATTAGGACTGTATGAATCTTAGATTGGTTCAGTGGGGATTTCTACATTTTTGCCAGTGTATATAAAGCATATATAAACATAAAACCTATGTACATATAAATGTAATTATCTCAGCACAGTATGGATAAAGTGCTGGATCTTCATTTTAAATGTCCTATTCATATGAAGATTTTAAAAAGCTTTAGAAGGTACTTTACTCATAAGGTGTTTCTTGGTATTCTGCTCTGGCCTAAACACAATTATGAAACATTTGGGAGCAAAAATACAAACAATTAAACCAAAGCTTGAAGCCAAAATGGCAAATATCTCCACAGCTACTGTGAACTTTCCTGGAGAGCTGACATAAGCTGGGATAAAGGTAATCCAAACTGCACAGAATATGAGCATGCTGAATGTGATGAATTTGGCTTCATTAAATTTATCAGGCAGCTTCCGTGCTAGAAAGGCCAATATAAAACATAAAAGAGCCAGGAATCCTATGTAACCCAGTACAGCCCAGAAACCTATAGCTGAACCTAAGTCACATTCCAAGATTATCTGTTCTTTGTAGTGCTTTAGATTTTTGAAGGGAAATGGAGGTGATATTTTTAACCAAACCAGACATATAATAACCTGTATGAGAGTAAAGGAAAGAACACTGAGTCTCTGCTGTGGAGGCCCAAACCATTTCATGACATTACTGCCTGGAAGTGTAGCCCTGAAGGCCATTAACACCACTATTGTTTTCCCCAGAACACAGGAGATGCAGAGGACGAAGGTGATCCCAAATGCTGTGTGGCGCAGCATACAGGACCACTCAGAGGGCCGACCAATGAAAGTAAGTGAACAGAGGAAACACAGAGTCAGAGAGAAGAGCAGCAGGAAGCTCAGCTCTGAGTTGTTGGCTCGGACAATGGGAGACGCCCTGTGTTTGTAGAAGACAACAGCTATACACACAGCCATGAAGGCTCCAGTGATTGAGAACCCTGTCAGAATGATGGCTAGAGTGTCATCCCATGACAGGAACTCAACAGGCTTGGGGAGGCAGCTGTCTTGTTTGGAGTTTGGCCAGAACTCATTAGGGCAGTGCACACAATCCAAAGAGTCTAAGAAGTTGGAAAAGTCATAAATACATAAAAAGCAGGTCCTTATAATGCATTTAGAGCACATAGCACAACAGCACAAGTGAATCAAGAAACCATAACATGTCTCCCCACCAAAACCATTGTATATTTATCTTTATAGTAGGTGACCCAAAGGGGAACCTGTTTTCCTTTTGAGATTTGGCTGTTCTCAAAGTTTCCTTATGTTCAGGAAGGGTTTACTTACCACTTTCACTACTGCAGGTTTAGTGTTGTGATAGACATGATATAGCGGCTTAAGCACTGTGGTCATTATTTTACAAGGATACTTTAATATAAATTTAATGGGAATGTCATAATGAATTCTTAGAGGAGGACATTATTCTGCACTGGAACAGTCTGAATCAAAGCTAATAGGACAAATTAGTTTTTACTGTAACCTTCTAATGCATTTTAAACAAAGGCATATGTCCAAGGATGTGTTCTGCCATACACTCAACACTGAAGCATGTCTTTATTGTGTAAAATAACAATCAAGATAAAAGATGGTGTTAAAATCTTCATTCTACATTATGCACTGACATTCTACCTGTCTTGTTACTGATCTCTCCCTCTGCACATGGTACACAGTCATAGCAGCAGACAGGCCTTCCTTTCTGCACAGCCTTCCTGGTGCCTGGAGGGCAGCTCTCACTGCACACAGACACTGTCATCTGGAAATGACATTACAGAATAACACAAATACAAATCTTTTGCTGAATTTAGACCCAGGCTTGAATTCCATAGAACATAAATATAAATCAGAAAATGTGTTAAGGTGTTAGACTTTACCTCTGTCTGTCCTCCCACCCAGCGGATAGCACTGCTCATTCTGAACTCCTGTCCTCTCAGTTTGGATGCATCATAGTCACCCACTGTTACCATATTTAAAGTGCCATCTTTCTGAAACTGCCAATTTATGAGTTCATAGACAGCCACAGGATCTCCATTGGAATCAAAGCTGACCTGATAACCATTCTTTGTGGTGAAGTTCACTCTCTTGAGCTCGTCACGTATCTGGAGTGGTGAGAGGTCATAGCACTCTGTGAATTCCTTATATAAACAACTTAGATTCACATGTAGCCCTGCAGTGTTTAAATAAATGACTAATGATTCTGTAAAAAAAATCTGTACATAAGTAAAACATACAACTAACATAAAACTAAAATATACAACAGGCTGCCAATGTATGTATGTCAATATTGTTTGAGTGCATTTGTAAAGATGGTAGTTTGTGTATGCACCATAAGTATGCACTATTTTATTTGTATTTTAAAAACAGATACTGAATGTGTGTCCACGACAAATTAATAAGGTCTACCTCATCTCATCTTATATATCTGAGAGTTTTCATAAAAATGTAAGATGCTGATTTAAAAATATCAATATTTATGAATTCATCTGGTTTTAAACTGAGTGAATTTATACCTGCCATGGTGAGAATTTAATGGACTTGTCGCAATGAGTTTCATTACAGATAACACTGTGGAGTGCATGCGCTATGGCATATGTAGCTTTATACGCCAAGTTAGAAATGCGCAGCTGAGACGTGTCTGTGTATGGGTTCTGCAGCGCGCGGATATCCTCACTGCCGTCACAGTCCCGCAGGAACTCTGAGGAGCCTGTCCGCCCTTTTAGACTACAGCTGAACGAGCTCTCCCAAAATTCTGCTAACAGGGGCGATTTCAAGGCTTGTGCTGGAGAGAGGTCCAGAAGAAACTCACGAAAACCTGGGATAACTGACAGGGGAACCCCAAAACCTAATGCACCCGCGCATATGTTAAACCGCAAAAATTCTGGATTTATGATCCACGAGGTGCCTATCCACAGAAGCGAAGTCGGTGGTTCCTGTGTCAGATCATCCAAAAGAAATTGTAGGTCGCTTGAGTGAACAAACGCTACTATTACACGGGCTGAAGATCTGCGGATGACATTTGCCACTCGCTCCAGTTTCTTTCGCGGTTGTGTCCTGTAGTAGACCTCGGAGTACTCCACACAGATCCCCTCCTCCTGCGCAGCCTTTAGGAACGCTGCCATTCCGTAATTTCCATATTCCGTGTCGCTGCGCACTGCTCCAATCCATGTCCAGCCGAAATACTTCACCATTCTCGCCAGTGCAACCGCTTGGTGTGCGTCACTAGGTATGGTTCTAAAGAAGGTAGGAAACTCCCTCTTATCGCTCAGACAAGCGCACGTTGCGAAATGACTCACCTGTAATTTAGTCAGAATATGAAAGCAGACAGAATCATTAGCTATGTGAGTAGTTTGAGTTGAGTAGTTTTATCGACTATTTATGGGATAGTTTTTTATATTGAACATATATTGAAGTATTTGCCACTTCTTTCATAGGCCCATACATAAACCATTTCATTAATTATTTTTCCGAAGCTAACTATATCTAACAACGATAGCAAAAGATTAGAGATAACTAGACATTTTTAAACCATGCCATCATGAGGCGATGCCTACAGTATTTACCTGTGGAATTCCAAAAAGACCGAGAGTTCTCGCCATGCTAATTGACGGGGTGGTAACAGAATCTCCTACGAAAGCAGGTACAGTGGGTGCTGCATATCTTGAACAGAAATTAGTGTAATTGAAAACCAGGTCCAAGCCGTTCGCAAACTGAAGTGCAAATTTGATCGCCATCGCTACGGATTCGCACGAGTCGTGTATCTGGTAGCCCAAAGTAATACCCGGCAGGAGATCCGTTCTGTTGTTGATCTCGTGGATGGCGAACTCCATAGCACGGGCGATGCGCAGCTCCCTGAAGTCCATGCTGTTTGAAGAGAGCAACACACAAAAATTAACACACAACATAAAAACAAAGATATCTGTGCTGCTTACTCTGCATTGTAGGTGTCACTGGCACAATAACAATTGGGTACAAATGGGAAAGCAGAATTTGAAAACAATCATTTCTCTGTAATTTTAATAAAATGCCCTGCTGTTTGTACTATTTACTCCAACCTGACAGACAGACCTCCCAGAGCACTGTGGCTGTGGTGGCAGCCTGGTGTAGGTGTTCTGCTCTAATCTGATGTAGTAGTGAATAGAGAAAACACCCCCAATCACAAAATCTCCATTCATAAAAAGCCCAGGTATCTGAGGTTGAGTCCACTGCCTGCAGCTATCTGGCTTTGCTTTACATCCTGCAGGGCTGAACACAGTCATCCACAGCACTGATACAAATGACACCAAATGTGAAGTGATCTGCATGGTGGGCTTGGTGCCTCCCAGCACAATGAAAGTTTGGATCGATGCTTTACACTGGTTTAAATAACCACCTTGCAGTGATGACCTGTCAGTATATGAGGGTGGGAATTGAGCACAGGAGGCGTGGTTATGTATTCAGTGTTAATCATAATGATGTCCATATTATTTAGTTTGGGGTGTTTCTGGTGTGTGGTTCGATGTCATTACAACTGATCCAACCTGAAGTAAAAGTTGACCTCTTGTACAATTAATGAAATATTATACTCATTGATTTCATTTATATTATTTATGAACTGTTTTATTGTGATATATATAGTATTATGAATTTTTTAAAAAATCATCAATTTGTTTACTTTGTTATTATCACATTAGTCTTTCATGCTCTGAGCGGATTTGTGATATGGCGCTGTAGTCAGGGAGCGAGGCAAGAGTGGAGAGGCAGGCAGAAATTTATTACAATGAACTAAAGAAAGAGCAGCCTGGCCAAGCAAGCAGCAAACAAAATGCAGTAAGTAGGACAAACACCCTAAAGGGTTACTGGGTATCCAGGGACGCTAGCAGCAGGATACGGGTGGCCTGGTGTGTGCAGAATGGTTGTCAGTGTTTGCATGCGTGTGTTGTTGACTGGGTAATGACTGCATCATGACAGTTTTTTTACTATAACATTTTCATAACAAATGGAATTGTCTAGACAATGCTACAGATTATCTAATAGTTTATTCTCATGTTGAAATATCACTAATATTCAGTGCACTAATAGTTCAGTTCACAAGTATTTAGACACAGCCAGACCGGATTTTTGTTGCTGAAAGTCACCACTCTGCTTCCTTGTCACTTTTGTGCCAACTATTGCATTCAAACAGGTAAGAGAGGTGCACCCATAGTTTTACAACACTTGGGAATTCTGCTCTATGTAGTTAGAGGGCAGAAGCAACTCCAATTAAATTTTGGTTTCTTGCTAGTGAAGAGCAGGTAGTTTTTTTGTTCCCCTTTTGTTTTACAGACTCCATCCATATGGCTGGCAGATGGAGTGTTCATGACGAACTCAATTGCCTTAAACTTTCTTGGTCCATTTCCTTTATGGCTTCCAGAAACTCACATCTTGCACCTACAAAGTTAGTGCCATGATCAGACTGAAGTTGTCGAACGTTTCCATGGAGGGCAATGAAGGCGCGAAGAGCATTAACAAAGGCATCAGTTATCATGTCGCCGAGCAGTTCTATGTGCACAGTGTGACAGGTAAAGAGCAGACCATAGCACTTCAGCTCCCTTCTCCCTTCCTTGACATAGACATGGGCCAAAACAATCCATCTCACAATATGTGAAGGGGGGCGTTGGTTACATGCTTTCCTCGGATAAATCTGCCATTCTTTGCTCTTCTGTACACCTTCTGAACTTCCTGCATTTGACAAATTTGTAGATGTATGAAGACACAGCATAACTGCATTCGAGTATCCAAATGCCATTTGATCGTAGCACATTACTGTCATGCCACACCCTTGATGGTGTACTTGATGGTGTACGTGTAATGTTTAATCAGTAACTTTGATATGTGGCTGTCCTTTGGTAAGACTGCTGGATGTTTCATGTGTGGATGCAATGCAGCATGCTCTAATCAATGCCCCACTCTGAGGATGCCTTGCTCATCCAAGAAAGGATTCAATCTGTGTAGCCTGCTGGCCTTATCCTTGGTAGTTATCTCCTTCTTGTACCGAAAGATTTGAATTTCCTCAGAAAACGCTACCCTTTGGACAATGCGTATGATTGTAAGTTCTGCATCCTTTCTCTCTTCAAGACTCATGACATCATTGGTTCTAGTTACCAATCCCTTAACCTCCCTGATACGTTATATGAGTTTGGCAACAGCTTTGACTAACCTCATCCAGCTGGAAAACTTTAGGAAGCGACTGACAAGTGAATCTTCTGTTGTCAAGGGCTTACTTGTGAAGGCCTCATGAACTTCTGAGTCTTCAACTGCAATATCTCCCACCTTAAAATCTCTGCTGGGAAGCTTATCACACCAGCGAACGTCTGGTCCAGTAAACAAGTCAATATAAAGATAATATCACTGAATCTTGAAATCAGCTAGGTTCTGCAGCTCCAAGAGCCAGGACTCCTACTGTGATTGAAGATCATCAGAAAGTGGATCATCCTATCTCAATTTGTCTTGACACATTTGCTGAAGTATTATTTTCCCAGCTAGAATGTAAGGTGCTACAAAACCAAGTGGGTCATAAACAGAGGCCACTGTTCATAAAACTCTCCTAGAAAGTGGGTGTTCATTCACAACTACTCTGAATCGGAATTGATCTGAAGTGACACACCATTTAACCCATTTGTGGCTCACCCAAGGCTAAATCTTGACTTACTGTTTCAGCACACTCTTCTTTAGGAGTTGAAGCAGGGTACCCTTTGGTTGTTAGAAATGAACTTATGAATTCGTAGCTTGCCAGCATTACAGAGCTGCCTCACTTCACTGACTAGTTGTTTTGCATCATCTTCTGTTGATACACAAGTCAGGCCATCATCCACATAAAAATTTCTTTCAATTAAGTGGATGGCTGCTTCACTGAAGTGACCTCGTCTTGAGCAGCAATGTATTTGAGACCGTAGTTTGCACAGCCAGGTGATGAGGCTGCCCCGAACAAGTGCAATCTCATTCGGTAGACTGATGGTTGGGATTCGATGTCTCCATTGTTCCACTATAAGAATTTCAAATAGTCCTGATCTTCTGCTCTTACGTGGAATTGATGGAACATGCATTCAATATTGCACAATATGGCTGCTGGACCCTTGCAAAATCGACACAGAATACCTACTAGGTTGTTTGTGAGCTCTCGACCTGTAAATAGATGGTCATTCAATGACATTCCTTTAAAGTTTGAGCAGTCAAACACAACTCGTATTTTGGCTTCTGTGGGTGATATACCCCATGGTGAGGGATGTATGAGGCAGGACTGTTGTCAATATCTTCTTCTTGTACCTTCACAGCACCTCCACCAGTTATTGTTTCATTCATGAAGACTGAATAATCTTTATGGTATTGCTTGTCCCTTTCAAATCTCCTTCTTAAGCACTTAAGAAGATGATTTGCACGTCATCTGTTGTCTGGCAGACTTGGCCTGTCTTCCTTAAATGGCAAAGGCATTTCACAATGACCATCAGCTTTGATCTTAATTCCTTCCTCCATTATTGATATAAAGTACAGATCATCTTGAGAGAGGTTAGCATCCTCTACAGTTCTCTTTCTGAAGTCTGATTCAAGTACCTTTAGCACATCTGATGGAGTGACTAACTCTGTGACTTTTGTTCGACATATATATCAAACTTCATTTGTTAGACCAGCATTTGCTTGAACCTCTGGTGACACTTGTCTCACAACAATCCAATGGCTGCTTCCAATCACATCGCCATTGTCAACACAGGGATTGACGCAGAAGTGCATAAATGAGAACTTCATTATCCGGATGACTCCTTGTGGACAACCATACTGGAACAACTGTAGACATGTAGGTGCTATTTATGTCTTGCACCACTCTGTTAGACGCTTCATTTGACGTTTTATCAACCTGCTTAGACTCTGTTCTTTTATTTGATATTTCTTTCTTCCATAAGTGTTTCCTGTTTTTCCTTGGTGTATTGTCCTGTTCTTTCTTTCTGCTCTCCTTGGGGCTGTCTTGATGTAAACATGTTAGGTGGTCACCCTTACATAAGTTGCAGACACTCCTTTCACAGTTCCTTGAGTGGTGTCCTGATTTCAAACACCCAAAAGTTTTTTTGGCTTGCACAAACTTGACTCTGTCTGCAATCAATTTGTCCATGAACTTTCGACATGCGTGAATGTCATGGCTTGACTTCTCATGGAAGATGCAACTTTTAGAATCTGAGTTTTCTTCAGAGCTGCTTGCCAGCACCTTTGTGCCAACGGTTCGAGTCCTTGGTGTCTTCAACTTTTCACCATCATTAGACTTCAGCGCGTGAAGAGAGGTCACTGGATTGCAAGCTATTTTAGCTTTCTTTGTGACAAACTCAACAAACTGGCTGAAGCCAGGAAATGCCTCGGTTGCTTCTTCAAGCTCAACAACCTTTCTGTTCCATCTGGCAGTTAACCAATCAGGAAGCTTGGCGAGTATCCTTTGATTTTCACCACAATCATCTAGGATTTTTAGACTCTTGATCTGAGACATCGGTGGTTGACATCCTCGAAGAAAGTCTGATAACTCTCTTAGTTCAACACTGTCCTTAGGTCCTATCTTGGGCCATGAGGTGAGTTTATCCCTGAAAGCCTAAGCAATCACAAAGGAGCTTCCATACATTTTGTCCAGGATGCCCCATGCTGCCTGGTAGGTTGCATCTGTACCGAAAAATAAATAACTCTTAACAGCTTTCTTTGCAGATCCACCAACATACTTGCGTGGGTAATAGACCTTCTCATTTACTGGAATGTTCTTCCTGTCTATCAGTGTTTGAAAGGACATTTTCCAGTCTTTAAACCTTAGTGGATCTCCAGTGAAAAGAGATGGCTCCAGTATTGGGAGATGGATTGCATTGATGGACTCTGCTATTGCTTTAGAAAGTGCTGTAGTGCTTTCTGTTTGGCTTTGACAAGATGACACTCATGAGGTCGGCTGCCGTCACGACTGCTCCGTCCACACCTGGCACTTTTTTCGCTCTTTTCGCTCTTTTCGCTGTTCCCGCTACCCCTGATTTCTCCGCAGCCCTTCTTACACCACAACACGTATCTCATACAGCAGAGATGCTCTTATTTCTCTTAATCTACATAGCAGTCACCTCAAGCCGTCTCTAACCCCGGACCCAAGATGGCCGACGGAGATCCTGAGGGAGAACAAAGGACACGACACGAGGAAAAGTCCTCGAGGGAAGCGAGCCGGCATCAGGAACAGGCTGAGGGCTCGGGCACACCGAGCTCTCTTACCTAGCATCCTGCTAGGCAATGTCCAGTTTCTAGACAACAAGCTCGATGACCTCCAGGCCAGGATAAAGTTCCAGAGGGACATTCGGGACTACAACCTCCTCTGCTTCACCGAGTCATGGCTGAACCCAGCGGTACCAAACCATGCCATCCAGCCGGCCGAGTTCCTCTCGGTTCACCGTATGGATAGGACAGCAGATTTGGGGAACTCGAGAGGCGGTGGAGTGTGTGTGATGGTAAACAACAGCTGGTGCAACAATGCCAATGTTGTCACTCTTGCCCACTCCTGCTCACCCAACCTGGAGCTGCTCACCCTCAAGTTTCATCCTTTCTACCTTCCTCGGGAGTTCACTTTGGTCATCATCAACACCGTGTACATCCCACCTCAGGCCAACATGGACACTGCACTGTGGGAACTTCATGAGGCTCTCACACAGTTTCAGGCACAACACCGGGATGCTGCACTTATCATGGTTGGGGATTTCAACAGCACTAACCTCAAGCGTGCAGTCCCCAACCTTTACCAGCATGTAACCTTCCCCACTAGGGGAAATACGACACTCAACCACTGCTACACCCCATACAAGGACAGCTACAAGGCACTAGCTCATCCACCCTTCGGTAAGTCAGACCACGTCACCATCTTCCTCCTACCAAAATATAAACAAAGGCTGAAACAGGAAGCTCCGGTTCAGAGGGAGGTCGCGCGCTGGACAGACCAATCGGTGGATGCTCTGCAGGATGCTCTGGATGACGCAAACTGGGACATGTTCCAGCGCAGCACTGATGATGTCAGCAAGTTTACGGAGGCAGTAGTGGGGTTTATTGGGAAACTGGTGGATGACACGATTCCAAGAGCCACAATCAAGAAGTTTCCCAACCAGAAGCCCTGGGTGGACAAAACCATCCGCGAGGCTCTGAACTCTCGCACTGCTGCCTACAATGCGGGGATCATCAGCGGAAACATGGACGAGTACAAGTCTGCAGCATACGGAGTGCGCAGGGCGGTGAGGGAGGCGAAGCGGCGCTACGGGAGGAAACTAGAGACACAGTTCCAGCAGAGTGGCTCTAGATCCCTGTGGCAGGGACTATGGATGATCATGGACTACAGGAGCCCACCCTCCAGACTGATATGTGCGGATGAGTCTCTGGCGAACGAGCTGAACACATTCTTCGCTCACTTCGAGGCTACATCTAGCAGTGCTAATGCTAGCAGCGCTAATGCTAACAGCGCTAATGCTAGCAGGGCTAATGCTAGCAGCACTAATGGTGCTATCGGTGCAGCCAATGGCGCATGCGGAGAGCCCAACATAGAGCAGTGCCCTCTCATCATCACAGAGAGTGACGTGAGGAGAGTGTTCAAAAGAGTGAATACCAGGAAGCCAGTGGGACCAGATGGTATCTTTGGGAGAGTCCTCAAAGCCTGCGCAGACCAGCTAGCCCCAGTATTCACAGACATCTTTAATCTCTCCCTGACGCTCGGTATCGTCCCATCCAGCTTCAAGCGTTCCATCATCGTCCCGGTCCCGAAGAAACCTCGACCCTCCGGCCTCAATGACTACTGCCCTGTTGCCCTCACATCAGTCGTGATGAAGTGCTTTGAGAAGCTAGTCAGAGAGTTCATCACATCTTCACTGCCAGCCTCCATGGACCCACTGCAGTTTGCATACCGCCACAACCGCTCCACTGATGATGCAACTGCATATCTGCTCCACACCACACTGACCCACCTGGACAAAGGGAGGGGTAATTATGTTAAAATGCTGTTTGTAGACTACATTTCAGCATTTAACACTATCATCCCCTCCTTACTCACTACTAAGTTGGAAGATCTAGGACTGCATACATCCCTGTGCGACTGGATCTCCAACTTCCTAACAGACAGACCACAATCAGTACGAGTGGGCCACTGTGTCTCATCCACCCTCACCCTCAGCACTGGAGCTCCTCAGGGCTGTGTTCTAAGCACCCTGCTCCACTCACTGTACACCTAGGATTGCACAGCCACTTCCAGCTCCACCATCATTGTCAAGTTTGCTGACGATACTGTCGTCATGGGCCTGATCTCGGACAACGATGAGAGGGCCTACCTGGAGGAGATTAAACACCTGGAAAACTGGTGCCAGGAAAATAATCTCCTCCTAAACGTCAGCAAGACAAAGGAGCTGATCGTGGATTGCAGCTAGAAGTAGAAGCGGCACTACCAACCTGTGAGGATCAGTGGAACCACGGAGAAGAGAGTAGATTACCTAGCATCCTAGTTACCTTGGTGTTCACATCTCGCAGGACCTGTCCTGGTCCCGCCACACCAACTCCCTGGCAAAGAAGGCGGCTCGTCAGCATCTTAACCACCTCAGATGCTTCAGACTGCCCTCCAAGGTACTGCGGAACTTCTACACCTGCACTATCGAGAGCGTCCTCACGGGGAACATCACAGTCTGGTTTGGGAACAGCACCAAGCAGGACAGACAAGCACTCCAAAGGGTGGTGCGTTCAGCAGAGCGCATCACTCATATGGAACTTCCTGACCTGCAGAGCATCTATTACAAGCGGTGCCAGACCAAGGCCAGGAGGATTGTGAAGGACCCCACCCATCCCAACAAAAGGCTCTTCTCTCTTTTGAGGTCAGGGAAGTGCTTTCGCTCCCTGATGACCAAGACAGAGAGACTGAAGAGGAGCTTCTTCCCACAGGCCATTCGGGCCCTGAATCAAGGAAACTGATAAACTGTGGGGACCACCACCATATAAATGTAACTGTAAATATGTCAACTGTAAGCTGTAACTGTACATTGTGTACATACATTTACACATATCCATATATACATTGTATATTGTGTATATAAACATATTATACATATTTTGTACATATACATACATTGTTATTATATATATATATATATATATATATATATATATATATATATATATATATATTTTTTTTTTTTTTTTTTTTTTTTTTTTTTTTTCCTCAGTTTAGACAGAGCACTCTCAAACCATGTATGTATTTGACAAATAAACCAAACTTGAAACTTGAAACTTGTGTCAACACAATAACTGAACAGATGATACAAAATATACAAACACAACTTGGCATATTTCTTACAGTTCAGTATTTTGTACCTCACGCCCCATGCCAAGGGTGCGGTATTTCACAAAGCTTTGTGTAATTTCTCCTTTTGGCTACTGTTTAACCTGTTTCGTATGCAAGCAGCATAAACATCACAAAGAAACTTGCCAGTAGATCTCTCAGACAGAGAAGGGCTTTCACAAAATTAACACACACAAACACAAAATTGGTTACAACCTTGAGCTTGAATGTTCTCTCAATTTAACATAAAGAAAAGGTTTTACAGACACAAAGCAATGAAAGCGAAGCTACTAATTTCCCCATGCTGCTGCAGCACCAAATACGCTCTCATTCTTAAAGGTGCAGTCACAAAATTATGTAGCTGGTAACTCCTGCTTCATCAGGTGCATTTGTCACACATATTGCTCTAACACCGTCACATATTGCTCTGTACCGTCTCTTTTGATGGTTTCCATAATACAAGACTTGGCAGGCACTGCGGTATCCACCTTGTGGACTTCAGGTTGTCTGGCCTTTTCTTTTGGTATCACAAGCCACCACATCTCAGGTCCATCAGGTCTTGTGTGGCACTAATCCAGGCCCAAGGGTCCCAATTGCTGTATTGCTAACATGCCCATCAGGGGTGTGTCAGTGTGCCAGTGAAGACACATCTTATATTTTCTGATTGATGGATGGTTTTGTCACAGTAGCATACAAATCATATCAAGTACAGAGGACACTACAAATGCCAAGCCCAAAAGGGATACACATGGAGACATTAAGTCATAAGTAGATAGATTGTATGATGGTTAAGTGTAAAGTGACACTGAAGTGTGACTGTACAGAATATAATAAGGTGACAGTCAAAAATAAAGATTAAACAAATAAATACAGTATACAATGAATGTATGTCATGTGGACAAGCACTGTCATGAGAATTGTTCTAGAAACCTCTCTGACACCGAGTGTAGTCACAGAGTCTGTTAACCTCCTGTACTGGCACCCTCCTACAGCATGACTGGATGTCTGAAGGTGGTCTGCTATTTTGTTAGGTAACCACTGGAGAGGATGAGAGGAATTATTCATGATTAGCAGCAGTTGTGCCACCTTTCCAAATCATTAGACTCACATACCAGAGCCCAAACCACTCCCTTCATACCAGAAACCTCAACATCTACTGGATTTATATGTGCCTGCCACCCACATTTTCTCACCTCAGCCAAATCTGTGTACTTTAGCTATTTCCTTTCAAAAGCTTCATCAGCTGCATCCTCAAATGGAATCGTAAACTATAAAATAAACTATCTATTTTCTTTCATAACGATACCAAGTCCATCCTCAGTGCAGTTAAAGCAATACACTGGGACATGCAGTTTTTGTTTTTTTTTTACCTCCATCTGCTAGCAGTTTCACACTGTCTACCGATATTTGTAGCCTGTGCTCGCTTTCCAAAATGCTGCCCCTCACGCACAAACCTAATCACTTTTTTCATATCACTGCCAGAGACAGTCTTAATTTCTAAGCGCTTATTAATAAATAAACATGCTAATATACTAAGCATCTGATTATGGCTCCATGTATATTCTCCCTGCTTTGTTTTGGTTCTGTTCCTGGTTTAGCTCCTTGATTAATTTCTCCACCCCTTATTGGTCTCACCTGTGTTCTCCCTGTCTTGTTACTTTTCACTTTTTTTTTTTGCTGTCAAAAAGCCAGCAGACCATTTTTCTGATTATAAATATGGATTTGCCTACAATAAATGTCACTCCGCTCAGCATTTGCATTCTGCCTCTGATTATGCTAACCTTACATGTCAATAAAATATGGTTCAGCATACCGAACCTTGCACATAATTTACAACTAGGACCTTCACCTAACCACTGTCCAAGGTTTTGTGGGGCTTGAAGGATGTCGAAAGTCACTCCAAGCAAACATTTCATGTGACTTATCCTTCATCCTTGCCTACCTAAAATGATAATTTATCTTCTCTAGCAACTGCTAGGTACATGGCACAATAGTTGTCAGTGTTGTCATCCATGCATGCCCTAATTGGAAGGACCCGGGAATCATCCTGCAGCCTCTCACCACCTACAACCAACTTAGAGGCCCTAATTATCACCTCCATTGCCATCATAAATGCTAACGGTGCAATAGTACACCCAGCTATTATGCCCAGGTCCAATTACTGCCAGGACATACCATACTCTCCTGTATTAAAACCAAACTGAATATCTTTGAAATAAGCCTTAACCTGCCTAGTAATCTTATGCGGTACCTTAAGTGGTTATGTAGCACTGAACCAAATGCATTATCCAAATCTAGGAAAACCTCATGTACTCTTGGTCCCTACCCTCTTCCTTTGCTGTGTGAATCTGATGGCAGATCAAACTGCTATGCTCCAAACCTTTGTACAACCAATATGGGACTCCACTCTGCTCTGCGGCAGAACTCACTATTGCACCAATCAACATGTCTTGAACCTCATTACACTTTGGAGGGCTGACATCTCTTAGCCACTCTGGCACCCACTTTTTACAAACAGTATATGTCAGTATAAAAACTGCTTATTACTGAACAGGTGTTATTGTTCTTTTATGTGAAACTGTTTAAAAAAAGGGAGTAAGTTAATGTGATTTAATGTATCTAATATGTAACTAATTAAAAATCAGAACTGATTCCTTGCTTCCCATACAGACTGTCAGCTATAAATTCTATGACTTGAAAATATAAAATTACAAATCCATCAATATTCTGTAGTACATGCAATTGAGTACATTTAAATAGTAAATATTGTTGCTACTGAATGCTGCATTAATCTACTGAAACCCAAGCACAGTGTGAAACAGGAATAATAGAAACATCTAAAAATGTGATGATTCAAGATATTCTTCAAATTTGAATTTAAATGTATTTCAGCACATATGTTGTCCAATAAAATGATCAGTTATTTTAAATATATGAGGCAGTTTTCTTAGTCCCTCACAGATATGAAGAAACCATAGATTATTAAGGCAGAAATTATATTTTAATATATAATATTACTGATTAACTTTACATTTTAATACCAGTGATGTGCATGCAATTCTCCCTAGTTAATAAAAAAGTTTAATTTGGGAACAATGATACATGGAAAACCCTATTGATACATCAAAAACCCTATTAAAATTATTTAATAAAGTAGCTTAATCAGTCTGATAAAGGTCTAAATATACTGGAGAAAACATTCAATGAACTGTTATATGCAGGACCGTAGGGACTGAATGTTTAGGTGAATTCAGGGGGTAGCTACATTTTTGATAGTGACTTCATATGGAAAAAAAGTCTATAAAACTTTCCACTGTATGCTTATATAGAAGTATAAACACTAAAGCTACATATGTACATGTAAGCCTAATGATAACATTTTGTATAAGTTGCAGGACTTTCAAGTTACCTGTCTTATTCATATGTAGGTTTAAAGAGCTTTAGAAGGTACTTTACCCATTAGGTGTTTCTTAGTATTCTGCTCTGGCCGAAAAATAATTATAAAACATTTGGGAGCAAAAATACAAAAGATCAAACCAAAGCTTGAAGCTAGAATGGCAAATATTTCCACAGCTACAGTGAATTTTCCAGGAGAGCTGACATAAGCTGGAATAAAGGTGATCCAAACTGTACAGAATATGAGCATGCTGAATGTGATGAATTTGGCTTCATTAAAATTATCAGGCAATTTCCGAGCCAGAAAAGCCAAAATAAAACACAAAAGAGCCAGGAATCCTATATAACCCAGTACAGCCCAGAAACCTATAGCAGAACCTAAGTCACATTCCAAGATTATCTTTTCCTTGTAGTGCTTTAGATTTTTGAAAGGGAAAGGAGGAGATACTTGTAACCAAATAATACAAATAAGGACCTGTATGAGAGTGAAAGCAAGAACACTGAGTCTCTGCTGTGGAGGCCCAAACCATTTCATGACATTACTGCCTGGAATTGTAGCCCTGAAGGCCATTAACACCACTATAGTTTTTCCCAGAACACAGGAGATGCAGAGGACGAAGGTGATCCCAAACGCTGTGTGGCGCAGCATACAGGACCACTCAGAGGGCCGACCAATGAAACTAAGTGAACAGAGGAAACACAGAGCCAGAGACAAGAGCAGTAGGAAGCTCAGCTCTGAGTTGTTGGCTCGGACGATGGGAGACGCCCTGTGTTTGTAGAAAACTACAGCTATACACACTGCCATGAAGGCCCCAGAGACAGAAAACAGTGTCAGGATAATGCCCAAAGTGTCGTTCCAGGACAGGAACTCAACAGGCTTGGGGAGGCAGCTGTCTTGTTTGTTGTTTGGCCAGAGATCAGGAGGGCAGCGCAGACAATCCAAAGAGTCTAAGAGATTTCAAAAATCAAAGTCAAAACTCCTTAATAGACAGCACCCTAAAATAAGAATGGTGCACATTACACGGCTCATGAAAATATACCCACAACTGTCTCTAGTAAAAGCATTTTATATGTGACTGTCATTTCACTGTTGGGTGAATGGGTTTGCATTTTGAGTCTTGATTCAACTAAGACTTCATCCTCATACTGTGTCACAGTGTTCGTATGGCTGGTAGGTGTCACAGTGTTTTGTCTTGCCACTGTTAGCCTCAGCTTTCCCATGATGCACCCAGTGCTGCACAAATTAAATTGAACTGAACTTAATAAGAAAGACTGAACAAAAGGTTAACATTAAATATTTAAATTTTTTTTATATTGACCAGTATAAATGGATGTAGAAGCTATACTGTGTTAGGTCAGCTGGCTGCATTAGAGAAATGAATATAACATCTGGCATTACTTTATAATAAATTACCTCAGAATGTGGCAGTATGCAAAGGTGTGTTTTTCATGCAATAAGCAATGACAAACATTATGTAGACTAATGTTTAGTCTAAGGCAAAAGATCATGGTGGTAAAATCATTCATCACAATGTTCTGAGATACACAACCTGTCTTGTTACTGATCTCTCCCTCTGCACATGGTACACAGTCATAGCAGCAGACAGGCCTTCCCTTCTGCACAGCCTTCCTGGTGCCTGGAGGACAGCTCTCAGTGCACACAGACATTGGCACCTTGGAAAGACATTAGAGGCAATCACTTGAAAGTATGATTTTTTTTTTCTTAAAAATACTTTTTTAAAAGTTTTTTTTTCATAGTTCTTGATGCTACTGTACAACAAAGATTAGTATTTTCTCATCTTTAATATGTTTACATTTATCTGACAAACAAAAAGAATTAAAACAGGTGTAAACAGAAGTAATTATGGATCACCCAGCACTGCACTGAGGTTTATGAAACCCTTCCAGGGAGTGCTATATTTAAATTTACTGATTTATAATTTTGATTTATAATCTAAATTATGTTAAAGATGTAGTGTTAGGAGACTTGTCCAAGGTCCCCCACGGGAGAGAAAGTGTTGTTACCCACTACACTATACCAACGACACAGTGTAGTCTTATACTGTACCTCTGTTTGTCCTCCCACCCAGCTGACAGCACTGCTCATTCTGAATTCCTGTCCTCTCTGTTTGGATGAATCATAGTAGCCCACTGTCACCATATTTAATGTGCCATCTTTCTTAAACTGCCAGTTTATGAGTTCATAGACAGCTATAGGATCACCATTGGAATCAAAGTTGACCTGATAACCATTCTTTGTGGTGAAATACACTTTTTTGAGCTGATTGTGTACCTGCAGTGGTTAAAAAAGCTTAATAAAATCTCATGGCATGGTGTGAATTCTCTACACAGACAATACTGTTCAGCAATAGGCAACAAATGACATATTTACAAATTCTGCTTTATCGATTTGTCACTACAGCTATATTAGCACAAACAAAAATAAACATTAACATGCTTGCTGGCTTTTGTTTTTGACAAATAAGAAAAATGAATGACCAATTAATCTTTTAAATAAAGTAATTTTATACCTGCCATGGTGATAATTTAACTGTCTTGTCACAATGAGTATCATTACAGATAACTCCGTGTATAGCATGCGCTATGGCATATGTAGCTTTATACACCAAGTTAGTGTTGCGCAGCTGAGACGTGTCTGTGTATGGGTTCTGTAGCGCGCGGATGTCCTCACTGCCCTCACATTCCCGGAAGCCTGTCCTCCCTTTTAGGCTACAGTTGAAGGAGCGCTCCCAAAATTCCGTTAACAAGGACGATTTCGATACTTGTGCTAGAGAGAGGTCTAGAAGAAAATCGCGAAGACCTGGGATAACTGAACGAGGGACTCCAAAACCTAATGCACCAGCGCACATGTTAAACATTAGAAAGCCTGGGTCTGTGATCCACGTTTCGCTGCCGATCCACTGAAGCGGAGGCAGAGGTTTTCTTGCCAGTTCCTCCAGCAAAAACTTCATGTCGCCTGACGCAAAAAACGCAACTATTACTCGGGCCGTGGATCTGCGGATGACATTTGCCACTCTCTCCAGTTTACTGCGCGGTTGTGTCCTGTAGTAGGCCTCGGAGTATTCCACACAGATCCCCTCCTCCTGCGCTGCCTTTAGGAACGCTGCCATTCCGTAGTTTCCGTAGTCGGAGTCGCTGCGCACTGCTCCAATCCATGTCCAGCCGAAATACTTCACCATTCTCGCCAGTGCGGCCGCTTGGTGTTCGTCACTAGGTATCGTCCTAAAGAAAGTAGGAAACTGGCGTTTATCGCTTAGACAGGCGCAGGTTGCGTAGTGACTCACCTGTAATTCATTCAGAGGAGGAAGGGAGGAACGTGTTATATTGAAAATTTGCCTATTAGCCTGTTGCAAACTAATTGTACTAGCAAATATTTTTAGATAGGCTATAAAGTATTAGCCTACATACATTAGGTAATACGTCTGTAACAGTATTTATAAATCATTAATCATCATAAATCTTAATGTATAAATCTCTACAGATAGGGAAGAGATTAAAAACAGAATTTTGGAAATACGACACCATGTCGTTTAACCTACAATATTCACCTGTGGAATTCCAAAAAGACCGAAGATTCTCGCCATGCTAATTGACGGAGTGGAAGAAGACTCTCCGACGACAGCAGACACAGCAGCAGGTACAGATATTGGACAGAAATTACTGTCATTGAAAACGGGGTCCAGGCCGTTCGCAAACTGAAATGCAACTTTAACTGCCATCTGCACTGCAGAGCACGAGTCGTATATATGATAGCCCAACTTGACGCCCGGCAGGAGATCGGTTCTGTTGTTGATCTCGTGAATAGTGAACGCCAAGGCTCGGGCGAAACGCAGCTCCCTGAAGTCCATACTGTATGGAAACAGTAAAACATGCAAACATTTGGACACTTCAGACAAAATCAAAGCTTCTGGTGTAACTTTCATCAGTATTTTATTTGTCAACGCAGTAAATACCACGTGACAACAAAATAATATCCTAATTTTGATTTTTCTGTAGTTATAAAATAATACTGTGTTCTCTGTGCCGTTTACTCCATTCTTACAGACAGACCTCCCAGAGCATTGTAGTTGTAGTGGCAGTCTGGTGTATGTGTTCTGCTCTGAGTTTGTGTAGTAATGAATAGTGAAGATCCCTCCAATGATAAAATCTCCATTCATAGAAAGACCAGGTGTCTGAGGCTCAGCCCACAGCCTGCAGCTGACTGGGTTTGCTTTACATCCTGCAGGGCTGAACACAGTCATCCACAGCACTGACACAAATGACACCAGACTTGAAGTGATCTGCATGGTGGGCTTGGTGCCTCCCAGAACTCTGAAGGTCTGGATGGCTGCTTTACATTACTTTAAGTAGCCACCTTGCACCTGTCAGTATGTGGGTGTGAACTGAGCACAGGAGGCGTGGTTATGCATTCAGTGTTAATAATGGCCATAACATTTTGTTTGGCATATTTCTGGTGTGCAGTTTGGTGTCAGAACAGCAAAATCTGGACTATGCTGCAATGACTGTAGACCAAACTCATGTCCATAGGATAGAGAAATACTTATATATATCGATGCATTTAAAGGAGCAATGAATCATTTTACCACTAAAAAGAAGCAAACTATGAGAGTAATTATTTATTATTTTACTTTTTTTCTATAAAGTGCAGTTCACAAGAGATGAAAAATGTAATTACCTTGTAGTCCTACAATTACATAGGCTATGCTCCATGGAATGAATCTCCCACATGCAGATGTTCATGTTTAAAATAGATTTAGTAGGGAATCTCTGAAACAACCAGATCACTAGGTATCAGTATAAAGGCGGTTTCATTAAGTTTAGAAAAATAATTGGAAAAAATGAGTTATTACTCCTTTAATTTATAGTACTTTTAAACTCTCTTTACTGTCATGTGTTTATATATAAAGCATCATAATTTTACAAGGTGAACATTACAAGCATGTCGTGTTTCATTTCTGTGCTTAGAATGTATTATTCTCTCACTCCCATGGCACATTTATTCGTTATACTTGAAATAATTTTCTTGACATAGCTATAGATCAGTGCTTTCTTAATGTCAAAAGTCATTAATATTTTATAGTGCCGTATGTACATATCTGGACACTTTATTTTTTCTTGTCTGCATAGTGCAGCGTACTGGATTCTAAAGAATGATTATGATTGTAACACCCACTACTAAAAGCTCAGCATGCCATACATGATATATTTAGTTTAAAAAAAAATGGCAAAATTTGTGTACATGTAATATGCTTTGTATTAGTATTGTTGCACTGATCTTTGCTTATTATGGAGTATGAAAATGCTTTGAAGTATATTTGAATGTCCACTTTGATCATATAATAAACAGTAATGATGATTACAAAGCAGGTAACTTAAACTGGTGGTGATGATCTTGCCCAGTGCCAGTGAATTTACTATGATAATAACATTTACTATGAAATGTGTAATCTGAATGCTACCTTTATGCACTGAATATACAATATACTTCCTAAAATCATACTCTCATGTTTTTTTTATATATATATTGTATTGTTACTTAAGTAAGCGATTACAAAAACAAATTCAATAGGAGCCATAAAAGGTAAAAAACTTAATAATGGTGTGAGTAGTTTTTTGAGTACGGTATGTAGAATTACATTGTCATTTCTTAGCTTTTATTAACAAAATCTGCGAATTCCTCAAAAACGTATGCTATTCTCATTTTTGTGATATGTCTGAAATTAGACATAAAAGGTAATTAGTATATTAGTAATTAATTGATTAAAATAACTGAATAAAAAGCAGATTCCAACTGATGTATAAGTAATATCATTTTGAAAATTGTTATGCAAGTACATGTAAATGAGTAAATTTAGTCATTACCGCTAAATAGTGATAATTATTTTATTTTTTTTGCCAAAAACCAAACTCAGTATTGAAAAAGAAATAATGTCTACACATCTAAATAAACTCTAAATTCATTCTTCAATATATATATCCAATTGGAATACATTTTAATATACATAGTTTTGTTGTTCAATAAATTGACCAGTAATTTCAAATAGGCCATTATGATACGATCATAATATTTTATCTTTTATCTTTTATGATGCAGGCAGAAACAATATTGTTAATATTTCATTTGACTGAGTTTAACTTTGAAATTTAATAGCAATCAGGGTCAGGTTTTACTCATAAGTTAATAGGTACAAAAATGTATCTTATAAATAAAGACTCAGAGATCATATGCCCAATTAATTGGTTTTCTTTTATCTAACTAATTTAATATAGACAAAACTCATATCTAATCAAGGAATCTAACCAAATCAGGTCCAGAGATGATTAAGAAAATATTTATTAACTGGTAGATGCAGGTGTTAGGCATTTAAAGGAACATTAAGTAATTTTTTCCGATGATTATTATGACACAGCAAATTGGCACAGATGTTTCAGAGATTCTGTGCTAAAACTTTTTTAAACATGGCAGCCTCCATGTGGGAGACCCACTCTAAGGAGCATAAACTGGTTCGTGTCAAGACTACAAAGCTCTTTGCTTCATCTCATTTGAGCTGCGCTTTCTAGAAAAAAAATGTAAAAATAATAAATATTAAATTTAATAAATGTTGTTTGCTACTTTTTAGTGGTAAAAATGACTCATAAATTTTAGTTTAATTAAACTGGGGTTTTGTCAGTAATGTATTTAATGTGGAAAAAAACCCATCTTTAATGCTTGCTGGCACTATACATATATACATATATAAACATAAGCATGTGCATGTAAGTCTAATCATAACTCAAAACATTTTGTATACGTTGCTGGACCTTCATGTTACCTTGCCCGTATGTATGAAGGTTTTAAAGAGCTTTAGAAGGTACTTTACCCATAAGGTGTTTCTTGGTATTCTGCTCTGGCCTAAATACAATTATGAAACACTTGGGAGCGAAAATACAAAAGATTAATCCAAAGCTTGAGGCGAGAATAGCAAATATCTCCACAGCTACAGTAACTTTTCCAGGAGAGCTTACATAAGCTGGAATAAAGGTGATCCAAACTGCACAGAATATGAGCATACTGAATGTGATGAATTTCGCTTCATTAAAGTTATCAGGCAACCTCCGTGCTAAAAAAGCCAAAATAAAACATAACAGAGCCAGGAATCCTATGTAACCCAGTACAGCCCAGAAACCAATAGCGGAACCTAAGCCACATTCCAAGATGATTCTTTCCTTATAAAGCTTTAGATTTCTGAAAGGGAAAGGAGGTGATAATTTTAACCAAATAGCACATATAAGGACCTGTATGAGAGTGAAAATAAGAACACTGAGTCTCTGCTGTGGAGGCCCAAACCATTTCATGACATTACTGCCTGGAAGTGTAGCCCTGAAGGCCATTAACACCACTATTGTTTTCCCCAAAACACAAGAGATGCAGAGGACGAAGGTGATCCCAAACGCTGTGTGACGCAGCATACAGGACCACTCAGAGGGCTGACAAATGAAAGTAAGTGAACAGAGGAAACACAAAATCAGGGAGAAGAGAAGCAGGAAGCTCAGCTCTGAGTTGTTGGCTCGGACGATGGGAGATGCCCTGTGTTTGTAGAAGACAGCAATCACACACACAGCCATGAAGGCCCCAGTGATGGAGAAAACTGTCAGGATAATGCCCAAAGTGTCATCCCAGGACAGGAACTCAACTGGCTTGGGAAGGCAGCTGTCTCGCTTGGAGTTGGGCCAGAACTCAGGAGAGCAATGCAAACAGCCCCAAGAGTCTAAAGATTGAGAAGCAAAGTCACAGCGCCACAATAGACAGAACTATGTAATAAGGGCTTACATTATGGAGAAGCATGATGATGCAGCATGAAGAAAGCATAAAAAAATAGACTATTACTGTCTTCAACAAAAGCATTTTATCTATGACTATAACTGAACTACCGAGTGTGTCTCAAAGGAAGATGGGTTTCCATTTTGGGTATTGGTTGACATAAGGTTTCATCCCCATACTGTATCACAGTTTTTAGCCTTACGTCTTTTACCTAGTTTTCCCACTGTAAAAATACATTTTAAAAATCACCTTTTTTTGTTGTGAAGTGCTGCACAAATAAAATTGCACTGAACTAAATCAGGAAGCCTGAATAACCGGTTAACAAATATTTTAATATTTCTTGATTTTGACATCAGTAAAATTAGAGATGGAAACTGTATGAGTGAGCGTCCAAGTATAAATCAGTCTAAGAACATCAGAATGTGACTGTTTAGTTACTAAGTGACTAAGGATATGCTCATCCATGCAATCAATACTGACAATAATTCTGTAGATTGACCACCTATTCAAACCTATTTAATATTTAGATTCATCATAGTGCTCTGTGATACATAACCTGTCATGTTACTGATCTCTCCCTCTGCACATGGTATACAGTCATAGCAGCAGACAGGCCTTCCCTTCTGCACAGCCTTCCTGGTGCCTGGAGGACAGCTCTCACTGCACACAGACACTGGCACCTGGAAACGACACAAGGAAACACTGAAATTAAATCCTCCATAGTATGAGTGAAATATACAGCACAGCTTAGTGTTTCCATTTTTAACACATCTGTTCGAATTTATGTAATAACCACCAAGAGTTCAAGAATCAAATCAGGTATGTGTAAACAGGGCAAAGACCAAATGGTCCAGCAATGTACAGACATTTAAAAACACCTGTTTTTTGAAAACCTGCAGGTGTATTATACTGTACCTCTGTTTGTAACCCCACCCAGCTGACAGCACTGCTCATTCTGAACTGTTGTCCTTTTGGTTTCGATGAGTCATAGTAGCCCACCGTCACCATATCTAAAGCACCATCTTTGTTATACTGCCAATTTATGACATCATAGACAACCACCGGATCGCCATTGGAATCAAAGTTGACCTGATAACCATTCTTTGTGGTGAAGTTTACTCTCCTAAGATGGTTGTATACCTGCAGTGGTAAAAATAATGAAAACTCAGAATACTGAGTAAATTCTTCTGTCCAGACAATACAGTCAACCTATAGTTCAGAAATCATATTTAAATATATCTCTACAAATACTGCTTTATCATTTTTGAATATTTATGTTACTATAGTTATATCAATACAACTGATGATCATTTTGTAATGAACAGGCAAACTGAGGAGTGATAAATTCATGTTAAGTAAACTGAATTAACTGAAGCAATTTTATACCTGCCATGGTGATAACTGAATGTTTTTGTTACATTGCGTGTTATTACAAATAACACCGTGGATTGCATGTGCAATAGCATATGTAGCTTTGTAGACCATGACAGTGTTGCGCAACTGAGATGTGTATGTATATGGGTTCTGTAGCACGCGGATGTCTTCACTGCCGTCGCATTGCCGCACATTCATTGAGGCATCAATTCGCCCTTTTAGGTTACAGTTGAACGAGCGCTCCCAAAGTTCTGTTAACAGGGGTGATTTCGATACTTGTGCGGGAGACAGGTCAACAAGAAACTCATGAAGACCTGAAATAAGTGCCAGGGGTTCCCCAAAACCTACCGCGCCCGCGCACATGTTAAACCGCAGAAAGTCTACATCTGTGATCCACGTTTCGCTGCCGATCCACTGAATCGGAGGCAGAGGTTCTCGTGCCAGTTCTTCTAAGAGGAACTTCATGTCGCCCGAAGCTAGAAACGCAAGTATTACACGGGCTGTAGATCTGCGTATGACATTTGCCACTCTCTCCAGTTTACTGCGCGGTTGTGTCCTGTAGTAGACCTCGGAGTACTCCACACAGATCCCCTCCTCCCGCGCAGCCTTAAGAAACGCTGCCATTCCGTAATTTCCATATTCAGTGTCGCTACACACTGCCCCAATCCATGTCCAGCCAAAATGCCTGATCATTCTTGACAGTGCGACAGCTTGGTGTTCGTCACTAGGTACAGTCCTAAAGAAGGCAGGAAACTGATGTTTATCGTTCAGACACGCGCAGGTTGCGTAGACACTCACCTGTAATTCAGTCAGAGAAGGAAAGGAGGACGGGCAGTTTGAGGTACCAGTTGAACTAGCACTTATTTCTTGGTTATCTCTAAAACATTATACATTAGGCTATATGTTTCTGACAGTATTTATTAATCGTTCAATCGAAGAAATATTCCAGTGTCAACAGCAGTGCAATACGGAACAAATAAAAATATTTTTAGAAATATGGGACCATGTGATATATCAATATTCACCTGTGGAATTCCAAAAAGCCCTAGTATTCTGGCCATGCTAACAGGTGGGGTAGAAGAAGACTCTACAACTAGAGCAGACACCGCGGTAGCTGCAGAATTTAAACAGGAACTACTGTCATTGAAATCGGGGTCCAAGCCGTTAACAAATTGAAAAGCAGCTTCAACTGCCTTCCGCTCAGCAGAGCACGAGTCATAAATCTGGTAACCCAGCGTGATGCCCGGCAGGAGATCTGTTCTATTGTTGATCTCGTAGATAGTAAATTCCAAGGCACGGGCGTAGCGCATCTGTCTGAAGTCCATGCTGTTTAGAGACAGTAAGAGAAACAAAAAATAGGGAACGTGTTGACAGTAACAAAGCTTCTTTTCTTTCTTGTCATATACAGTAAGGGGCATAAGTAATCAACATAATTTGCTTCAAATTATTATTTATTTGTAAATCTAATATTATTCCCTGCTCTCTGTGCTATCCACTCTATCCCCACAGACAGACCTCCCAGTGCACTGTAGCTGTGGTGGCTGCATGGTGTAGGTGTTCTGTCCTGAGTTTGTGTAGTAGTGAATGGTGAAAATCCCTCCAATTATAAAATCTCCATTCATAGAAAGACCAGGTTTCTGAGGCTCAGCCCACAGCCTGCAGCTAACTGGGTTTGCTTTACATCCTGCAGGGCTGAACACAGTCATCCACAGCACTGATAGAAATGACACCAGACTTGAAGTGATCTGCATGGTGTCTTTGTGCCTCCCCGAACTCTGAAGATCTGAATGGCTGCTTTACACTGGTTTAAATACCCATCTTTCAGTGATGACCTGTCAGTAAATGTGGGTGTGACTTAGGGATAGAAAGAGTGGTTATGTACTAGGTCTTTAGTATGTAAAGTTGGTTGTCACTACAGCAAATATAGGACCAAGTTGCAGTAACTGTAGGCTTCATGTCCAGAGGATTAAACGATATTTATAGTTATGTATTTCATTTACATTAATTATGAACTGCTTATATTGATGTTCTTATTGTGCCATGTCAAAATCAGCATTATAAGCATGTGGCATTTGTAAGAGGTCGTGTCCTGTAATAGGCTTGGGAATACTCCGCACTGTTCAAAATATGATGCACTTTTTTATTATCTGATTCTGATCCGGTAGGTCATCTGACTGCTAATTGTGCCACTGTCACACAGTAAACAGTCAAAACAACACAGGCTTCTCCACAGTCACTGAAACGGATACTGCTACGCGTTTCCCACAAACACTGCCACCAGGGGTCAGTAGAACTCTACTAATTTGTTTTTTGTCTGGCCTTGAGCATCACAATCCATGTCCAAAGGACCTCCATTCTCCAGTTTTAGCATGGCCTTCTGGTGTCTTGGGGCATTACTTGTTGTTGCTGCTTTTCCACCAGCACTGTCAGAGTCAACCATAACTTCCACTATGTTCATCTGTGATCCTGTTGCCTAAAAACCAAACAAAACAAAACAAAAGCTGAGCTAGGTTTCCATCACAACCCATGCTGCTGGTTAGAGGTTGTATATATAAGGAGAGGAAAGGATCACCAAAGTGCCTGGCATGTTCCTTTACCCCTCTGCTCTTTAGAGTCTGCTAAAATGTAAGCTGATAATAGGCTTAAAACTATTCCATAACATATTCTCATTACCAACTTGTCATATGATGAAGCTTGATCAGGATCATCACTCACTTTTGGCATTGCGGTTCCCATGGCACTAATGCCATGTTGTGTAGTATTTTTGTCATGTAACCATGATGACTTCACCATGTGGTTATGTTTTGTTTAGGTCCTTATCCCCACCCTTGTCTTGTGTTCATCCCACTTATAACTTGTTCCTTTGTGTATTTATTCCTCAAGTTTCATGGTTTTTTGTTTTTGGTGTCATTGTGATACAACACCTTGGGTTGTTATTGTTAGAAGTTGTTCATATTGTTGTTTATAATGTTCTGCTGTTTCTTTTCATGTCCCTGCTTTTGCTTTTTTCTATGCTTTTTTCTTTTTTCTACTACTGCTGACATTTGTGGAATTAACTCCAGTAAATGTGTCCTGCCTTGCTTTGACTGTTAGAGAAAAAACAGATAAGCAAGGATGCAGAGAATTGGACAGTTTCTCCATTAGTTGAGCATTTGTTTGTTGAGGGCCTTTCAGTTTGGTACACCTGTGTTTTTTCCAACTGCATTAGCTACCCCAAGTGTATACATCAAGGAAACCTTTGTTAGGGGGTTTCCCTGCAAAGTGTCTTGTACTTTGCATCTGTAACCTGCTTTGCATATGTAACCAAATGCTGCCCTTTCTCCAGATACTGGCATTGATAATGTCACCTTTCTGTACCCTGTCAACATGAGGGTGATGCAGGGCAATGCTGTCTTTCTTCCAAGTGGGCTCTACTTCCATTATGGCCTTATTCTCGACAGGGGACTGCCTCGGCTGTGATGGAGTCATGCTATGGTCTCCAGTGGGTGCCCACACCTCCCTGCTCTCAAGAGGGCACTGTCCCGCTGCTCTGGCCCTTCAAGAGCGCTGTTACCAGACCCAGCTCACAAAAGGGAGAGCTGTTCCTGCACCCTGCCACCAAGAGGGTGTTGTCTCTGAGCCCTGCTCCCAAGGATGCTCCATCACAGCCCCATGCTCCCAATAAGGCACCATCACAACACCCTGCCTCCTAGAGGGCGCTGCTCACAGTGTTTTTTTTTTTTTTTATGGCCCTGGTTTCACTTTGGTTTCCATAATGTACTCTCTTTTGTTTGTGCTTTAATTTGTGAGCAGATAGAGGATGCACACAAGGAAAGCAAAGTCAATGGTTTCATTGGGAAAGTGTGGAGAAAAGGAAAATCACCTGGCAACAGCTATGGGTAATGGATGTGAGTCGCATCAAGTTTTTGCTTGGAGCAACTTATGACGTCCTTCCAACTCTATAAAACCTTGGACAGTGGGTCCCCATGCATAAATTGTATGCAGAGGCTGGCACGTTGAAGCATATTTTATCCAGCTCATCCACAATGAGGATGCCAAGTCTATTCCTGTGACCATCCCGCTGGCCTTCCAGTCTGTTCCATGTGACCATCCTTCCATATAAATTGTGTGTGTGTGTGTGTGTGTGTGTATGTATGTATATATATATATATATATATATATATATATATATATATAATAGATAACTATTTTAACTCAGGAATTTATGTAATACTCTTAAAATAACAAATAATATTTATTTTGTAAAAAACACATTGAGATCAAAAGACCTCATAAATATGCATACATATTTGGATCAAATCAGGTCCAGGATATCATTAGCTACACACGACCATGGGTGTTGGTAGCTCAGTGGTTAAGGTAATTGACTTGTAATTGGGAGTTGGCTGGTTCAAGCCCCACCACTGTTGGGCCCCTGAGCAACCTAGCAAATTAACCCTCAATTGCTTAAGTTGTTCTCAGTCATAATTGTAAATTGCTTTGGATAAAAGTGTCAGATAAATGTGAATTTGATAATCTGGTATATGCAGTTGCAGATTAATTCAGAGGGGCATTTCTATGTGTTGTCAGTAGTATAATCCATGCACAAAATGTCTGGAAAGCTTGCTGTCACTTTACATATGGAACTTTAACAATTAACTTGACACATTTTGCATAAGATGCTTGCTATTTCAGAAGGGTTTTAAAGAGCTTTAGAAGGTACTTTACCCATAAGGTGTTTCTTGGTATTCTGCTCTGGCCTAAACACAATTATGAAACACTTGGGAGCAAAAATACAAATAATCAAACCAAAGCTTGAGGCCAGAATAGCAAATATCTCCATAGCTGCAGTGAATTTTCCAGGAGAGCTGACATAAACTGGAATAAAGGTGATCCAAACTACACAGAATATAAGCATACTAAATGTGATGAATTTGGTTTCATTAAAGTTATCAGGCAACTTCCGAGCTAGAAAAGCCAAAATAAAACACAAGAAAGCCAGGAGTCCTATATAACCCAGTACAGCCCAGAAACCTATAGTTGAACCTAAGCCACATTCCAAAATAATTATTTCCTTGTAGAGCTTTACATTTTTGAAAGGGAATGGAGGAGATAATTTTAACCAAATAACACATATAAGAACCTGTATAAGAGTGAAAGCCAGAACACTGAGTCTCTGCTGTGAAGGCCCAAACCATTTTGTAACATTACTGCCTGGAAGTGTATCCCTGAAGGCCATTAACACCACTATTGTTTTCCCCAGAACACAGGAGATGCAGAGGACGAAGGTGATCCCAAACGCTGTGTGGCGCAGCATACAGGACCACTCAGAGGGCTGACCAATGAAAGTAAGTGAACAGAGGAAACACAGAGTCAGAGAGAAGAGCAGCAGGAAACTCAGCTCTGAGTTGTTAGCTCGGACGATGGGAGACGCCCTGTGTTTGTAGAAGACAGCAGCTATACATACAGACACAAAGACTCCAACAACAGAGAACACTGTCAGTATAATGCCCAAAGAGTCATCCAAGGACAGGAACTCAACAGGCTTGGGGAGGCAGCTGTCTTGTTTTGTGTTGGGCCAGAACTCAGCAGGGCAGTGCAGACAAGCCAAAGAGTCTAAAATTGAAACAGCCAGAAGGCAGATGTCAGAACATCATTATAGACAGAAATTTACAATAGGGGAAGGGAACAACAAAAATAAATATGACAAAAGCATTATATCTGTGAACAAAATTTCAGTGTCTGGTGTGTCTCAGAGGAGGATGGGTTTCCATTTTGGGGCTTGATTCCACTTAAGGCTTCATCCTCATATTTGTCACAGTGTTCTTATGGCTGGTATGTGTCACAGTGTTTTGTCTTGCCATTGTTTCCCAAGATTCATCAAGATTTCTGAAAAAGGCTACTTTGTAAAAAAATAAAAATAAAAATGTTGTAAAGTACTGCACAAATAAAGTTTAACTGAACTGAATCATGAAGACTGGGGAATTAGTTAACTTTAAATATTTGATTTTTTTTTTGTACTGACATGAGTAATTGCATTACAGGAGTTGGTTTATCTTCTAGTGTTACTACATGATGCATAAAGTTCAAATGTGGCTAGGCCAAAGCACATGTTCTGCATTCTAATGAATACAGACAAATATTTTGTAGATTTAGGCCAATGCAAGAGTTGATAGTAGTAAAATCTTCATTCAGCACAATGCACTGTGTTGTACAACCTGTTTTGTTACTGATCTCTCCTTCAGCACATGGTATACACTTGAAACAGCAGACAGGTCTTCCCTTCTGCACAGCCTTCCTGGTGCCTGGAGGACAGCTCTCACTGCACACAGACACTGGCACCTGGGAAAGGCATTAAATAAACATTTAAATGAGTCATGGTATGAGTCAAACTTTAGTCCCTGAGGCCACTGTACAGTACACATTAGTGTTTTCCCTACTTGAGAACATCTGTTCACATTTATCGGATAATCTACAACACTTAAAAGCAAATCAGGTATGCGTAAACAGGGACAAGACCGAATCATCCATCATTGTCCAAACACAGAATAACCTGTTTTCTGAGTGATTACAGGGTGTGTTATACTGTACCTCTGTTTGTCCTCCAGGCCAGCTGATAGCACTGCTCATTCTGAACTCCTGTCCTCTCGGTTTGGATGAATCATAGTAGCCCACTGTCACAAAGTCTAAAGCACCATCTTTCTTAAACTGCCAGTTTATGAGCTCATAGATTGTCAAAGGATCCCCATTTGAATCAAAGTTGACCAGATCACCATTCTTTGTGGTGAAATTCACTTTCTTTAGCTGGTTGTGTACCTGTGGAGATAAACATTTCTTTATGAAATTGACAACTCATGGTACTGTGTGAATTCTCCTCTACAAAGACAATACTGTTAAATACAAATACAAATACAGTTTTATCATCCACAACATACTGTAGGTATGTTAATACAACCAGTATTTATTTTCAAGGAAAAGGCAGATCTGCTTTTACATAAATAAGTTTTATACCTGCCATGGTGATAATGTAATGGTCTTGTCACACTGAGTGTCATTACAAATAACACCATGAATTGCATGCGCTATGGCGTACGTAGCTTTATACACCAAGTTAGTGTTGCGCAACTGAGACGTGTCTGTGTATGGGTTCTGTAGCGCGCGGATATCTTCACTGCCATCACACTGACGCACACCCACAGAGAGGTCTGTCCTCCCTTTTAGGCTACAGTTGAACGAGCGCTCCCAAAATTCCGTTAATAGGGGCGATTTTAGGACTTGTGATGGAGAGAGGTCTATTAGAAACTCATGAAAACCTGGGATAACTGACCGGGGGACTCCAAAACCTAATGCACCAGCGCATATGTTAAACCGCAAAAATTCTGCATCGGTAATCCACGTCTCACTGCCGATCCACAGAAGCGGCGGCAGAGGTTCTCGTGCCAGTTCCTCTATAAGAAACTTCATGTCGCCCGAGGCTAGAATCGCTACTATTACTCGGGTTGTTGATCTGCGTATGACATTTGCCACTCTCTCCAGTTTACTGCGCGGCTGTGTCCTGTAGTAGGCCTCGGAGTACTCCACACAGATCCCCTCCTCCTGCGCAGCTTTTAGGAACGCTGCCATTCCGTTGTTTCCGTAGTCCGTGTCGCTGCGCACTGCTCCAATCCATGTCCAGCCAAAATACTTCACCATTCGCGCCAGTGCGACCGCTTGGGTTTGGTCACTAGGTACTGTCCTAAAGAAGGTAGGAAACTGACGTTTATCGTTCAGACACGCGCAGGTTGCGTAGACACTCACCTGTAATTCATTCAGTGGAGGAAAGGAGGAATATCCGTTACTTGAGTAGCCTGCTGTGTTTCACCTACTAGTTGTAAAAGTGCTTATTTATTTGATATCTATCAAGCATGAATATCCCCTACAGGCTATAAGCATATGCAGTATTTATAAATCAGTAATCCGAAGGCATTGCAGGAGGGAAGAAATATAAAAACTTTTTTTTTTTTTTAATCGAAAAATACGACAATGTGACGTAGCCTACAATATTCACCTGTGGAATTCCAAAAAGACCCAATATTCTAGCCATGCTAATTGGCGGGGTGGAAGACGTTTCTCCAACGATACCTGACACCGCGGCAGGTGAGGATTTAGGACAGGAATGACGGACATTAAAAGCTGGGTCAAAACCATTCACAAATTGAAATGCAACGTTAACTGCTTTAGGCGAGGAAGAGCACGAGTCGTATATCTGGTAGCCCAACGTGATTCCCGGTAGGAGATCTGTTCTGCTGTTGATCTCATGAATGGTGAACGTCAAGGCGCGTGCGAAGCGCAGCTCCCTGAAGTCCATGCTGTTTGGAAACAATAACATATTCAAAAATTATAATGCTCTAGACAAAATCAAATCATCAGGTGTACTTGTACTTTTATGTGTCACGAATACAGTACATAATTACAGAAAAGCAATAACTTTATACTAATGACATTTTCTCTGTAATTCTAATATAATGCACTGCTCTCTGCTCTCCACTCCACCCTCACAGACAGACCTCCCAGAGCACCGTGGCTGTAGTGGTAGCCTGGTGTAGGTGTTCTGCTCAAAGTTAGCATAGTAGTGAATTGTGAAAATCCCTCCAATTATAAAATCTCCATTCATAGAAAGAACAGGTAACTGGGGCTCAGTCCACAGCCTGCAGCTGACTGGGTTTGCTTTACATCCTGCAGGGCTGAACACAGTCATCAACAGCGCTGATACAAATGACACTAGACTTGAAATGATCTGCATGGTGGACTTGGTGCCTACCAGCACTCTGAAGGTCTAGATGGCTGCTTACCACTGGTTTAAATAGCCACCTTTCTATTATGGTTTATCAGTAAATGTGGGTGTGACTTGGGATCAGGAGGTGTGGTTATGTGTACAGTGTTAACAGTGCCCGTAACTAATTGTTGTTTGTCTCTGGTACATTTTGTAGTGTCATTTAATCAAAAACTGAGCAGCAGTATCTGACAGCCTTGTTAGCGCTAGGAAATATGCACTGCATCAGAACATAAATAATATTCATACTTAAGTACTTACTGATTATAAACTCTACTTACTTTCACACACTGAAGTAAAATATAATGGTTTTTTTTTCCACTTTAGTGATTTTAGTGTCACATTTCCAGGGCTTATGTAACTGACAACATTTCTGTACATTCTATATGTAAGTAATTGTACAGTTTTACAGTTCTTATTTTTACATTGTTCAGTTTCTGAACTGGATTTGCAGACCACCTTCTCACTATGAGCGTGTAAATAATGAATTTATTTTATTCCTGGGTTTGTTTATGTTGCTTAAAATAATGTGTGTTTTGATTCTCATTTTCATTCCTTGTACAGTTTCTAATCCCCTATCCTAACAAGTTGTGAATGTCACGGAACGCTCACCTCCCGCGAGTCACGGGGTTTGGCCCGCCACGTGACTTGAGAGGATATGTTTGTGGCCACGCCGGCACACACCCTTGTTAGTGTGTGCAGTATCATTGATCATTGTTGGTGTAGTGTGTCAGGAGGTCAGGAGGTCAGGAGGTCTCATTATTGTTAAACGTATTCAAGTTCATCGTTCCTGTTATATGTGAGTGCCGTTATGTTGTATGTAATAAATGTTCGTCCATGTTGGTTGAGTCTGTGCATTCTGCTCTATGCCCTTCAGCACTCGGTTCACCTCGTTACAGAATGACCAACCACCACAGGAAGCCAGCTCTCGACAAAAATGGACTTCCTAGCGGAAGGTGCGTAGGCATCCCCGCACTACTGCCTGGGTCCCAGGATATCGGGGAGAGGACCATGACCGGTGTCTGTGTCCTCTCTGGAAGCGGAGGGGAACACCCCCAGGAATTTCTTGGGGGGGCCTGTGGCTGTTGAGCCTGGGCCAAGGAGGGCCGAGGGGCACCACACTGAGCAGAAAGAGGGCGGTTGGGTGGAGCAATCGGGATCTCTGGAGAGTAGAGTGGAAGCTCGAATCCCTTCCCTTCAGCAGACTCACCAGCAAGACTGGAGGGGTCTGCCCAAGGCCCCGGAGGCAAGCTGCCTCTGGGACGCTCCTAGAGCGGCGGGAAAGAAGAGGAATGTTGGGGGAGTAGCATGTCTGAAACTAGGATGAACGTGCACCCCTGCATGTCTGTTGAGGCCACGGACACGTTTGAGGTGCCTGCACGGATGGCAGGCGCCACATCAAAGCACCTTATGTTTGTGTGTGGGTGTTATTGTGTGTTTATGTTTGCGCCTTTTGTCTTTATAGGTGTAATGTCGTTGGGAGTGTACCGGTCTGCTCTGAGAGAGGCAGGGAAGCTGCCTTTCTCCCTCTTGCCATGAGGTCTCCCTTGCTAGCAGCACGTGGTCCGCTTGGTACTGCGTGGGCGCCGGGCATTGTTTGTGTTTACGTGTACACAGCGCCCGGAGGTTCGCATTCATTGGATGTACGTGTGGGGAGCCGCACCCCTTGGGAGGGGGTTTTGTCATGGAACGCTCGCCTCCCGTGAGTCATGGGGTTTGGCCCGCCACATGACTTGAGAGGATATGTTTGTGGCCATGCTTGCACACCTGTATCTCGTCTTGTTTGTGTATTTAAACCCTTGTTAGTGTGTGCAGTATCGTTGGTCATTGTTGATGTAGTGTTCGGATGTCAAGATTAGTCTCGTTATTGTTAAACGTATTCATGTTCATCGTTCGTGTTATATGTGAGTGCTGTTATGTTGCATGTAATAAATGTTCATCCATGTCGACTGAGTCTGTGCATCCTGCTCCACACCCTTCAGCACTCGGGACACCTTGTTACAGTGAATATGTATGTAATCTGATTACATCTAAGAATTAAACAAATTTTATAATCAAACTAAATTTCTTGATATTTTACCATAATCAGATCAAATATTCTTCTTTAATTGATTTGCATAGCCATATAGCAAAGCTTTAATGCTCAAGTTAATTAGCAAGAACATTGTTGTGTGTTCTGTGAACAACAATGGCAGACTAGTAAATCAAAAGCCCCGTTCCTTATTGCATGTGACTGATTTAATAAGCAATATTATAAGAATGTCATACCTTGTTTGGCACCCAGCCAAGCACACACACAGCCCTCCCCCAATCACAGCTCCCAATTACTTCCTTGCTCCCGGTCATCCACTAATCCCTGCACTCACCTTTAACCCAGTTCATTTTCCCCTATGTGTTTGCTTGCTGCACCTTAGCCTATACCAGGACTAATACTTGGCCATGGTCTCTTCTTCCCAAGAGAGCACTTTTGCTTTGTTAAGAAGCTATTTTGCTTTGTTAAGAAGCTGCTCGCTTTTGTTTTCATTCAAAGTTCCCTGACTCCTGACCTCGCGACTCATTTCACTGTTGTCATGTCACAGATATCTAACCCAAAGTTTACTTGAGTTCTCTCCCTTCGAACAGTCTCACAGTACCCTCCACTCTAGCTCCTGTGGTTTGTGCATTCATAAATTATCATTAACTGTTATGGGAATTATTTGTGTTACTTTAGAAAACTGCCTTAATATAAAAATAATTCATGGGCTTGTGGAATTAAAACAATACATTCATGGCATATTACTTTATAGATTGTCCTAATGTACACAAAAACAAAAAACCCTTTTAGAATTGTTCATTTTTATTATGCGATTAAAATGTTCCAGTCATTTACAACAAAAACAGCAAACATTATTGCTCATAAAGGCATAAACCAATAACTATGTAGATACAGAATTAGACCATTTCAATAGTTAAAGACCAAATGATTTGAAAGAATAGTTTATAGTTTATCATCAGTGAAGCAATGTATATGAAAATTAATCGTGCTGGTTATTATAAAATGCACTTTATTCAAAAGGTGTATTGGTGAGGCTGCATTGTTACATGTAAATCTAATTATAACTGGACCCATGTTATATGAAGTGATGAAGCTTCATGCTAGTACTGATCATCTCAAAGAGCTTTAGAGGGAACTTTACCCATTAGGTGTTTCTTGGTATTCTGCTCTGGCCTAAACATGATTATGAAACATTTGGGAGCAAAAATACAAATAATCAAGCCAAAGCTTGAGGCCAGAATAGCAAATATCTCCACAGCTACAGTGAATTTTCCAGGAGAGCTGACATAAGCCGGGATAAAGGTGATCCAAACTACACAGAATATGAGCATGCTAAATGTAATGAATTTGGCTTCATTAAAGTTATCAGGCAACCTCCTTGCTAGAAAGGCCAAAATAAAACACAGACCAGCCAGAAATCCTATATAACCCAGCACAGCCCAGAATCCTACAGCTGAACCTAAGCCACATTCCAAGATGATCTTTTCCTTATAGTGCTTTAGATTTTTGTAGGGGAAAGGAGGGGATATTTTTAACCAAAGCACACAAATAAGAACCTGTATTAGAGTAAAGGAAAGGACACTGAGTCTCTGCTGTGGAGGCCCAAACCATTTCATGACATTACTGCCTGGAAGTGTAGCCCTGAAGGCAATTAAAACCACAATTGTTTTCCCCAGAACACAAGAGATGCAGAGGACGAAGGTGATCCCAAACGCTGTGTGACGTAGCATACAGGACCACTCAGAGGGCCGACCAATGAAAGTAAGTGAACAAAGGAAACACAGAGTCAGAGAGAAGAGCAGCAGGAAGCTCAGTTCTGAGTTGTTCGCTCGGACGATGGGAGAGGCTCTGTATATGTAGAAGATAGATGCTACACAAACAGCCACAAAGGCTCCAGTGATGGAGAACATAATCAGAATGATGGCTAGAGTGTCATCCCAGGACAGGAACTCAACAGGCTTGGGGACACAACTGTTTTGTTTTGTGTTGGGCCAGAACTCAGGAGGGCAGTGAACACAGTCTAGAGAATCTAAAGATAAGATTATTATATAGACATATTATAGATTATTACTTTAGTACAGTGGAATCATAAAACCATGGTTCCATCTAATCAGAATATCTCCTAATGTCACGATCAGTCTCTCCCAGCTTCCGTGTTCCACGTTTTCCTTGTCTTGTGTTCTTTAGTTGCATTCTATGGTTTCGTTTTCTCCGCACCTCGTTTGATCTTCAACACCTGTCCCTTGTTTAGTTGATTGTATTTAAACCCTGTTGTGTGCCCTTGGTCTACGCTGTTCATTATTGTTGTTTCTTTGTATGCTTATGTTTGTGTTTGGTAGAAGTTTGAAAGCCCATTTATGTTTCCAAGCCTTTGTTTATGTTAACCTGTTTTTTTTTTGTTGTTTTGTTTTTTTTAATTGTACCCTTCGTGTTTCCTAGCCTTTGTTATAGCCTGATTCCCCTGTCTGCCTTAGTGTGTTTTGTTTACTGATCATGTATCCCTGTACTCTCCATGTTGGCTCTTTGACCCTGGATTTGCCCATAATAAATCTCACTCTTCTCCGCACATGCGTCCGCCTCGTTACCGCTCACAGTTACAGAATCAACAGACTAGAGCAAGGACGCACAACAGGGTTTAAATACAATCAACTAAACAAGGGACAAGTGTTGAAAATCAAATGAGGGGCAGAGAAAACGAAATTATGGAACAGAACTAAAGAACACAAGACATGGAAAACATGGAACATGGAAGCTGGGAGGGACTGATCATGACACCTAAAATAGCTTCCTTTATCATTGCTGACCAGTGGTAGACTTGCTATAAGTCTTCGATTTGCTCAAAGTTTGCTACCGTTTCAAGGAGTTTATCCTTACAACTGGTCCCTTTGACTTGCTCAGGAATTTGCATTTCTGCAAATGATTTCTGCAGCTGTGTATCAATGTTATGAAAAGCACCATTCATATAAATGTAATTTAATTTAAATAAACATTTCAGTTTTACCGATGGACCATTTTCACATTTTCACATTTTCACTTTTTATTTTTTTCTGTTGGGACCTGCTATATTTTAGTAGTTCAGATGTCGCAATACATTCTTTGGTATTGTTTTCTTAGTAAATTATTGACCTCAATAATATTGCTGGTGGATGTTAACTAATGCTATATACTATGATAGGATGGTTACTGCATATTAAATAAAGGCAAAATGGAATCATGTCTATGGATGCTTCCTTCCATCCATTGAGCAGACAAATATCTTTACAGGTTTATTCAAGAGAATTAAGTAAAAAATGTACTGATACACAACCTGTCTTGTTACTGATCTCTCCCTCTGCGCATGGTACACAGTCATAGCAGCAGACAGGCCTTCCCTTCTGCACAGCCTTCCTGGTGCCTGGAGGACAGCTCTCACTGCACACAGACACTGGTGCCTAGGAAAAAAACATTAAAGAAACACTTAAATGGAGGAAAAGTACAGGCCTGTATAAAAGCCCATCTTATTGAGTATGTATTGAGTGTTGTCCATATTCTAACATATTTGATTAAATTCATGTCATAAATAAGACTTAATGAGTTAACTTACATGTGTGCAGATAAGAAAAATACTAAAGAGGTGTTGTACTGAAATTTAAGAATTCCTGCCTTGTATTCAGTGTTCAAAGGTGTGTTATACTGTACCTCTGTCTGTCCTTCCATCCAGATAATCACACTGCTTATTCTGAACTCCTGTCCTCTCGGTTTGGATGAGTCATAGTAGCCCACTGACACAAAGTCTAAAGTGCCATCTTCCCTAAACTGCCAGTTTATAAGATCATAGACAGCCACTGGATCTCCATTGGAATCGAAGTTGACCTGATAACTGTTCTTTGTGGTGAAGTTCACGCTCTTGAGCTGGTCAAGTACCTCGAGAAATAGATACAGCTTAATGAAAGGTCATGACCCTGTTTATATTCCTCTCTACAGAGAATATAGTTCACCTCTAGCCAACAACTAGGTATATTTGTATATAAAAGTAATATATATTTATAATACCAGTGAACAGGAATGCTTCTGAGTTTGATTTAGGAAATACCCTGATTGTTATGCAATACAGTTTACCTTTAGCCTACAACTGATGTTGAAATATGTGACTGCTTTATTTTTTATCAATATTTGTTATAAATATAAGTACATATTCTGCAATTGCTTATTTGAATTATGAGTCAAGGAGGAGACTTTGATTTAGAACTTAAAATGAATTTCTATTAAGCAATTTTTACCTGCCATGGTGTGAATTGAATATTCTTGTCGCATTCAGTGTTATTGCAAATCAAACCGTGAATAGCATGCGCTATGGCATACGTAGCTTTGTATACCAAATTAGTGTTGCGCAGCTGAGACGTGTCCGTGTATGGGTTCTGTAGCGCGCGGATGTCCTCACTGCCATCACATTCCCGCACGCTGTCCGAGACAACGTTC